>NC_138772.1:473521362-473901167 GCF_965119305.1 Pelophylax lessonae
CGAAGTGATGTACATTTGTAGCATGTATAGAAAAGGACATTCTTTCCTACAGCAGAGATGTGATTCTGTGAGGACCATGCTTAGCCCTAAACGTTGGTTTATGCGGAGCTGAAGTTTGCCGCACTTACCTTCCCTAGGAGTCCCCTCATTGTCTTCTTCTGGATTCAATGTTGTTGGAAATCTTAATTGGCCAGTCCTGGGATGATGTAATTCCTATAGTTCCTATGAATGCTCAAGGCAGTTACTTGGACCCAGCAACAACCCCCCCCCCCCTCCGCCCAGAAATTGTTTCCAGTTAGAGCATTGGAAGATTTTTACTCTGTTCCTGTTTTAGCGATAACCCAAAATTTCTGATTTCGTTTCAGGTTTCCTCTGGGTGATAATGATAAACAGGACAAATATGGGGGACAAAGACAGCAATATAAACCCAACATGTGTTCTAATCCCTTTACACTCTATTTAAAAAAAAAAGGTTTTGCCTTTAGTTATACTTTATTTTACAGAAAATTGGCAAACACTAATGATTGCCTCTTTGGTTAGTTTCTATTATAATATCAAATCATCTGTATGAAAAATCCAGTTAAACCATGGACTAATCTGCCTTTTGTGTGGTTACTATATAAACCACCTAACCTGAATGCTCTTTTTCTCGAACATGCAATTCCTGCAAATGTTGCCATACATGTCTATGGCCAAATCTCTAACTGTTTTCTTGGTAGGCCTAGTTTTAGGAATTTTCTTTCATTTTCTTTGGAATCCTTTTTTCATCTAAATATTTGGGCTATTTAATGCTTGTCACTCTACCAGGATAAGCAATATGGCACCTTTTTATCTTTGTTTATTTATCATAATAGTAATACTAAAGCATATTTTCAATCTACTAGATGTCCTACAAGTAAGATGCAGGATAACTTCTTACATGCTTTTTTCCAAAAAGAACTTGTACTTCTTGCCACTAAGGATCAAACCAAAAGGCATTTGCCTACAGCACTTCCACTGGTATGCAATAACCCAAAACATCCAATCATATATTATATGGTATAATCCTATACAGCCTTGTTCAAGATGGAGTTAAGTAAAAGTCTTCATATAGTCATCATTTCTTGTGGCCTTGCTTCAAAGAAGTCTCATGAATAAAGATAAATAACACAGCGATATGTAGTGGTAGAGAAGCACTGGGAAAGCCACCTTAGCTGTGAAAGAGTGTATTTTGCACGACTGGGTTTTCTAAAAGGCTGGCCTGAATATACCTAGTCCTTTTACTGTTGTGGTTAGCCTTTGTATAAGAAGCATTTGCATTAATAGGGGTTCTTACAGTCCTTAAGGGAGAAACAGAGTTGATCTGCAAACAAAAAAGGAGACAACTGTTTGGTGTCACTCATGTAAGTAAAAAAGCTTAGGGCTTGTGCAACTGGACACATTTTCCAACTCCCAGTGATAAGTGCTGGACTGACTAGTGGTTTATTTTTATTTTTTTTTCTTCTGGGGAGACACTGCTTAAGTTTGAGAAGCAATTAGCTGATTTTGAAACATTTTAAAGCATGAGCTGTTGGAATGACTCTCACTTTCTGAACAAAAAACAAAAAACAAAAAAAAACACCTTTGCGGATGTCTACTCCAATAGACTGAGAAATCAAAGCTGCTATAATTACAGTAGAGCACAGGTACATACCAAATCATAGAAATATATTACAACCAAAGAAGGAGACTTTACAAATCATAACTGTGGCTTGAAATGCTTCAAGTGTACCTGCCAAAAATATGGTAGCCGATATTACAAACTTGTTAGGGATGCAGAGATTGGGGTTGTCACGGTGGTCCTCAATTCTTTATCTAATAAGTCACAACCTTGCAATAAGTTGGTAGCCAGTTTCAGTCTCAAAAGTCCTCTCTTCCATCTTGTATACTTATAGTAGGTCAGTGACTCAATTAATAGTGAAGCCACCTGTCAAGTCAACATTACAGCCTTGTAGTCTTCTCCTTTAAACACAAGCCAGTTTTGGCAGCTATCATATTTTTATTATCACAGGTTCACTTTAAAATCTAGAGAAAGTTAGACAAAGTATAGTACATACATGAATGGGACTTTTAAGGTTCTAATGACTATACCTATGACCTCCGGTATGGAAAATATCAATCGCTTATTATTGTTAACACCTGATAAAATTTAAAATGTGCAAAATGGAATTGGGTGTTGGCGCTGATCTGTGTGGTCTTCGGGCTATGACCAATTATAAATAACTACTAGTCTAATTGCTGTCAACGAAAGCATGTGTCACCACACCCAGTCTAAACTAAAATTGAAAATTAGACCATGTGTTATATGTGCAAATAATGCATGTGCAAAAACTGCTCTTAATGTGCAAAAAATATATAAAAAATAAACATATATATATATATGTGTATATATTTATATATATATATATAGATATACATATCTATATATATTGTGGGATTGATTAGCTCGGTGGCGGGCGTGGATGACCCCTTGGGGGGGTTCGTTACACAAGGAGATAGCCGAGAAGTGGTTGCAGACAACAGTTTGGTTTATTCTTGCAATTTACTTCACACAAGTGCAAGCCTCAAAAACATCAAAATAAAAATAAAACACAAAATAAATCCTTGCCACTGTGGGCGGCTACCTTCTCACATACAGGAACCTACCTACGGAGTCTGTCTCCAACCTACTGTTGGGAAAACTTTGCTGATCCTACAGCAGACACTCAATAGTCCATTTATTTTCTCTTCACACAACAAATGTCCATTGAACATGTCCCTTTTCCTCTTCACATTGAACATGTCCCTTTGCTTCACATAGAAATAGTTCATTTGTTTGTCTCTTCACATAGCAACCATTCCTTTGCTTGTCTCTTCACATAGCAAACAGTGCATTTATTTCTTTCCACATAGAAATAGTCCAAGACCTCACCTTGAGTAGTCTTCATACTTTTTACCCTCCTCAGCGCACATCGCTCCAGGAGGTCTTCTCCCATGCTCACACAGCGTCGGGAGGCACACATCTGACTGTCCTCCTCTCCCCAGCTCACACAGCGTCAGGAGGCAGCAATCCTTCTCCCAGGCTTCACACAGCGTCGGGAGGCACACATCTGACTGTCCTCCTCTCCCCAGCTCACACAGCGTCAGGAGGCAGCAATCAATAGACTTCCTTGGACAAATTATAGAGGCCTTAACTTCCTCATTCCGAACAGCTGAATGGTTTTCAACTTCTTTACACCTTCCTGCTGCCTTTGCACCCGACACCCTATAGTAATTGGTGAATTGTCTAACCCAAGCAGAAGTGTATCTCCTGTCTGTGACAACATCCACAGATTTACCTGACTTCCTGTCACAATATATATATATATATATATATATATATATATACAGCCTGTGCAGAACAATACTTGTGCAAATTCACCAGGAAAGTGCAAGTGCAAAAGTGCCTGTATATAAAATCAGCTTGTGCATAAAAAACAGCTTCCTGTGCAGACTCTTATGAGTTCATAAAAGTATGCAGTGCCCTTTAATTCCACTTTTCCTGTAATCTTGCTGCTCTTCGTAGTGCCTTCAGTGAAACAACGAGCAGCAGGGCTGTTATACTCGGGTTAAATTCACAGTGTGCAGTGAACCCCATTGTCTTCACTCGTGTCCCCCACCTGGAATTACACTCACCAGATATCTATCCCCTTATGCAGGGGTATCCCACTTTCTGTAAGTGTCTGCCCTGTAAACGCCTGGGTTCACCGCATGCCGTGGGTTTAACCCGAGTATAACAGCACTGTTGCTGGTTGTTTCACTGAAGGCACTACAAAGAGCAGCAAGATCAGGGGAAAAGTGTAATTAAAGGAAACTACACACTTTTATGAACTTATAAGATTCTGTACAGAAAGCTGTTTTTTATGTACCACCTGTTTTTTATGCACAAACTGTTTTTATGTACATTCACTTTTGCCTCTGCACTATCTTGGTGAATTTGCACTTGTATTGTTTTGCACAGACTGTACATATATGTTTATTATTTATATGTTTTCTTGCACATTAACCTTTTCCTGTCCACGCTATAGTCAAAAGACGGCTACAGCACGGGCCCTAATTGCCGGGAGGGCGTCCATGTACGTCTTCCTGTGCATGAGCTGCGGAGCTCGCACAGCTTGCTCTGTGATTAGCGAGTCCATGAGACTCGGCTGATCACAGATCAGAGTAAGGTCCAGGCCCCTTACCCCGTGATCAGCTGTCAGCCAATGACAGCTGATCATGTGATGTAAACCGCAGTGGGCGATCAGCTTTTTTTCGCCTCACGCTGTCATTGTGAGGAGAAAAAAAGCAGATGGCAGCTATTGTCAGAGGGACATCGGTCCTGAAGAGGAGAGGGGCATCTGTGCCTACCAGTGCCACCTACCAGTGCCATCTACCAGTGCCCACCAGTTCCACCTATCAGTGCCCACCAGTGCCACCTACCAGTGCCAAGCAGTGCCCCATCATCAGTGCTGCCCATCAGTGTCACCTACCAGTGCCTATCATTGCCCATCAGTACCACCTATTGGTGCCCATCAGTGCCACCTATTAGTGCCCTTCAATACAACCTACCAGTGCCCCTCAGTGCTGCCCATCAGTGACCATCGGTGCCACCCATCAGTGCCGCCTTATCAGTGCCCATCAGTGTCGCCTATCAGTGCTCATCAGTGCAGCCTATCAGTGTCCATCAGTGCAGCCTATCAGTGCCTATCAGAGCCCATCAGTGCTGCCTCATCAGTGCACATCAATGAAGGAGAAAAATTACCTGTTTGCAAAATTTTATAACAATTTATAAAAACAGTTTTATTTTTTTTTAAATTTTTGTTTTTTTTTTGTTTGTTTGTTCAGCAAAATATAAAAACCCCAGTAGTGATTAACTACCACCAAAAGAAATCTCTATTTGTTTGAAAAAAAATGATAAAAATGTAATTTGGGTACAGCGTTGCATGACCGCGCAATTGTCATTCAAAGTGCGACAGTGCTGAAAGCTAAGAATTGGCCAGGGCAGGAAGGGGGTTTGAGTGCCCAGTAGGCAAGTGGTTAAGAGCAGTTTTTGCACATGGATTATTTGCACATATAACACATGGTCTAATTTTCTATTTTGGTTTAGACAGAGTGTGGTGACTCATGCATTAATTTATAGCAATTAGACTGGTATTTGTTTATAATTGGTCATAGCAACACTAACTTCCATTTTGCACATTTTTACATCAGACGCCATGTAGGTGGTTGGTCTCAGTGGGGGCAGCTGCCAAATATATAAATTTGATTAGATCAATAGTGCATAATTATATATTTTTTTAACTTAATAAAATTACATTGGATTTAAAATATAGTTTATATCATGCCAAAATAAAAAAAATAAATACAAAGATATTAAAATTACAGCTTTCTCCCTGTATAGACTCTCCACTTTTACCTACTACCCAGTATATTTATTCAATTTACCAATCCAGGAGATAATTTCCACTCATGATGGGGGAGTAATCAAAAGGGGCACAGAGGACTGATCTCTGTTCACGTATGCTGTCACCGTATATAGTGGAACAAAGTCCAAGAAACCTTTCCTTGATCTGAAGAAGCAAAAGTATAAAACACTCTGAGAAAAGACTATACCGGTGTCACCAGTTGAAACGTTATTCTGGATTGGTTAAGTGGAAAATATGAAAAAAATGCAGTGGGTAGCATTCGGGTCTACTATGAGTCTACTAAGGAAAGAGCTTAGATTTTACTATCTTTATATACCTCTCTTATTTTGTTATGGCATATACTATATGTTATTTTACATACTATAGTTCATAGGTATGTGTCTTGAGGACCCTAAAAGTCCTATTCATTTATTACTTTACTTTTTTTTACCTGTTAATATTGGAGGCTAGTTTTTTTACGATCAGCGGAATTCTTGTTAATTTAGAGAAAGTTAGAAACAAAAATTTAGTGCCAAAAGTGTTAGCACTTAAGGAGAAGCATTGGTGGACCAGTGACTAAAGATGATATATTAGAGCAAATTATATCTCGGCAAAGGCTGCAATAATACAACATCCAGGGGAAAAGAATATTCTGTATGTACAAACTTTAATTGAGAGGTGTTAGAGTCCATTAAAAAGAAGGCAGACTGGGCAAAGATCTAATGACTGCGGAAACATTTTGATTATATTCTAAAAGAAAGAGCTGGGAGGTGGAGTGGCCAGTGAGAAGATGGCAACAGTTGCGAGTTCTGGCACACAGACACATAAAATGTGGACGCTTGCTGAGAAGGAAGCAGCAAAATACAACTGTGGTTTGTAAGTGCAATGAAACATAAGTAAGGCATCTATTATGATGCCCACTCACTGGTCATGGGGAACAGGATTAATTATTGTATAATTGACCGCAATAGGAAAAGGTTTCAATGGAAATAAATACATGCTTCTATATTGTATTTAAAGATATGTCTATTACTGGTAATAGTGGTTACAAAAGTTCTTGAATTCTAGCTCAACACTTTAGCCATTCTCCATAAAGAGCTCTGATAAACGCTATTCGCATTTAAACTGGCAATAGGCATAACTCGGAAGAAGCTTTAGAAAAACAAAAACTTACTGTGAAAGAGTATCATGGATTTGTCTGCAAACAAGTACAAATAAGTAACAAAAGTTTCCAAATGGTATTTGTATTTGCTGTTTTTTTGCAATCCAATCCCTAGCAATATTTGATATGATTACTGGAGTCAGATCAATGTATGTAAACTCTAGCATGGGGCTTCTCCTATTTGCTCACTTTGGGTTAAATATTTCATTGAAAGTGTTTTGTTATATCTGTTCAATAAGTTCAACAAATACTTATTGATCCTGTCATGCATTCAGACCTGTCCAGTTTCCTGTGCACACTTCCTGTGTTCTTTCAAAGAATACTTTCAGTTCTTATCATACACTACAGAACATGTAGCCCCTATCCTTTGGATATTATGATTATAGGTGGGATTCAGTAGTTTAAGAACAGACAACCAGACAGGGCTGACACCAAGTCTTGTCATTTTAGTCCACAAAAAGGCACATGTTGTCATTTCACAAGAGGAAATTAGGAGTGTAGTGCATTTCTGGCAGACCGACCAGTATTTTTCTGTAACTGCAGGCTCACAATTAGGAAAAAAATATGGCCACATATGCCTTTATTGCAGAGATGCGTCGCATATGCTTTTTTGGCCCTGACATACCCTTTAAGAGACAACTGTTGATTGGTTTATATGGGTTGCTGCAATTTTGCCCACCTATTATAGAGGTGGCTAGTACCATGTCTTTCTGACTTCATATTCCTGTATAGAAATGGAATGGACGCCTCACCTCTTCTTCAAGATGTTGGTAGGGCCAGAAGTATGGCGATAAACCTAATAAAGCAGCAAACACAGTCTAAAGGTGTCTCTGTTGCTTCTTTATCCAGAGTGTAGGCAGTCTAATACAGCAGTTATGTTACTGACTGGATCCCCAATTAAAAGCAGTTAGGAAAAAGCCTTAAAATGAAAATGAATGCAGCCACCACATCTATGTATTATTAAGCTGCAAAAGTGGCGGCTGGTGCTCAATTTTTTGGGGGAGGGGCGGCAAAAAAACCTCCTCCCCCATGGGTGACAGATGGGAAGGCAGCCTTACCTTAGGAGATGAAGAGGGATCGGGCCTTTTCCCCTCGCTGCAGCCAAGGGAAGAGCCGGGGTTTCTCCTCCCGGCCGAACTGACAGGCTTCTCCTGACGACCGAACAGAAAGTGAGTCCTGATTGGTCAGGAGTCCTAAGACTCCCTGGCCAATCAGATCTGAGGACCTGCTTCCTGATTGGCCAGGAGGAAAATCAGGAAGACAATAGCGAATATGAATTTGCTATTGTCACAACTGGGTGGGCTCAGGGCGCAGTGCTCTGTGCCGTTAGCCTACTTTAAAAAAAAAAAAAAAAAAGAAAAACAAAACCATTGGAATCCATGTGTCTGGCGCACTACATGGAGATTAGGGGCCGGGGCGCATGGATTAGGGGGGCAGCGCCCCTTTGCCCCTTATAGACAGGCCGCCACTGGGCTGAAATAAATAAAATTTTTGGTTTTGGGTTAAATACCACTTTATTTCCAGAAGCCACTCATGCTAACTGTTGCCCAGGATGGATTTCTGCAACACATTTAAAGGATGACCAGACTCCCTGAAGGCAACTGTAAATTTTTCTGGATATTTTGAGAAAGCACTAAGAGCTGGGGAAAACATGTAAGAGCTTTTATTGTATTACTGTGATCTCAATAATGAGATTTACAGCAGCCTGCAGTGAGCACACTCATCCTTCAAATGTGCTGTAATGTTGGCTGAGAGGCCAAACTTGCACCTGTGGTATGCTTAGGCTGTTTGATTGTTGTTTGTCTATATCCTGTCTAAGGCTTCATGTACACTAGCAGCTCCTAAACAAGAGTTTAGGAGTTTTCTAAACTCAACTCCATAAAAGCCTGCGTGTTAATGTACACATAGGCTTTTACCAGAGTTAAGGAGCTGCTGCGGTTAGGGGAGATTCAACCTCCCTCTCCTGAACGCGGAATAATCGCGTTCAGCATAGAAAAGCTTTGATCACCGGCTGCAGGGAAACGCAAACTGCTGCAAAGTCGTGCCACGATTTGGCAGCAATTTTGCCACGTTTTGCATTTTGCAGCGGACAAAATAGACAGTGTGTAAATGAAGCCTTAAATCAGCTGTAAAACTGTAGTTACCTTGTAGTCCTAAAGACATGTAAACTGCTCCTACCTTGCTATGACTACAAAGCTGAACTGTTTTGGTCCCATTGACTGATGTTTCATTCCCACATGACTCTGACAGCCTTAGGTGCTGTCTGATTTAGGACCAGTCACCACCCAGCCTGGCAATCAGAGACTAGCTATTTAAGCTATGCTCAGATTAGTCTTCCCTTCCCAAGCAATGCTTGTCCTAGTGTCGTAAAGTCCTGTACTTTGTAGCTCCTTGACCCTAGTATTTTTGCTGTGAACTCTGCCCACCTGTCCATAGAAATCCTTCAGGGTGAGCAGTCCCCTGACCTTGGAGGTTCCTCTGTGTACTTTGCTTATCTATCCTTAGAAGGTCTGTAAACTTAGCCATAACCTGTTCCTGGAAATCATGTACACTGCACGGTCCCAGTTGCCTTGGACCCCTGTACACTGAACTGTAATCATTTGTAGCCTGTGTGTTGTACGGATCCACCGCTCATTAATCCGATGGCTGGTCTCCCACCAGAGCCTTTCATTTACCTTGCTTTGCCTGGTAGCAGCTGGTGTAACGACCTGAGAGCAGGAGCAGTCAACCCATCTTCACTATCAGGAGCTCTGGAGAACACTGCCTGGTCTTAAGGCTGGGTACACACTAGAATTTTTTTTCTTGTTCAACCTAGCAGGCAAAACAAAAAAAACAAAACCGAGAGATAGCTGTACTAAGTGCTGTTAGTGCGATAATTTCCTCTGCTGTGTCTTTATGTTTTGACAGGGGGACTTCCCCCCACCAGAACACACTGATCAACACTTGCAGCCATTGACTGCAAGCTCTGATCAGATGCTGTTTTTCAAGCATCCCCAGTCGACAGAAGCCGGTTCTGCTGAACCGAGTGTTTGCGGCTGATTTTTGGCCCAAGTGTACCCAGCTTTAGGTTCCCTGCCTTGCTAAACCCAGCTCTAGTCAAAGTAGGCCTAAAATAAAAATATAAAGGTTGGCCAACAAATCTTATAATCACCCTGAACTAATATAAGGCAGCTCTGATCCCATGGTTGCTGTTTCCTATTCAGAGATAATGAGGTACCATAAGGATTAACAGATGACCAGTAATAAACAGTCACATGTCAAAAACCCTTGGTGTTATTTGAAGAGGTTTTCAAGCTGTTGCAATCTGTTCAGGAAAAGAGCACTTTAAAGGAGATTTTTTTCAGTCTGACTTTAATTTGTTAGCCCTAGTGATATTCTCACCATCAGTTTCAGACTTTTCATGTCTAGGTGTTAATGCTTTAAGCTGGACACACAACTCGACTGTATGATTTCTTTTAATAACAATTATGTATGTCTGAATTGATATAAGTTGAGTATTAAGGAGATTGGAAATAGATTGTAATTGTTATTGGCAATGATGTTCTTCAGAATACCAGGACAAAGTAGACCGATGATCCAAGCTCCTCAACCTTCTTCTGGATCTTACCAAAACAGCTCCTAGTTCTAGGTAAAATTCCACGCATTTTGCTTTATAAATTGGAGATTGTTTGCAACCTTGATTAAGCACCTAGGTCACTTTCATGCCTATGTTAACACATGCATTTATTCTAAAGGATTTTCCTGTAAGGAGGCCATGGACATACCAACCCAATGTACACAGGTTAGCAGTTTTCTTGAATGGGCTACTTTACCTTTGTGCAATACCATCGTTTGATGCAGTAACGCGCCTTATAAATGACAAGGAGGTGAATGCGGTTGCATAGTTTACAGACCATTAAGATTATTGATAGAAAACCAAAATAGTGTTTATTTAAAATCTAAGGATTCCCATTTCCAAATTATGACTTTTTTGTACCTGTAAAGAGAGTAAATAAAAATTAAAAAAAAGAAAGGAAAACAGTATTATTGGGGAAGTGCATTGACATTGCATTTGTGACTAATAATATACTCAAAAGTATGACTACACTTGGTTTGTTTGCTAGAAAAATCTGGACCATGTTTACTTTGCTAGTTATTGTTTCCTCCATATGTCTTCCTCTGCTGTCATGCCGAAAATGAAATGTCAGTTGTGAGGAGCCAGTTCATTAAAGCTTCCAATTTTTTCCATAGTCGTTTGCACTTTTGTTCGGTCCCAGCAGATGTGATGGAAGGTGCCTAGAGCTGTGTATCCACTGTTACAATCTGGATTAACTGTGGTGTAAATGATGTTCAGTTCTACTGGTGCCAAGCAAGTCATGTGTGGCATTCTCATATTGTGCTTTGTGTAAATAAAGATTTGTGAACTTATCAACAATATGCTTTAACTAAATCTCTCTCTTTCCACTGCTATTTATTGTATTCACTTCACCTTCATATTTTTGTTATGGAAAATATTAGCAGATGGTGCTGTCGACATACTGTTGTAAATAACAGGACATGTATAAATTGCATAGACAGTCATGACATTACTGATGTCTAGCTAGCAATTAACGGGCATAAGGATAGGGGGTCATTTATTTACCACTAGTTATAAGTTGTAAATTATACTACTAGGAATGCTACAGACTCTATATAAAGGTTTAACTGTGCCTGCTGAACAGATATAAACAATTTGACTTTCATCAGCAGTAAGTGTCAGCACTATAAGCGCTCATGCACACTGCAGCTCAAAAAACTTATTTTAGGCATTTGAGCGTTTTTTTTTTTCTTCTGCCTCTAAAGACCCCTCCATGTTAACTTATTTGTCCATGCACACATAGGTGTTTACAAAAGTTTAAAGGCAGAAAAAAAAAAACCTCACCAAAGTCATGTCCAGGAGATGCGCTTTTGACCACAAAAAACGCTCAAAAGGGCCTAAACGCATGTTAACTCGTGTTCAGCTAGCGCTTACACATTTATTTATTTCAATGGGCAGAATAAATAATATTCTGCCAATGAAATTAATGATTGCCCAAGTGCTTGATGCGTCTAAACGCGTTTGCAAAATCGTGCCTTTAGGTGTATTTTTTTTTTCTACATTGATTTTCTCCTGCCAGGAGAAAAGGAGTTTGAAAGAGCCCAGTATGCATGAGCCATAAGAAGTAGAGAATGAGCTCCTGTTCTAGGATTACAGAGTTGTCAGATGCTTCAAGAGTTAGGAGATGTGGGATGTCAAAGGGGAAAATAGAACATAGTTGGGCAGTTTTTCTGTACTGCATTAGTTCCAAAACTGTTGAAGTAGAGATGTCCAGACTTCTTGTAGACAACCAGTTTTGGCTCTACCCGTTTTATTTTCAGTTACAAGGCAGGTAGTAAAAAAGATATATATTATAACACTAGAAAAGTTTAGAGATTATAAGAAAAGGTATAATTTGGGCATTGCTAAATAGTTTTATTTTTTTTTAATAACGTTTCTTTCATTCTCATTTTCATTTCAAAGCCAGTGTCACGCAGGGAGCATTGCAACAAAATTACTAATAGCAAGCAGCAAGGCTAAATAGGACGAGCTGTTGGATCTACATATGAGTTGTTTCAAAATGCCAAGTGCATAAAGGAATTTTTTTTCAGTATCATTAAAAAGCAGCGTTTCATTCATTTTTTTTCCCTATTTGGACCCAAACACAGTTTTACTCACCTTAAGAACACAAGGCTTTATTCAGTTTTCAGCCATTGTGAGGCCCTCTACAGCAATGTGGTGGCTCACTTCAAAGTGAGGCTTTTATTATTATTATTATTATTATTATTATAATTATCTTTTTATACATGATTTATATAGCACCAACAATTTTTGAAGTGCTTTACAAAATAAAGAGAGACAGTTACAATACAATTCAAAGCAAGAGTGTTAGGAAGGCAGTACTCATTAGAGCTTACAATCTAAAGGCATACTTGCCAACTGTCCTGGATCTGCCGGGACAGTTACGTATTCTGGTCTGATGTCCATTAATGCCTCTGTCCCAGGATTTGAAACCAAAGTGACATCTCTTAGCACCTACCACAGGAGTTACATTAGAAACTTTACTACATTATACTTCCAGGACACCACCCCTAACTTAGTGAGTATAATGGAATCTATTATCATACTATTCTATTCTGCGCCTCCCACCCTGCACTCTACCTCCAGTTCTGTCTCACCTCTGTCCTTCTTCGGCAGCCACTTTCCACATGTTGTCCCTGGCTCCACCTCCCGCACAGCCTCTGTGAGATTTTGTTACCATAGGGGAGGCCAGAGTAGTATGCATGTGGATCTTGCTGACAAAGTACCAAGAATAGGTGCCAAGACACACAGGCAGAGCCATGGGAATTGGTAGGTGGGCAGGGGTTGTGGCTGTTTCCTCCCCTCCAGCACAGGTGGCTGCTTCATCTGGGGTTCATTTAGCAGCTGAAGATGATGAAAGAGGAGAAGCAGACTTAGCAAACACTGCATACTGCACACTGACTGCGCTATCACTGTATACTGCACACTGACTGCCCTATCACTGCATACTGCACACTGACTGCCCTATCACTGCATACTGCACACTGACTGCCCTATCACCGCATACTGCACACTGACTGCCCTATCACCGCATACTGCACACTGACTGCCCTATCACCGCATACTGCACACTGACTGCCCTATTACTACATACTGCACACTGACTGCGCTATCACTGCATACTGCACACTGACTGCCCTATTACTACATACTGCACACTGACTGCGCTATCACTGCATACTGCACACTGATTGCCTTATCACTACATACGGCACATTGACTGCCCTATTACTGCATACTGCACACTGACTGCCCTATTACTGCATATTGCACACTGACTGCGCTGTCACTGCATACTGCACACTGATTGCCCTATTACTACATACTGCACACTTACTGCGCTATCACTGCAAATGGCACACTGACTGAGCTATCACTGAATACGGCACACTGACTGCTCTATCACTACATACTGCACACTGACTGCGCTATCACTACATACTGCACACTGACTGCCCTGTCACTACATACTACACACTGACTGTTCTATTTTAGGAAAGAAAATTAGTCTTTATAGCCACAGTTATTCACGGGTTCCAATTTTGGAGCAGCGGAGAGGACATTTTCCATCTGTAAATACAAAAAATAGAGCTTTATTTTGTTAGATTATGGAATGTTTTTAATTTTTTTTTATTTTACAGTTTAGCACCATTAAGGCTATTAAGCCTTTATGGGCAAATTGAGTAGGCAGATTGCATCTAGAAAAAAAGTATCTACTTGTTTCAAATGTCAAAGAAAAGATGCACAGATTTGTTTACACCACACTTTTTAAGCCCTTATTAAATAGGCCACAATTTCTGAGGGAGAAAGCAAGCACATCAGAGACTAAATTTAAACATTAGTGTCTATTTGTGTTAAATTGAAAAAAAACAAAACATGAAACAATTTGCACCACAACTTTAAAGCCTTTATTGGAGACATTGCCTCTAGGGAGTAGAAAAATAGTGTGTTCATTTGGTGATTGAAGATGGGAAAAGGTTAGAGATTTACACCGAATATATCAAACCTGTATGGGCCGGCTGCAGTTTCTGATCAATGGAGCATGCATGTTGTATCTGGAACAAAAAAAACACTCTTTTCAAGCCTTCAGTGGAATAGCTTGCAATTGCTGAGGGAAAGAGTAAACAAAAAATTGGCTTTCTTTTTTTCAGTCTGAATAAAGACAAATTTGACAGATTTGCTGCTAAGCTTTTAATCCCTTTCGAGCAAGCCGCTTTTTCTGAGGGAGAGAGCAAATAGATTGTAGCTAGAAATAAACAATTCTTTTCTTTTTTTCAGTTGTACATGTTAACAGATTGGTACAACAGCTTTTAAGTAGAGATGTCCCGAACTATTCGCCGGCGAACAGTTCCCGGCGAACATCGCTTGTTCGCGTCTGCCGATGCGGGCGAACATATGTGATGTTCGGTCCGCCCCCTATACTTCATCATTGAGGCAAATTTTGACCCTGTACCTCACAGTCAGCAGACACATTCCAGCCAATCAGCATACCCTCCCTCCCAGACCCTCCCACCTCCTATAAAAAAGCAAGGACAGCATCCATCTTAGATTCATTCTGAAGCAGTGTGTTAGTGAGAGCAGGGAGAGTGCTGCTGCTGCTGTTAATAGGGACGGACAGTTGTTAGATAGTGTTCTCAGTCCACTCCTGCTGTAAGGACAGCACCCCAAAAAGCCCTTTTTAGGGCTGGTATTTCAGTCAATTTTTTTTGATATACAGTATATATATATCTATTGTGCAGTTGCCTGCCCGCCGTGTGTGAGAGGCCACAGACCCACCACAGACTGTACTGTGTGCACACCACACTCATATCGGGTGGCACAGTACCTTGCAGTTTAAAAAATATTTTTTTTTTCCTCTGTCATAATTGCAGTTGCCTACCGGCTGCCAGTGAGTGTCAGGTCCACAGAGTGTACTGTGCCCACTGCAGTGCCCACCACTCATATATATGGTGGCACAGCACCTTGCAAATTAAAAAAAAAAATATTTTTTATAATTGCAGTTGCCTGGCCTGCCAGTGAGTGTCAGGTCCACAAAGTGTACTGTGCCCACTGCAGTGCCCACCACTCATATATATATGGTGGCACAGCACCTTGCAAATTAAAAAAAATATATATTTGTTATAATTGCAGTTGCCTGGCCTGCCAGTGAGTGTCAGGTCCACAGAGTGTACTGTGCCCACTGCAGTGCCCACCACTTATATATACGGTGGCACAGCACCTTGCAAATTAAAAAAATATATATTTTTTATAATTGCAGTTGCCTGGCCTGCCAGTGAATGTCAGGTCCACAGAGTGTGCTGTGCCCACTGCAGTGCCCACCACTCATATATACGGTGGCACAGCACCTTGCAAATTAAAAAACTATATATTTTTTATAATTGCGGTTGCCTGGCCTGCCAGTGAGTGTCAGGTCCACAGAGTGTACTGTGCCCACTGCAGTTCCCACCACTCATATATACGGTGGCACAGCACCTTGCAAATTAAAAAAAATATATATTTTTTATAGTTGCCTGCCAGTGAGTGTCAGGTCCACTGCACTGTACTGTACCCACTGCAAATGGACTGTTTGCGGTTGTTTGCGGTGCGTTAAACGGGGAGTTTGGTCTGTCAGAGTTTGGTCTGTCACTGTGAAGCAGGCGTAATCCTTACACTACCTGATTGATACAACATCATACCTGATTGTATACACACACTGGATGTTTTAAAGCACGTTATTCCAAACAATTTAGGAATGTTAGGTGATTTATGCCCTTTATGGATTAAAACCCGACTCTGCGTCAACTACGTAATTTTCCATGGGAGTTTTGCCATGGATCCCCCTCCGGCATGCCACAGTCCAAGTGTTAGTCCCCTTGAAACAACTTTTCCATCACTATTGTGGCCAGAAAGAGTCCCTGTGGGTTTTAAAATTCGCCTGCCTATTGAAGTCTATGGCGGTTCGCCCGTTCGCGAACATTTGCGGAGGTTCGCGTTCGCCGGTTCGCGACATCTCTACTTTTAAGCCTGCTTGGACAGGCTGCTGTATGTCAATCATACAACACTAAAACAATGTCTTTTTTTCCCTAACAGAAGAAACAATGTTAAACATTGTAGCACAGCTTTTTATTCATCCTTTTGAAATGGTCAATAGTGTTGAGGCAGAGAGCAGGCACACTGCATCTAGAAAAAATAGTTTGTAATATTTTTATTTAAAATTTAAACCAAGAAATGTAAGTGATTTCAGGTATACATTACAATCTTTTTTCTCATAGATTGCTAAATCTGAGGGAGAGAGCAGGCAGATTTCAACAATAAATATAAAATGATATGGAATATTTGCGTAAACATAATATAAAAATTGTACAGATTTTCTTTATTTAGGAGAATTACATTTTGAAGGCAGAGACTAGGCATATATTTTAGCCAGAAATATTACGTAAAATGCATTATTTCAGATACATGTTTTCAAAATTGCACATGATTTGCAGAACAGAATCTCATCCTTTGTATTAGGAAATACATCTGGAAGCAGAGAGACTACTTTCAGCAAGAAATATAAATAACAAATGTATTTTCCAGAAAAACACTATATGAAAATGGTATGGATTAGTTAAAAAGAATCTCATCCATTTTAATAACAGGTAACCTTGGAGACAAGAAGTAGTCCTATTTCAGCATTAAAAAAATACATTAAAGTGTAGTTTTAAGACATTATATATTTGTATGGATTTACTTAACCAAATCTTATCCTTTTCCATGTGAGAGATTTTGCCAGGCAGGGAGTTGGCATATATCAGCCAACTCCCTGGCTGATATTTTCATCACATGACATGTAAATGAAACTGTATTAGTCACAAAAGCATATGTAAATAGATTTTTTTGCTGAATTGAATCATATTCTTAGAATGTGCTGAGGTTTTGGGGGCAGAGAGTATTCCACCTAGAAATGTTAAGTACAGAAACACTGTTTACATGTTGTATATCTTTGAGGTACAAATGCTTTTCATAGGAGGCAATTTGGGAGGCAGAGAGTAAACAATTTTCATGCAGAAATATAAAAAAAATTAAGTTCTTCATATATCATATACAAATTGAACAGATTTAATGCACAGAGGACAATTGTTTTTAAACTGAAATTAGTTATTTTTTTAAGGCACTATATATTATAATAGTACTGATGTATGTGTACTGAATCTGTTCTTTTTTAATATAAGAGAGTATTCCTAATATTGTAATAATTATAAAATTACACAGTAATAGATTTTTAGAGACATGTCAAAAATTGTAAAGAATTATTGCACAAAATATTATCCTTCTAAATTGGATTACATTTTGGAAGTATATGAGTCATATTTCAGCCCAAAATATTCCATTTTACTGAAGTTTTCTTGGATACATAATTTATTGTATAGATCAGCTGCAAAAAATGTACCGGTAATTATAGTCCATAGGAGACGAAGGAGAAGAAAGAAAAAACAGGAAGGCTAACATTTTCATTAAAATACTGTTTTCTACTGTTGTAAAAGGAGAAAAGGATGTACAAATTAGTTGCCAAAATATAACGTTTTTTCTTTTTGGCCACAAAATTTATGGTTAGGGAATGAGAATGGCTGGTTTCTATTTTAAAAAGAATCACTGTTAGGCTACACAAACTTAAAGAGCATGTATTAAAAATATATTTAAATTATGACAGGCTAGCGTAGTGTCAAACGATTAATACAAACAGCATGATATAGCTTATGTGAAAGCCAAACTATTTTCCAAACTGTAGAGACCAATGTGGAAACTTAAAGTGTTGTCCATTTTGTTGACAATAAACTGTAATGAAATGCAAACTCTAAGGGCTAACCCAGTAGTTACCCTGCCAAAAAATATATAAAATGTGTTATCTTTGGGGAAACAGTGGTCTAAATATGAGGTTATGAGTAATATTGGTGCCAGCACACTGTAAAGCAGTACAAATATTCTTGAAAAGTACAGGCTGTTACCTGCCTAAAAATTGAAATTCTTTGCGGTGAAACTGCTGCAGAAAATTTGGGTTTGAGGTGTTAGTGGTGCCAAAACACCATAAACTCACATAACTATTCATGCAGAGCACAGAATGTTGCCTGACTAAAAAAAAAAAAAAAAAATGTCAACTGTGAAAACAGCTGAAGAAATATTGGGTTTGGGAAATTATTGGTGCTAAACACTGTAACCCTACAAAATAATGGGGCAGAGCACAGAATGCAACCTTGCCAACAAAATGTACATTCTTTGCAACTGTCAAACAGGTGTGAAAAAATTAAGTGTGTGAAATAAAAAGTGCCATTGTGATGAACAACAGTAATGGGCCCAGTATGGTAATGGTGGCAGGCCCAAATGGTAATGGTGGCCGGTCCAAATGGTAACGGTGGCAGGTCTACAGTGGTAGCAGTATATGTTAACAGTGCCAAGCCAGCAGTGGTCAGTGGTAGAAGGAGGTGTTGACAGTGGCCAGGTGTAGTCATGGGGGCAGGAGATAGCAAGGTGGCAGGAGTTGGGACTTATTACAGGCCTGCATCTACGAAAAGAAAGGATTAGGCTGTACAGAAAATAAATACTTTGGCATCTACCGCAGGAGCTTGGTAGTTGCTGCTGATCCAGGATAGGTAATTTTAATCAATGTTAGCCAGTCAACTGTCTGGAGACAGACAGACCCTTTTGTCTGTCAAAACAAAACCTGCAGCACAAAACATGCATTTAGAGAGGACACTGGCTGCAGAGCAGCCCAGTAGATCATCCACATGCTAGGCAAGCTCGGGTCAGTGGTCAATCCTGGTATTACAAAGGATTCCAAATAGGAGAGAGCACTCCAACAAAAGTCTATGGGGCCCCAGTGCAGGTAGGACAGTAGCTTTACACATTCATATTGCCAAGATTTAGACAAAGATTAAGATTCCATGTTAGACCATTCTTCTGTGTATGGTATTTTGATATGAAATTGCTTGCACCTATACTGTGTTAGCTGCCTTCCTTACTTTTCCCTAACCCTTTTCTTTTTCAGGGCTTTTGCATTCAATAAAACCTATTTCAAATAGATATAACTCGTGTCCAGGTGCAGGATAGGTCATCACTGGAGCAGGGCAGGAGGGCCCGAACAATCCAGCAGCTCCTTTGGGGATAGCACTATGTTAAGGTACACTTCCAGGATATTCAAAATTAATGGGCTACCTGCGGTATCCTTTGCATGTAATATGTGGAAAGTGTATCGTAAAACATTTGTTTCAGAAAAGACGATGCGCTGAAGAAAAAGGTCATTGCTAATTTAAAGGACCTAAAATGCAAGAAGTGAATTCTATTTATGTGATTTCTGCTGAATTTCTCAAGGCTATATAGCATTTTTCTTATTTATATGCACAGTACACCACAGATGTTTCTCAGGTTTTGATGATGGGGTTGTTGTCACTTAATATCACTTTTCGTTCCGAACTTTTACATGACAGCAGAATGATAAATGACAACAGCTTCTATTTTGACCCTAGTGCTGACTTACTAAAATGTCTGAAGTCTATTATTTATGTAAATAAAGTTGGGCAACAGAGCACACCGACAAGATGGTAAAAAATATTGCCTGAGGTTAGCATGATGTGAATTGTCAGTAGAACTGATTGCAATATTATCTTTAACAAATGTTTTTTTATTAGATGCAACATAAAAGGCGTTGAAAAGAAACTCAAAGTCACAAGGTAAAATTAGTCTGTGAACAATAAATGCTATCTCCTTTAGGTATACCTTCTGCACATCTAAAGACAATAAACATGTACAGTCCAACGGGTGACCTCACAACAATACCCAACAGAAGATACATATATTACCTAACATTTTACCCCTACAGGTGTTTTTTTAAGTTTAATACAACATTTCTTCAAAAGGGGGGGGGGGGGAGTTCACTAAAAAAGGGAACCCTGCTATTTAGGGTCAAGGTCTACTTAGATGGTATTGAATTCTTGACTCTGAGCTTATGTCAACCCCCTTTCCAAGGAACATGTCTTGGTAGCCAATAAGGTGTAAGAGATAGTGGTTAGTACTAAAGAGCTTATGTCCAAGTCAAAAAGTTGAGTTCCCTTATTGCCTGCTTTTAGATCACACTTCTAATTTTGGATAATCAAAGGGAAGGTTTACTATTGCATTAACTATTACATTATACATATATACATAAAGACATTACTCATAAAAAACACAAGATGTTTTATTACCAAGAATTACACAACTTAAATGGACAAAAGGCTAAAAGTCCTCTTTTTCTATGGACATAATGATTTTGATCCAAAATTCTTCAAAAATTATTTTCCTCAAAATTTTCAGAGTTCCTAATGCATGTTTTGGAAGAGGTGTCCACAGGCAACTCCCCACCTGTATGAAAGGTGCAGTGTGTCCCAGTACGAGAAGACCAGTGCATGGGCATTCACATGTTTCTAAGCATAAGGTTACTTCCAGACATGTGTTAGTTCATGCACTATAAGCAGCATGGGCGTAGGCGCAAGTACACTCTTGCCACTGGTATTGGTGCCAAATGGCCTATTTAAGCTGGAATCTAACAATGACAGATTGCAGACTGGTCTTCAGCTAGTTCTTGGGATCTGAGACCCAAACTGCTACGTTTGACCCAGCTTGCCTCTGACTAATCTTTGGTTTCATCTACATATTGTGACCCTGACCTGTGCTTTGGACTCTGCATCCTCCCTTCTGATTGGGTACCTTGCTGCTTGGCTGTTAACTGACTTTGGCCCATATCCTGACAATGCCTCTGTCTGATATTCCTGTACCTCACTGCAAAGCTGTTGCTAACCTTGACCTGTATCCTGATACTGCTCCTGCCTTCTGACTTTGTACTTTTGTGCCTGTCTGTTGCTGACCTTCGGCTTGTGTGTCAGCTTCATTCCTGTCTACTGATTAGGTGCTACCTTGTGTCTGCCTCTGACCTTTAACCAGTGGTCAAGAGTCAGCTGAGCTTCACATCCAACAGCTGGCGCTGTCTGCAACATTGACCCTTGTGCCACTCTGTGTCCTCACAATTCCTGTCACCACTACCAAGAGTGTTGGAAAAAATGTGCACAAGAAGCCCACCTTCAGCTCGATTTCCACAAAGAATCCACCATCAAATCAATATAGACACATACAGCTTTTCCCCCAAATTCATGTTAAGACACATCTTTTTATAATATAGACCTCCTGATCACATATATTAAAATGTAATTTTGTAAAACATTGATAATAAAGCAGAACTAGTTTCTGATTTTATTTAAAAAAATCTCATTTTGCTTTTTTTTTTTTAAATTAAAGCAACTTTCTCTTTAATATGCACTTTCAATCTGCTGCTATCCCCTACAAAAGGTTCTGCCAGTCTTCTGGTTTGAATGGTCGCCATGGTCCATTGATGCTTAGTGAAGGAAGGATGCTGGCTTGTATCTTTCACCAGGCCCCAAAGTATGGAGATACAACCATTTATGAACAGTGATGTTAATGCAAACTATCTCTAAAACAAAATCAGCCAGGTAGGTATGTTTAAAAAAAAAAAATTTCAAAAACTCCAGTCTCCCGCCTTTTGGTGGTGGCTCACGGACTCCCGCAAGTGCCATGCGATCTACTGTGGGAGACTTAGGATGTCTGCAGTCAGAGACTAAGCCGCTGCTTCCTGTCATAACCAGCAGTACCTGCATGACCAGCATTACCCGTCAGCAGTACCCACCAGCATTAACCTCCAGCAGTAATCACCAGCATTCCTCACCAGCATTACCCACCAGCAGTAACTGCCAGAAGTACCCGCCAGCAGTAACCGCCAGCATTACCCACCAACACTACCCACCAGCAGTACCCACCAGCAATACCCACCAACACTACCTGCCATCAGTACCCACCAGCAGTACCTGACAGCAGTAACTGCCAGCACTAACCACCAGCAGTACCCACCAGCATTACCCGCCAGCACTATCCTCCAGCAATACCCTAAGTCATGACCAAGAGTACCTGCATGACCAGCATTACCCACCAGCTGTGCCAGCAGTACCCACTAGCATTACCCGCCAGCAGTAACCACCAGCATTACCCACCAGCATTAACCTCCAGCAGTAACCACCAGCATTACCCACCAGCAGTAACCGCCAGAAGTACCCGCCAGCAGTACCCACCAGCAGTAACCATCAGAATTCCCCACCAACATTACGCGCCAACAGTACCCAACAGCAGTACCCACCAACACTACCCGCCAGCATTACCAGCAGTAACCGACAGAAGTATCCACCAACAGTAAACGCCAGCTATACCCACCAGCAACAACCACCAGCATTACACGCCAGCAGTAACCTCCAGCATTACCCACCAGCAGTAACCGCACCAGCAGTACCCGCCAGTAGTAACCACCAGCATTACCCATCAGCAGTAACCTGCAGCAGTAACTTCCAGCAGTAACCGCCAGCAGTAACCGCACAAGCAGTACCCGCCAGCAGTCTGCAAAATAAGTAGAAAAGGTATGTGCATTAGTGTGTGTAAATTGCAATATGTTTTTTAATAACTAGTTGTGTTTTGTCATAATATGTCATGTCCTTGTTCATACATGTATGAATAAGGCCATGACCTTTTCTGTCTGCCTAAGTCATATGTGCTAGGGGTGTAACTAGCCCCCAGCACATAACTGTAAATATCCCATCATGTGCAGTATTTCTGACTCCTACCACCATGAACACTTCAAATCACTGAAGTGGTCATGGTGGTTACAGTGTTCCTATTATATATCTCAGAAGAAGTAAACCTCTGTATACTGATTACATTTCATCATCCTCTAGTTGTGTTAAATTAGTGCAGGGGCTGCTTGGGAACGGCACGGCTGTATTTTATTACTTATATACCTTAGCTATAGTATTTATTTTATATGCGGCCCGAGAAAATGTCTCTACACTGTGGCCCAGAGAAGCCAAAACGTTGGACACCCATGGGTTAGATCAGGGGTCCTCAAACTACGGCCCGCGGGCCGCATGCGTTCTGACAGATTGCTATAACCTGTCAGAATGCTATACTCTCGTCGCTTCCGGTGGCGGTACGTCATGAAACAGCTGTGAGACTTACCAGTGCGCATGCGCAGACAGGACGGATTGCCGCTGTTACAGTCATCGACTCTGACAAGGTATAGCAGTCCATACAGGGGGCGGGACGGGGAGGAACATTTTGCCCAATGACAGGGTATAGCAATCTGTCAGAACACCCGTCATCGAGTCCTTACAGGGGGTGGGGCGGGGAGGAACATTTTGCAGAGCTCACTTATCAGAGGCGGGGTCGGAGGGTAGAACTGAGAGGAGGCGGGAAGAAAGTTCGGCCGTCACATTAATACAGGCCTTCTAGCCATTAATAGCCGAAGTGGCTCGTCCTATATATATATATATATATATATATATATATATATATATAATTTATATAAAATACTAAGTATATGTTTTGTTTTTTTTTATGCCTTTTAATGGCTAGAAGGCCTGTATTAATGTCACGGCCGAACTTCCTTCCTGCCTCCTTCAACCCTCCCGCCCCACCTCCGCTAAGTGAGCTCTGCAAAATGTTCCTCCCCGTCCCGCCCCCTGTATGGACTGCTATACCTTGTCAGAGTCGATGACTGTAACAGCGGCAATCCGTCCTGTCTGCGCATGTGCACTGGCGAGTCTCACAGCTGTTTCATGATGTACCGCCACCGGAAGTGACGGGGGTATAGCATTCTGACAGGGTATAGCTGTGGTCACTCTGGCATTGAGAGGGGGCATGCTGTGGTCACTTTGCATTGAAAGGGGGGCACGGTGTGGTCCCTCTGCATTTAAAGGGGGGCAAGCTGTGGTCCCTCTGGCATTGAAAGGGGGGCACGCTGTGGTCAATCTGGCATTGAAAGGGGGCACCCTGTGGTCCCTCTGGCATTGAAAGGGGGCACCCTGTGGTCACTCTGGCATTGAAAGGGGGCATGCTGTGGTCACTCTGGCATTGAAAGGGGGAACGCTGTGGTCCCTCTGGCATTGAAAGGGGGAACGCTGTGGTCACTCTGGCATTGAAAGGGGGCACACTGTGGTCACTCTGCATTGAAAGGAGGACACGCTGTGGTCACTCTGGCATTAAAAGGGGGCACGCTGTGGTCACTCTGGCATTGAAAGGGGGCACGCTGTGGTCACTCTGGCATTGAAAGGGGACACGCTGTGGTCACTCTGCATTGAAAGGGGGACACGCTGTGGTCACTCTGGCATTGAAAGGGGCCACGCTGTGGTCACTCTGGCATTGAAAGGGGGCACGCTGTGGTCACTCTGGCATTGAAAGGGGGCACGCTGTGGTCACTCTGCATTGAAAGGGGGGCACGCTGTGGTCATATATATATATAAATAAAACAATAAATATTGTATTGTTTTTCCTGTTTTTTTGTGCACTACAAATAAAATATGCGCATTGGAATTCGTTCATATTTTTTTTTCAAACTATAGTCCGGCCCCCAACAGTGTCTGAGGGACCGTGAACTGGCCCCCTGTTAAAAAAGTTTGAGGACCCCTGGGTTAGATCATTTGTCAAGTTTAACTTCTGTATGTGGCCTTAATGGGGAGATTCCTTCTTTTTTTTTTTCTCCTAGTGACAGGAAATGCAGAGAAGCTTCCAGTGTGGACACAGGCAGCAGTAAAATGCTCAAGCAACAAAAAATACCCCTGAAAAACCTACTGATAAGGTAGCATCAATGTCATGACATGTGTAGGCTCATTATGGAATAGATCCTTCCTTATTTACACAGTAATCATTTAATCACATCCTTCTTTGGCACATCTAGCGGAATGCTGGTTATTGTTAGGTAAGAATACATAGCGGAACCATGAGTAGGATGATGGCTTTAGTATGATATACACATATTTTATTTAGTTTTGGTATATAGTATTTCACTGATTGTTGATCACATGTAAATTCTTTGGGTGTTCATTTTCTTCTTAGAAACAATTTTATAGTTCTAATTCCTTCTGAATTCCTTCATTTTCCCCTTGGGTGACCTATTAGTGATGCTGCTAATGGTTATAATAGTACTATTTCATAATATATGTGTGTAGAGGACATTTCAAAGAAAATTTTTAAACTTTTTTTACTGGCTAAGAATTTTTGTATGCTGTTCTGGTTACATATTAAACAGTCACACATGTTGTAACTGTGCAGTCCATTCAATTCTTTAGGAGCTGTAGTTGTTGGATATTGAATACGATTGTAGATAACTGGGCTAGCACCCTTGAGTAGTGCAACCTGTAACAGCTGGAAGCAGCAAAAAGCTGGGGAAGCTTCTTACCAGTAAAAAAATAAAACGTTTCACTACTGTATCCCCTTCAAAACCTTCTGTTACTTCCTGTCTGTCTGACAAGGTTGTCATTAGAACAGAACACGTGGAAAAATCTTCCAATGGCAATACAGACAGCAGTAAAAACTCAAAAGAGGGGGCATTTTATAACTGTGTCACAGTGTGTTTGAGTGAAAAATTACAAAACAATTACAAAGGCACTGCTGCTATACTGCTGGAGCAAAACCCCAACAAAAATCTAAATTATCAAAAGGACAGCGCTGTGCAAAAATGTGTCTTTTCTATTCTCAGTCCTCTTAGTCCCATACCTGAAAATCAGTACATTATAATTTGATATACCCTCATATGTTAAAGTGCCAAAATATATTAAAATTAATAATCAATACAAACAAGTCATGCAATAATTTAAATAAAGATGAAACAGTCCATATAACTCATATACAGTATCTCACAAAAGTGAGTACACCCCTCAAATATTTGTAAATATTTTATTATATCTTTTCATTTATGGTTAATGTGTTAATGGTTGTGTGTTGAGGTCCCCTCAAAATACCTCAACACACAACCATTAATATCTTAGCCGCTGGCAACAAAAGTTAGTTGTTATCATGCTGGAATACTGCCCTGCGGCCCAGTCTCTGAAGGGAGGGGATCATGCTCTGCTTCAGTATGTCACAGTACATGTTGGTGTTCATGATTCCATCAATGAACTGTAGCTCCCCAGTGCCGGCAGCACTTATGCAGCCCCAGACCATGACACTCCCACCCCCATGCTTGATTATAGGCAGGACACGCTTGTCTTTGTACTCCTCACCTGGTTGCCGCCACACACGCTTGACACAATCTGAACCAAATAGGTTTATCTTGGTCTCATCAGACCACAGGACATGGTTCCAGTAATCCATGTCCTTAGTCTGCTTGTCTTCAGCAAACTGTTTGCGGGCTTTATTGTGCATCATCTTTAGAAGAGGCCTCCTTCTGGGATGACAGTCATGCAGACCAATTGAAGCAGTGTGCGGCGTATGGTCTGAGCACTGACAGGCTGACGCCCCCACCCCTTCAACCTCTGCAGCGATGCTTGCAGAACTCATACATCTACAGAAGAGAAAAAGGGGATTAAAGAAGGTGTGTGTGTGTAGAAACTTTTTAGTTTGCACCCTATAGCTTTCACATAGCCATTCGTTTTTCAATACCAGTCATGGCTGGGAGCAGGTTGGGGGAGGATTGGGCCACCTCCAAACTCACCTGTTTCCCATCCATCCATTAGCATTCATGTACTCCCATATTGGAGACACTCAATAGACACTCAGTTTGAGTAGTGTTAGGTAGTGTTAGGACTGTAGGATACACAGGGTGCCTTGGAGTGGCCTGCAGCTTATACATGCGTTTGCAAATGTGTGTTAACTAAACCCCTGTTTTTAACCTATTATGTTAGACAGGTTTATTTGGTTTGTCAGCAGAATGGTGGGTAAGTATAGCAAACTAAGGGCCGGTCAGTTTCTACACACACACACCTTCTTTAATCCCTTTTTTTCTTCAGTTCTGTTATATACAGGGATGGAGACGCTGAGCAGTGCTCGACGGTGTCTCATGTAAAGTCCCAAAACTGCCTAAATTTTCCGAACTCATACATCTATTTCCCAAAGACAACCTCTGGATAAGATGCTGAGCACATACACTCAACCTCTTTGGTCGACCATGGTGAGGCTTGTTCTGTGTGGAACCTGTACTGTTAAACCACTGTATGGTCTTGGAATCGTGCTGCAGCTCAGTTTAAGGGTCTTGGCAATCTTCTTATAGCCTTCTTTATTTAGAGCAACAATTCTTTTTTTTTTTTAGATCCTCAGAGAGTTCTTTGCCATGAGGTGCCATGTTGAACTTCCAGTGACCAGTATGAGAGAGTGAGAGCGATAACACAAACTTTAACACACCTGCTCCCCATTCACACCTGAGACCTTGTAACACTAATGAGTCACATGACACCAGGGAGAGAAAATGGCAAATTGGGCCCAATTTGGGCATTTTCACTTAGGGGTGTACTCACTTTTGATGCCAGCGGTTTAGACATTAATGGCTGTGTGTTATTTTAAGGGGACAGCAAAAGTAAACTGTTATACAAGCTGTACACTCACTACTTTACGTTGTAGCAAAGTGTAATTTCTTCAGTGTTGTCACATGAAAAGATATAATAAAATATTTACAAAAATGTGAGGGGTGTACTCACTTTGTGAGATACTGTATATTATATAATGATTCTTAAATGAAATTCTTAATGATTGAATTTCAGTGAAAAAAAAAATGTCTCTTCTTTTAAGTCTTCCACCACATCACAAGTGAAAATTAAAAATCAGATGTACTAAATAAACTCACCGGAGATAGATGGTGGTAATATTATAAACCAGCTAGCAGCACATTCCCCTCTGGGAGCAATAATCTGCAGGCCCTGCAAATTCCTCCTTAGACCTGCATAAATCCAAAAATCCGAAAGGAAGAGAGAAAAAACTTGCATAGCGTAAAATCCTTAAAACCTTTATACATAAAACCAATTTTTATAAACTCACATGTGTCTCCACTGACACAAGTATGACATAACCATGAACCCAGGTTCACTCCGACCAACGATTCCCGACCATGAGCGTAGTCCTGGTATTTGTGGTGATGTCACGTCCAGGCCCCGTCCTCTGCGTTTCGTCACCCGACATCCTCCAGCAGCATCCCTGGAAGACATTGGATGACAAAACGCATAGCCGGTTGCCGACCGCCGCACGACTATATACTGCGGCGGTCAGCCCCGGCCAGGCAGAGTGACGTATCGGTACGTCACTCGCCTGTCACTGACTTGCGAGCCTATAGCGAGCGGGCGCGCGCCCGCCGAGGCGCGCGCCCGCCGCGGCTCGTTCACAGGCAAGTCAGTGCGTGTGACCGGCACACTACGATCGCTCCTGTGAAGGGAGAAAGACAGAGCAGCTTGTGTAAACAAGCTGCCTGTCAGTTCTCCCTGTGTAAAAGTAAAGATCTGACCGTTCTACTATGTAGAACGGTTGATCTTTGCTTTTACACCAATAGCAATGTCCCTACACAGTAGAAAGCACGCCCCTAGGACACACTTAACCCCTCCCTGTCCAATAAAGTTAACCCCTTCCCTGCCAGTGTCATTTTTACAGTAACAGTGCATATGTATAGCACTGATTACTGCAGTAATGTCACTGGTAACCCCAAAAGTGTCAAAAATGTCAGTCAAGGGTCTGATCTGTCCGCCGCAATGTCGCAGTACCGAAAAAAAAATCGCAGATCGCCGCCATTACGCGTTAAAAAAAAAAACACCAAAAATGACAAAAATCTTTCTCTTTGTTAGTAAACGCGATAACTTTTGCGCAAACCAATCAAAATACGCTTTTTGCGATTTTTTTTACCAAACATAGGTAGCATAAAACAAATTGGCCGAAAAATGTTAAAAAATTTTGATTTTTACTTTTTTTTTTGGGGAATTTCATATAAAAAAATGTGAAAAATATTGTTATTTTTGCACAATTTACGCTCTTTTTTTGTTTATAGCGCGTGATCAAAAAATCGCACAGGTGATCAAATACCACCAAAAGAAAGCTCTGTTTGTGGGAAAAAAAGGACGTCAAATTCGTTTAGGTACAGCGACGCACGACCGCGCAATTGTCCGTTAAAGTCACGCAGTAAAAAATCGCAAAAAAACCCCTGGTCCTTTAGCAGCCAAATCCTCCGGGGCTTAAGTGGTTAAGGAAGGCTTAGACATTTGTGACACAGGCCATATTGTAATATACTGTAACATTATTAAAAATTACCTTTCAATCTGTATCAGAAGTCTGCACTAAGATGCACATCAGATTTTGGGCATCCTCGCATCCACTGCACAAAATATTTCAGTTTTAGTGAGATATTCCTAAAGTGTTAAATACTTCTACAGGGATTCAGACCCTGCCACTTACCTCTTTAGAACACCACAAGTGCAGCAGCTGACTGCTAATTATGAAGTCACTCCCATTCCCATTCACTGTGCACATGGACACAGGCAAACAAACAGCTACTTCTTCAGAATAACAAAAGGTAGGACTTTGTAACAAAGGTTATTAAAACCCTTGCAATGTACATAGATCACCCAGAGAGCAATGTCTTTTTCTCTGTAAAAGTGGAGTTACCTTTTCACTTTCAATAGATTTTTATTGAAAATTTTAAAGTACAAAACATGGCATAAAAAATACTTTTTGTATTTGCCAAGAAGGTATTAGACAGCTAGAACGTGGCTGCCGAGGATAAGTGGGGTTACCTTTTAAAATCTCTATAATTGTAAATCATACAAACATTTGCAGTAGCAGTAAGCCTGGGTTCACACTGCTGCGTGCAAGACACTGCATGTATATTCACACTGGCATTGCGGCACATTCCTGTGCGAATTACATGCGGTGTCTCTGGGGTGTGATTTAAGCCATGGATTTGTATGGCTCAAATTGCACTGCATTCGCACTGAACTGGTGCAGGACCCTTTTTTAGTCCACACATCTGCGATCTGATTCTGCAAATCATGCTGAGTTTTGCAAACTGATTGTGGGGTGTCGTTAACTTAACAAACACTCCGCAATTAGTTCGCATGGATGGGTTGAGATGTAGATGCGGTGCCAAATCTGCAGCAAATTTGCTGTGAATTCACACCGCATCTAGTGTGAACCTAGGCTAAATGTAAGGTATAATAAACAACCAAAGAGAAGTACCATGATAAACAAAAAAGTAGAAAAAAAAAAGAAAAATTAAAACATATTGATTGCAATACATATTAGTATATACAGTAAACCCCCCTCCATTGCGGAGGTTACGTTCCGGACCCAGCTGCGAAATAGAAAAACCCTATTAAAATGCATTGTAGGCATGTGTTTTTTTACTGTCACTGTACGTGTAAAAGCATTTTAAGGTCTTTAAACACACTTTTAAAACAATAGAAACTCATTTAAACACATAAAAGATACTGAGAGACATAGCAAGAGCTATGGAAAACACAAAAATATTTCATTTTTAATTATTTATATAGTAAAATAACATTACAAAAAAAAAAACGCAATATACAAGGACCGCAAAAACTGAACCGCGATGGAGCGGGGGTTTACTGTACATGTATACTGCATATACATAGTGTATATATGGTAAGCACAACACATCCTAAAAATAAGATGGTCCTTTTTTTTTTTTTTTAGCGACCACATTTCCTATCCTTTACCATGGAAAGCCAGTACATATTTATGGCTAGCACTCTGTTTTCATACAAGCACTCATAGTTTGTTATATCTGTAATTGAAGATAGCTCTAATGAAGGTCGTTTTCTTTTACCAGCTGTTTGAGATTCTGGCTACTTCTGAAAAGCATGCAGTTGTTAGCTATTGTTTTGCATTGCTTTATTCTCAGAAACAAAAGGCTCATTTAATAAAGGTCCAAATTGCTGCACATAGCACATTTACTTCATTAGTTTGAGTCTCTCTAGGCAAATCAAAGTTAATCCATGCTTGGTTGCTATGGCTTACTGCATATTTATGTCATTTTTTCCATGCTATTAAAAGCCTTTAGCTGTACAATATACCTTGAGGCGTGACCAAGAAGCTTCAACTTAGGTAAAAAAACATTCTTTAAAAAAAAAAAAAAAAAAAGCGTCTCTGTAGCTAAAGCTATTTATATACATTCTCCGATGTATCTTTGCTAACTCATAAATGGCTCATAATTTGTGTTTTTATGCCATACACTTTAATAAAAGCATCCTATCTGGCAAGTTCTGAAATGAATCCCAGCTGCGGTGATTCTTCTTGGAAATAAAGTTTTTGTTTACACAGGTGCAGAAAACCTTAACGTGGTTTTTATATGCGGCGCGGACAGATGTCTCTGTGCTTTACTTGGCATTTCTCCCTCTTCCAAAGCAATTTGTATCAAGCATATCTCAACGTGATACCAGTGCAAATGATATAGGAAATTCCTGCACATGGATAGGGCTTATCATAATGCTGCCAGCTGATAAGTAGTTATCAAAGAGCTCAACATTATCACCGAGTCTCTGGATGAATGCTGATATTTTCAAGTAAGAGTGCTTCTTTTTAATAAGAAAAAAACTTCATAAAAGCATAAAAACTCAATTTGTAGGCGAGTACCCGGTGTAAAAATATTGTGCTGCGGTGGGAGATGTACAGTTAAAGATGCAGCATGTAATAGAAACCATTGGGACTGATCTGCTAAAAGAGTAGATGCTTAACCACTTCAGGACCTGAAGATGATTTTCCCCTTAATGACCAGGCCATATTTTGCGATTTGGCACTGCATTAATTTAACGGACAATTGCATGGTCGTATGACGCTGTTCCCAAATAAAATTGATGTCCTTTTTTCCCCACAAATAGAGCTTTCTTTTGGTGGCATTTGATCACCTGTGTGATTTTTATTTTCTGCGCTATAAACAAAAAAAGAGCGACAATTCTGAAAAAAATAAATATATATTTTTCACATTCTGCTATATAACATTCTCAAAAAAAACATTTTAAAAATCAAGTTTTTTTAACATTTTAGGCCAATTTGTTTTCTGCTACATATTTTTGGTAAAAAAAAATCACAATAAGTGTATTTTGATTGGTTTGCACAAAAGTTATCGCATCTACTAACTACGGGAAAGATTTATGTAATCTTTATTGGGTTTTTTTTTGCGATTTTTAGCGGGACTGCGACATTGCGGCAGACAGATCAGACCCCTAACTGACATTTTGGACACTTTTGGGGGGACCAGGGATATTACTACAGTAATCAGTGCTAAAAATATGCACTGTTACTGTAATAATGACACTGACAGGGAAGGGGTTAACATTGTGGTTGATCAAGGGGTTAAATGTGAGCCTAGGGGAGTGATTCTGTCATAACTGTGGGGGGGCGTGGCTTGTGAAATGATCATAGAGACCTGAGATCCTATATAGAAGGATCACAGGGGCTTTGTGATCATTCCAGGGAGAAGGAACGGTCAGCTGTGTTTACAACAGCTGACCGTTCTCTCTCAGCGGGGAGTGATCGCGGGTGTCAGGTGGCAATCAGAGCCGCCTGCCGTGTGCATCGGCTTCCCCACTGCTGAGTGGGGGCGGAGCACCCCCTAGCTGTTTGCGTGCAACCGACATAGGTCTATGCTGGTTCATGCAAAGGGGCCGCACTGCCGCAGTAAAAAGGCAGCGGGCGATCCGGAAGCGGTTAATAAACAATGAGGACCTGTGTTAGCGGTGGTAAAAAAACAAAAAATGTTTCCCTTCTGCAGGGCAATATCACAATGTGGCTGAAATACTATGATTGAGCGCTCAAAATTGGAAGTAGCAGCTAGCACAAAAGCAGGTGATTGGCCAACCTTATATCAATTATACAGTATATAACGTAATAGGGCAGCACTCAAAATGATACAAATATACATTTATACTATAAGTGGCGGATATAGTGCAAAAAAAAAAAAAGTGCCAAAGCATATATAAAATCAAAATAATAGAAATATTTTTTTCTCTTAAAAAAATGCTTGTAGTGCCAATAAAAAGTCCTGAAATGAACATGTGTAAACTCCGGCCTTTTTCATTACATAATGCATGCAAAGTATAAAGGTACTCCACTCTGTCACCAGCAGTGTGCAAAACCTTTGATGAAGCAAACAGTCAGATATACTGACTGAATCTAGTTCTTATCTATTATCACTACAAGTTCAACTGTTTTCCACCAGCTTTCTTGCAATGAGTCTTACATGGTTTGAAAGAAATGATAATTTTCTAGGCAATTGTATGCTGTATAATATAAACAGTCAAGTCTCAAATGACCCTTTCGTTTTTTTTTTTGTTAGCTTTTTAATAAACTTTTTACATTAATAGTTACCAAATTGCTTCAGGGTGACTTCAGACATCTGGTCTAATAAAAAGGGTCAATATCATTTAAAAAAATGGTGTGTATGGCCAGTATTAGCATGAAAACAAAACAGTTTGTGCATCAATTATATGTAGGTAATCAAATTAATATGTAGGTAATCAACGGACACACGTCATACAGAAATTGGCCAACGATGTATTGTGAATGATGGGCATAATTGCACTGCATGGGATGAGTTATAAACCCTTTATTATTAGTACAATTCTGTGTCCTTTTGCTATTGAATTGTATTAATCTGAAGAGCAAGAATTGGTATGAGTTATGCACTCCATAGGAATGACGGCACCGCTCAGGAAATGCAACAATATGTGTAAAACCTTATTAAATAAATGATGTGTGTCTAATTCTGTCTGCTAACTTTTCTACTTAGGAAAAATTATGTGTCATGCTCTACCAGGTGGCCAGGAAGGGGTTACGATTTTAGTTTACGAGTGGAGCATTTTCACTTACAAATAGAATTTGTACTTTGCAAGGTCAATTTTCTGGAAATAGATCAAACAAAGTGAAATTCACTTTGCAAAAAATGATTGATCATTTGCAAAGAATTGTTTCTTAATAAATCATTTTAATTTATTAGAGTGTGCTTATTTATGTAATGTTTTTACTTACTTTCCAAGAATTTTTTTATTAATTTTAAAGAACATAGGGTAATATTAAATTACAAAATCATCATAATAAGCACAATTGGGATTTACAACACCAATTACAAGTAATCAGTCTTAATGCATAGAACATAATCTTAATCACAGGAGCTCAACGACAGGTAGACGGGAGGGGGGGGGGGTATTTCCCACACGGTCTCTTAATATAGCCAAGGGGTGGTCCACCCCCCAATCCACCCCATGAAGTGCCCATGATACAACAATATCCATATAGATAGCCAAAGGAGGACAATATAAGTCCAAAAGCTTTAGTTACCTTCCCAACCCCACATAGTATCGAAACTTAGACCCTATTGAAAAAAAATATATATTTATATATTATTACTTATTATAATATTTTTATTTAGAACCGGTTCCCACTACAATTTCTGTGACCCAGATGTGTTTCTGCATGCACATTTTGTATGTGTTTTTGATGCACTTATGATGCATCACGGTTTGTTTTTGATGAATTTCGATGCATTCCAGATGTGATCTATAGAGAAACAAATTCAGCATATTCTACTTTTGTCGACTGCACTGGAATGCACTGCACTGGTGTGAACTAGGGCCACTGGAATACAGGGATTCATACACTGCAGTGCATGCGTTTTTGATGGAGATTAAAAACGCTCTGGACTGCGTCTGGTGGGAACCAGCCCAAAAAGTTAACTTTCCACCTAAAGAGCAAGGCCTGCTGTTTTTTTTTCTCCTTTGCTGAAATGTAGCAAAAAAGTATTTAACAATCATCTGTATAAAAACTTTAGCTAGCATAACTCACCTTTCCCCGCCTTCCGCCAGCAGCATTCGGAGAGGGTGACATCAGGGTGAAAGCTGAGTACTCTAAATCTCGTGAGAAGATGCTTCAGAATAGTGTTGGGAGCGCCTCCTCAGTGAGAAGATACTACCAATATTGCACTGAAGCATCAAGCAACCAATCAGGTGCAGGAAAAAAATATATATTTTTTTTCTTACAGAATGATTGTGCATTCTTTTCAAAGTGAACTTTTACTAAATTCACTCAGATATAGTAAGTGAAAATTAACTTTGGAAAGTGAAAAGTCACTTAAAAAATGAACATCCTGTGTAGTGTCCATTATAACTGCTTGAAAAATTACTTTTTTATTTTTCGCTTGTGTCCCATTGTTATAGCTGCTGTTGCATTTTAACATCACCATCAGCATTTCCCTTTAAAGAAAAAGTATTATATACACTAGAAAAGATGGGGAGCTAGAAATGGACTTTGTTGGCACATCATGACTGACACAAACGTCATAAAATTGTATACTTTATTTAAGAAAAATTTAAATTGTTATGATAATAATATTAATAAATATTAATACATACATAATAATATTAATAGATAAATAATTTGAATTTTTCTTAAATAAAGTATACAATTTTATAACTTTTGTGTCAGTCATGAAGTGCCAACAAAGTCCATTTTTAGCTCCCTATTTTTTCTATTCAAATTAGAACGAGGCAGGGGCTTACTATAGTGTCCATAGTGCCACCCTATGATGACACTTTAAATGTATTTAATATATACAGTACCTCTTAATTGACCACCATTGATTGACCACAAAATACCAAATCCATGAATTTGCAGAAAAAAAAACGTATTACTGCCTGCTTAGCAAATACTCTGTGAGGTGTATGTTTACAAAAGCCAACAGCCTAGTCTGTTGCAATGAGATGATTTACTTAAGGAACGGATAATGCTCACTTAGCTTAGTAATAAAGATGACGTTTGGTTCATTTCTATCATCCAATCAAATGGCAGAAAATGTCCTGTTTTTTTTTTTGTTTTGTTTTGTTTTTTTCTGTTGCACATGATTGCGTTTTCAAAGTGAATGAAGGTTTACTATATTAACAAAGTAATCATTCTCTAATTCTTTGGTAAATCATCCCCACTGGCTTTTGGATGTAGCTGTCACTAACAGCAAGAGGTGCAAACACCGGGGAAGCACCATTCCATCACCATGTTCCAGCACTCCCCATGTTAAAGGTCTGTTAGGTCTGATTTAACATATTCAATGCCTTTGAATAAACTTGTTGCTGTTTATGAAGTTTCCATGAATATATTTTCCACATGGGGAAGAATTAAAAATAATGGGTTCTATGCGTAGCTGTTTCTCCATCCTAGCATGTAATATTTCCGTAAACAACTTCTACTATCAAAAACCAGTGAGAGTTTTGCTTTCTTAGCATCATGTATCAGTTATGGTGATGTAGTAATAGGGGCATGCATAGGCTGTCCATTGTTCCAACTGATTCTAAATAATATTAAAGCACAGAAATAAGGCCAGTTCCCAGCCCATAGTTATATTAAAGACAAAACCAAGGAAGTGAGAGTGAGAGATAGCCCACCTGCACCCTCTCACATGACAGAGTTTAGCAGAAATAGGGTAAGCACTGAGAAGGGCAGTTCAGTAATGTGCAAGAAATGAGTGGATCTTCATGTTATAGAGAAGCCTGCAGACCAGCAAGTGTGGGTATGACTATAGCCTAACAAGTGTCAGCCTGCTGATCCATTGGTGCGAGTTCTGTAGTGGGTATTAGATGTGATCGGTGCATGCATTCCTTTACACTGTGGGGTGTGCTGAATGTTTTAAGATGAATGGTGAGATATCATCTTCATACAGGGGTTGGACAAAAATACAGAACCCTTACATGATTTTCATGTGTGGAAGTGACAACATGTTTCACGTTGAAAGCGGAAGTGATGTAACATGGGACAGTAGGCGGCATAAACTCCAAACATACAAAGAATTCTAGACACACCAAACCAAATTAATAATGGCCGTGGCCTCGTTAATTGGTTTTCACAAAGATAAATGATTACAATTCACCATATCTCTTTTGCTCAATAAATACTTTAAAACTGTAAACAAAATCAGCAAAAATCAGTGGGTTGCTCTTCAAATATCCCCCTGGCGACAGGCAAAGACCCTCTTCAGCCTCCTGCTTAAATAGGGGTCCTGGGAATTTTTTAGAATGTTCTGGGGGTCAGGTGACTTTAAATTACCTATTCTAGACCCCCCAGAACTTCCAGAAAATTCTCAATCAGCTGACTTTTTTTGACCTATTACAAACAGCCCAATGAAATAAATCAATAGGGGGATTGAAACTCCTACCGCCACCATACCATGCGGAAAAGAATGGCCTTAAAACAGGCTATCCCCCTTTCTTCACAATTATTTGCTTCCGCTGTGTGATGAGACACCTAGCTAACAGGTGGGAAGCCTGACTTTTATCATTCACTGCATGCGCTGCTAGCAATACAGAGTCATGAGCAACTGATATTAATGCTCAGTAGAGAGTGATACAGAGTGGTGAACACCCGTAAATTGTGGACTATTGATTAATGGTAGACTATATTATGGTCCAATGAATCGAGCTACACACACTTCCCAACCACCGGATGTGGTTACATGTGGCGAACACCATCCCAAGCTTACGACCAGGACTGTCTTGTGCCAACAGTAAATCATGGTGGTGGCGTAATTATGGTTTTGGCAGCCATATCTTGGTATTCTGCAGGCCCCATCATCACCTTAAAAGGTAGAGTCACTGCCATTGACTTTGCACTGACTTTGGCCGACCATATTCACCCCATGGTGCAGACTCTGGGGTTGATTTACTAAAGGCAAATTGACTGTGCACTTTGCAAAGTGCAGTTGCACTCTGCAAGAGCAGTTGCTCCAGAGCATAGTAAACGGTGGGACGTTCTGTTGACTTCCATCATCCAATCATGTGCAGGCAAAAAATAATTTTTTTTTTTTATTTTCCTTGCGTATGATTGGGTGTTCTTTGCAAATTGAAGCTTTACCTCATTTACTAATCTCTGGTGCAACTGCACTTTGAAAAGTGCACAGTCTATTTGACTTTTGTAAATCAACCCCATTGTTTCCCAAAGACAGTGCTATTTACCAAGACGATAATACTCCAATTCACACAGCTGGTGTTGTGAAATCGTGGTTTGACGAGCATGCAGACACCCCTTCCCTGGGTGCGGCATTCGCCAGATCTCAATATCAAAGAGCCACGATTGACAATTTTGGAGAACAAAGTTCAGGCTCGTTCTCCGTCTCTGGCATCTCTGCGAGAACTGGAATGATTTTGGCATGAAGAGCGGTATCAGATTCCATTATCCACCATCAAAGACTTATATTTGTCAATTCCCAGGATAATTCAGGCCGTCATGGATGCCAAAGGTGGTCCAACATCATATCAGGTACAGATTTCTTTCTTTTACCTGGTGTTTTCATTTTTTTTGTCCAACCCCTATACATAAACTGTGCTCTACAGTACATACTCTTTTTCTCCATTCTGGGCACCTTACATACTGCTCCACTCTGAATGTTAAGCTATTTGTAATATACTCAATATCCATCACATTTTTTTTCTTAAAGTGGTTGTAAACCCCCCTGTAATGTTTGTACCTATAGGTAAGCCTATAACAAGGCTTACCTATAGGTACTGTAAATATCTCCTAAACTTGCACAGTTTAGGATATTTTTACAATGTAGGCCGCCAATGAGGCCATCGGTGCATGCGTTCTGAAGGAACGGCAGCCCGTGCCATTTCTTCAGAGCCCTGTGCCGTCACCGGCGTCTCTTGCGTGCATGCATGGAGTGATATCATGTGGCTCCGGCCAGTAGCACAGCCTGGAAGGAAGACGGGCGAAGATGGATGCCGCCTCCAGCGGAGAAAACGAGGGCTTCGTTTGGAGGTTACTAGCACATTATGCCTTTACTTTCCAGGTAAGAAAAAAAAATAAAAAATCAACAGACTTTACTGCTTCTTTAATAGACAAAACTGATTCGCACCACTGGGACTTCCAAAGTACACCTTGTTCATCTAATTTCTATTTTTTTTTTTTGTTCTTCTGTGTATCCGGTTTAGCATATAAACTCATTTTCATATTGGCAGCTTTCTCTGCTTCATAAAAAAAAAAAAGATATAAACAAGTCTGCTATTTAATTAAATACATATTTAGACAAGAGAACTTCTTTAACAGGCCATTAGAGAAAGTTGGAGGTGCACTTAGCATTGCAAATCCTGCCTATCTGGGGTCAGGGGGATATGCAATATTGCATCACCAGGATTTACAGGGCAGACAGGTTCTTGTTTCACATCTGAAGTTTCTCTAAAATTGTTTACACAGTTGCAGCTTATATGGTTAGAGAAGAAAGCTGACTATCAGGAAATACTGAAATATTCCAAATGAAGAACATGTGATAGAAGTCAATTGGCATTTAAAATACGCTTAGTGAAACATTCATTTGAAAACAATAGCTTCGCCGTTCAGTTGTCATGGTTAACAGCACTGTATGTTTTAGTTTTATTTCTTCTAAATGGGAAAAAACAATTTATTGCCTCATTCCTCTTTCCACTCCAGGTTCAGCTTCGTAGACTGTATTTCCATTCTTTACTTTTACCTGTGAAATCAGTCATTCCCGCAGCTACTCCTAATGTCAAACCACATACTCCAGCAAGGCACTTTGGTCTGCCTTCATACATAAACATGGAGAAAATCAATGAGATGTCCAAGAAATAAATCATTTTTAGTTGACACCTAACAAATCAATATGTGTATATATCTGACTCTGCCATTACCATTGTCTTTAAATGATGCTTAGCACACAAAATGCAGATATGTTTTGATGGACTTTTTTTATGCTAAATATATGGCAGTTGGATTATTGTAAAATCAAGTGCTTGATTCTGCCGCCTTCATAGTGTTACAACCCACATCAATTAAAAAGGAGATTGCCACTCTTGCTATTCTTACAGATTTTAAAGTGATACTTTACTGATTCTGAAGAATGTAAAATGTCCAGTGCAGCTAAATACGGGCAACCAGAGGGGTTTAGACATATCTTCAGTTATGATCCTCGGAACCCCAAAAGATGCCACATTCTGTTATAGAATTTACTTTTTCAAGGATGTCATTGCTTGGATCCCTACCAACTACTTGTTCTACATTGCAATGTAATTAGCAGCCTTACCAACCAATAGTGAGGCTCAGTAGGCATGGTGGGGCAATGTGTTGGCTTTCTTGCTTTTGAACAACACAGTTTTTGTTTATTTAAATCCATTGGTTTGTATTTTCATTGCTCATTCTAGCTGCTGCACAAAATACCTCTTGCTGAATTTATTCTCCGCTACCCCCCCCCCTCATACTACAAGGGTTAAATGCTTCTTTTGTCAAGGGTCAACATGAAACTATGCGTACCTTATTCTTTGCTTTCACTTGTGAATATGATTGGTCCCCCAAAGCTGCTTCTCTTCACTACTCTGGAGTTGATTTACTAAAACTGGAGAGTGCTACTCTGCATAGAAACCAATTAGTTGCAAGGCTTTTTGTCAAAGCCTAATGTGATTGTAAAGTCTCATTTTTTTTTTTTAAATAAAAATAACAAACATGTTATACTTACCTGCTCTGTGCAGTTGGTTTTGCACAGAGCAGCCCAGATCTTCTTCTTCCCGGGTCACTCTGTGGCTCTCCTGGCTCCTCCCTCCCTTTGGAGCTCCCACAGTCAGTGTTGACCGGGGAATCCCTCTCGTAGAGCCATTGTGTTTGCCCAGCAGCCATCCCCACCTAGAGAACACAGTGATTACTGTTAGCGGCTATAATACCCACTAGCAATAATCGCATGTAAAATCCGACAGGCTGGTTGTACCCAAGTTGATTAATCAATAAACTTGGGTACATTCAGCCTGTCTGTACATGGTTTGAATCTCGGTTGGTCCTTGCTGAACAGTCTATGGCTGGCTTAACCACTTAAGCCCTGGAAGATTTTACCCCCTTCCTGACCAGGGGGTTTTTTGCGATTTTTTACTGCATGACTTTAACGGACAATTGCGCGGTCGTGCGACGCTGTACCTAAACGAATTTCACGTCCTTTTTTTCCCACAAACAGAGCTTTCTTGGTGGTATTTGATCACCTGTGCGATTTTTTGATCATGCGCTATAAACAAAAAAAGAGCGTCAATTTTGCAAAAATAACAATATTTTTCACATTTTTTTATATGAAATTCCCAAAAAAATGTAAAAATCTAAATTTTTAACATTTTCGGCCAATTTGTTTTATGCTACATATGTTTGGTAAAAAAAAATTGCAAAAAGCGTATTTTGATTTGTTTGTGCAAAAGTTATCGGGTTTACTAACAAAGGGAAAGATTTTTGTCATTTTTGGTGTTTTTTTAACGAGTAATGGCGGCGATCTGCGATTTTTTTTGCGGGACTGCGACATTGCGGCGGACAGATCGGACCCTTGACTGACATTTTTGACACTTTTGGGGTTACCAGTGACCTTACTGCAGTAATCAGTGCTATACATATGCACTGTTACTGTAAAAATGACACTGGCAGGGAAGGGGTTAACTGTATTGGAGAGGGAGGGGTTAAGTGTGTCCTAGGGGCGTGCTTCTAACTGTGATGGGACATGTCTACTATTGTATAAACAGAGATCAACGGTTCTACATAGTAGAACCGTCTGATCTCCATTTTTACACAGGGGAGAATGACAGGCGGCTTGTTTACATTAGCCGCCCGCCTTTCTCCCTCTCTAGCGACGATCGTAGTGTGACATCGGGTCCGCCGGTCACACGCGCGGACTCCTCAGTAAACGAGCCGGGGAGGGCGCTCGCCCGCTATTGGCTCACAAGCCGGTCACAGGCTAGTGACGTATATATACGTCACTCTGCCTGGCCGGGGCTGACCGCCGCAGTATATCTACTTGCGGCGGTCGGCAAGCGGTTAAAGCTTCACCTGCTACATGAATAGACAAATGTAATAGTCATATGCAATATTTTGTATATTTTTTCAAAGCAAACAATATTTTTAAAATGTTTATTTTCCTTCAGGCCACAATAAAGGAAATGTATACCAAACCACTATATATTCCATATTCCGGAGCCATTGAGGCTGATTTACTGAAAGATATGGGAACGTCCACACAATAGTCTGTGTGAATCTTCACTTCAAATAGCTAATCATATGCTGATAAAATAAGAAAAAACTGTGTTTTTCTTTTCAGATTATTAGATAGCTAAAGTTAATTGTCACACAATTTATTTTGTGGACATTATAAAATCCTTTACTATATCAGCCTCTTTGAATCTTTAATTCACAGTTTTCTGATCCTTTTTTTTATTTTTTTTTTGAAAGGGCTGCCTTATACTCAGAATTGTCAATAAAGCTCATCAGCCAGAAGAAGAGCCCCAAAACTTAAAGTTTGCCATTATTGCCATAAAACTGGCCATTAAAAGTATATTTTAATTGAATCATTATTCTGAATGTAGGGTCTAACAATAACAGTTCAAGCTGCCTAAAGGCTTGTGTGGTTGGGCTTCAGAGTCAGAAGAAAATCACATCCAATATGCTCTCAGAGACTTCAGAGATGGTTTGAGTTGCATTTGAGTTGCTTTGATTTGCATGTCAAACAGTTGCTTTAAGCTGTTTCTGAATTGCGTCAAGCTGCTTCTAAGTTGCATTGAGTTGCTTTTGCATTCATAATGACTTCTAACACAGGAACAACAGAAGCAAATAAAAGCCCATGCACATGAGCCCCCAAGCCTTCTGAACTAAAATTCTGGTTTTGTGTAAGCAACTGGCAATTTTTAGTCAAACTGGAATTCTTTTAATATTTTAAAGCACTTTTAAAAATTAAATTATTATGTATTTGCAAATCCTCAAGTTTTGTGCTGTCACTAACTTTTATTTACTAACATAAGCAAATGTAAAGACCCAGTTGACAGATTTTAGAAGCCAGCAGTATGCAAAGCTTGCCCACCTTCACCTAGGAGACAGATGTTTCATTTAAAGCCCTTCACAATACATTATTATGTTTTGCTTTTTCCATTTTTTAGTACAAAAAAAAAAAAAAGTGACATGCTTAAGATGCCATTTTCCACTACCAGCCAGATGGACAAAAATGCAACGTTTTGTTTATAACCAAGAAGGGATTTTGTTAGAGGGAGAAAAAAACAACACTAACAGCCATCATGGCACGCCGCTTGATGCCGCAATAGATCGCAGTTTAGCTGTGTACCTTATTCATGGCATTTTTGTTCCTTTACATGAGTGAAAATGGCTAGAGGAATTATGAATTTAGTGTGCTTTGAGGTTATGGCTGAATGCTGTGATGTCACATGAAATGCAATAACTCCAGCTCCATTGAGATGTATTCGAGTGCTAGAAAGGCACAGTTGGTAAAAGGACACTGTTAGAACTGCTGAATTGTGTTTTCTGTCAAGGAAAGTAGAGGCTGACAATTGCTGGGGGCACATCATGACATGGATACTGGCTATTTAGGCAGCAGTGGCCAAGTGAGGAGAGAAGAGTGAAGAGAACAGTACAGGCAGTGGATGAGCAGTGCACTGGTCACCAAGTTTCTATGACATACTGCAAGTAGTGTAGTAGGGAGCAGAAATGGTGAACACAGGTAGATTAATTTAATATCTAAAAAAAATAAAATACTATAATTTCCCTAGAAAGTAGAATTATGTAGAATTATGTACTCCAAAAAATAAATAAATAAAAAAATTGCTGCAGCACTAAATTATACATAAAACTGCACTTGCAGGTTTTTCTTAGCCCCCCTGCAATGTCCCACAAATACCTGTTGATTCTGCCAGTAAAGATTGTCTAATGCAGTCTCCTGTAATAGTGTAACAATAGTGTAACAACGATGCTGCACCTAAATTCAGAGCACAGTTGTCATTATCATGTACAGCCCTGGCCAAGCATTTTGAGAATGACACAAATATTAATTTTCACAAAGTCTGCTGCTTCAGTGTTTTTAGATCTTTTTGGCAGATGTTACTATGGTATACTGAAGTATAATTACAAGCATTTCATAAGCGTCAAAGGCACAGTTTAAGTTTATGCAAAGAGTCAATATTTAACCATTCTTTTTCAAGACCTGTTAAATTCACCCTGGCATGCTGTCAAACTTCTGGGCCATATCCTGACTGACGGCAGCCAATTCTTGCATAATCAATTATTTGAATTTGTCAGAATTTGTGGGGTTTTCTTTGTTCACCTGCATCTTGAGTATTGACCACAAGTTCTCAACGGGATTAAGGTCTGGGGAGTTTCCTGGCCATGGACCCAAAATTTCTATGGTTTGTTCCCCAGGCAACTTAGTTATCAATTTTTCCTTATGGCAAGGTTCTCTATCATGCTGGAAAAGGCATGTTTCGTCACCAAACAGTTTTTGGATGGTTGGGAGAAGTTCCTGTCAGGAACGCTCCCTGTGCGCACTGAAGTGCGCAGGAGCGAACCTCCCCTTAACCCATTCAATGGCTAACAGGTGTTCGCCAATGGGCACACATATACGCGACGGCCAATCACACGCATATGCGTGATGGACATGACCCAAGCACGTAGGCGCACGCAATGACCTTTTTGGTTTTGCCACACAAACGGCCTGTTTAAGGGTGGCTGGTTCATTTACACTTTGCTGTTTTGTCTGTAGCTTCTCCTGTGTTCCTGAACCTGAGACCTGTTGTATCCCACTTGATTCCTGTTTGACCTCCTGACTTGTCCCTCATCTCGCTTGTCTGCTGCCCGTCCTAACCTTGGCTTGTTTTGTGACCACTCTTCTGCCTTATCCTTGTCTTTTCATCCACCATCGGATCTGGACCTGTTCACCTCCTGGGGGAGCAACCCCGAGGACCGCGTCCTGGTGCTATACACGCAGCAAAATCCATCCTCACCATCAGAGGCTCTGGTGATGAACGGTTGGCCCTTATATTCCGCACCTCTGGTTAGCCTGTCTCTACTGCCTGGGTGACTCATCTGTGCTCCATCCCTCGGTCAAGAAGAGGCTACCCTCTGTATGTCAGGCTCGTCCTGACAGTTGCTCTCGGAGGATGTTTTTGTATCATTTTTTATTCATGGCAAAATTGTGAGTGAGCCCACTCCCTTGACTGAGAATCAACCCCACACATGAATGGTCTCAGGATGCTTTACTGTTGGAATGACACAGGATTGATGGTAGAGCTCACCTTTTCTTCTCCAGACAAGTTTTTTTCCAGATGACCCAAACAATTGGAAAGGGTATTCATCAGAGTAAAGGACTTTACCCCAGTCCTCAGCAGACTTTTGCAGAATATCAGTCTGTCCCTGATGTTTTTCCCTGAGAGAAGTGGCTTCTTTGCTGCCCTTCTCGACACCAGGCCATCCTCCAAAAGTCTTCACCTCACTGTGCATGCAGAGGCACTCACACCTAACTGCTGCCATTCCTGAGCAAGCTCTGCACTGGTAGTGCCCCGATCCGGCAGCTAAATTAACTGTAGGAGATGGTCCTGGCACTTGCTGACTTTCTTAGGCTCCCTGAAGCCTCCTTTTCAACTTTTGAACTTTTCTCCTTGAAGTTCTTACTGATCCATTAAATGGTTGATTTAGGGGCAATCTTAGTAGCAGCCATTTCCTTGCCTGTGAATTCCTTTTTGTGCAAAGCAATGGAGACTGCATGTTTTTCCTTGCAGGTAACCATGGTTAACAGAGGAAGAACAATGATTTCAAATACCACCACTTTTAAAGCTTCCAGTCTGTTATTCTAACTCAACAGTAGAGAGTGATTTCCAGCCTTTTCCTGGTCAACACTGACACCTGTGTTAATGAGAGAATCACTGACATGATGTCTGCTGGTCCTTTTATGGCAGGGCTGAAATGCAGTGGAAATGTTTTTTTTTGGGGATTAAGTTCATTTTCAATTAAATGCAATTCATCTGATCACCCTTCATAACATTCTATAGTATATGCAAATTGCCATCATAAAAACTGAAGCAGCAGACTTTGTAAAAGTTTTGTGTCATTCTCAAAACTTTTGGCCATAGCTGCAGGCTGTGTCTGCTTCCACTACACTGGGGTAAGAAACTGTTACAGGGGTCATGGCTATCAGCATTGTCAATGCTGATTTGCAAGCCAAACTACAAGCTTTTCAACTAGTACTTGTCCACACCTACTCCTGCCCACTGCTTACTGAATTGACACCACTGCCTCTGCTGTTAAAACTGTGAACTGCAGTGTCTGGGAGGGGGAGGGGGGGATGTGTGATACACAAACAAAAGAACATTTGACTCAGTCAGGGAAGGTAAAGGAAATTTTTGTTTACTCTATAAGGCTTGTGCCTCACATAGTAACCGCAGTTGGTGCTTGAAAATGGCAGTGGCCACAGAACATTGGCTGTAAATACCATTTAGTAAATACCATATAAAAACTGTTATATTTTTTAATGATGTATAACTCTGCAGTGTTACCAGAGATGGCTGTAGTCCACAGGACACACAATAAATGTCAATAGAAAATAAACTACATGCTATAGTAATTATGTTTTCAAATACAATGCTGGCATGATTCATTACTTACAAAATGGTCCTGGATGTAAAGCATTTTATCTGGAGTGCAAATATTCCCTTACAGTCACTTTTATAACCATGCACATTTATCATTTTCAGCATCAGCCACTAAAGGATGATATGATTGTCACATATTTTAAAAGGGCATTTACACACGCAGGAAATTCAGTGATATACTATAGTCAGGTGGGACTGGCTGGTCAGAGAGGTCAGACGTAACAGCCATGTGTACTGTGAAATGAAGTCTCGGTGGTAGAGTGATGGTGACACTGATCAATATATGATGGGTAAATGACAGCAGATTTAGAAAAGAATATCCAATTTGTATTTTACTCTTTACTTTTAAAGAAAAGCCCCTGGCAAAATGCAAAAATCTGTAGAAATGTAGAAATGAACAAATTTGATTAAATCTACCCCACTAGTTGTATGCTGTGTTTTGCACATTTTTGAGTGGATTACATTTTTTTTATTTTTCTCTCTTATTTTATTTATCAGTTAAATCACTTCTTTTTGAAGGAGCTACATTACTTCAGGTAGTTATATAATGGGGCAGTTATAATAGTTAGGTGATGATGTAAATACATCAGCATACACTATTTACCCACAAAAATCCAGCAGAAAAGGTGTACCCCTGAAATGTTTGTGGCAAAACGGAGGAGCTGGGAACTTGGGTGCAGAGTTTTCATTACCACAGTCAACAGGAAGTATATTATATATTTTTTTTTTTTTTTTTTACTGTAACCTCCAAGTTGGTACAGAGTTGAAATTATTAACCAAAGAAAATTGGCTACAGAAAAAAAAAAAAAAAAAAAAATATATATATATATATATATATATATATATATATATATTATTTTATTTATAAAATGTCAACTTTTATGATACGCAGGGCTTTAGAAAATTAAATGTCATTCAGTTCAGGTTTACATCCATTTTAAACATGTAAAACGCTATAAATGTGTCTAGAAGTTGCATACAATTAATCATTCTATGGTCTCATGCTGCATGTGTATGACTGAATATTATCACTCAGCGCACAGGGCTGCACAGACCGCCATGCTGTGAAGGCTCCGTGCGCACACAGACACATCCACTGCTGCCTTTAAGGCATAAAATGTCAGCTTGTAAATCATGATCTTTCTGTGACATGCATTTGATCATTTGTTAAATGCTGCCATATAAAATATGGAACTTCATGTGTAAAGCTACAAATCCCCAATCTGCCTGCAAAGGTCATTTAAAGCCTTAAAGAACTTGACATTTTCTCTTTAAACATATGACTTGTTGGCCCAGCATTAACAAAGGCTCCATTTAAATGACCTTCAGGATTCACACAAAAGGAAATGTCTGGAAAAGTAAGAAAAAAAAAAAGTGAGATATTACAAGTGTGCAGCCAAATTTTACATTTCTTCAAAAACGTTTCTACAATAACTCTTGCATTTTTAAATTTTACTTTATAATTAAATCAGGTTATCTGTTATAATACATTCAGAAGAGAATGTTAAATGAACGTTATGAGTCTCCTGTGACCTGCAAAGTGTAAAGAATGATTACAAATTATTGGTAACCTTTCATGAGAGTTAAAGGATTGATGAAATAAAATTAGTACTTGCTTTGAATAATTATAAAATATAATTAAATATAGCATTTAAATGAACACAACACATACTGCATACTTTATGTACATATACATATGCGTGTGACTGCGTACATACTGTGTGTATACTAAATGTGTATCTCAATTTCTTATGCCTCGTACACACGCAACGATTATCGGCCGACCGATCGGCCGACTTTTGTACAGTGTTGTTTTGTTGGTTGAAATGTGCTCTAGACTGCACACAAATTTTCTCGGCCAACAAAAACCAACTTCAGAAGTGATGTCATGTGATGGTTTACTTTCCGTGTGTTTTTTCTTCTCTGAGCATGCCCAGTCTTGCTCATCAGATTTTTGTCTGCCGAAATCTGTACTGACTGATGGAAAATCAGCCGTTGTGTTGACAGCCAACAAAAATTTTATAGCCTGCACACCAGATTTTATTCGGCCCAAAAATCGGAGTTGGTTGTCGAAAGCATCATACTAACAAGCCGAAAATCGGCCGATCGGACGTTGGCCGAAAATTCACGGCCAACTATCGATGCGTGTGTACGAGGCATTAGGGTTCATGCAGGACTTGACAAGAATAATAGCAGACAGCGGGGTTGATTTGCTAAGACTGAAAAGTGCAAAATCTGGTGCAGATCTGTATAAAACCAATCAGTTTCCAGGCTGTTTTTTTTTTTTGTCAAAGGTTAATTGAACAAGCTAAAGTAAAAAGTCGATTGGCTACCATGCACAGCTGCACTAGAGTGTGCACTCTCCAGTTTTAGTAAACCAGCCTCACTTGGTGTTTATTGAAATCTGGCACTCTGGTGTGGACCAGCCCACTTTTGTCAAACCGTGCCCCACCAAAATGTCGGGTTTTAAAAAACAGCATATATATAGAAAAAACCTGCGCTTAGTGAAAAACTAGGAGTATAGGTGTGAGTTAGACAGCAGCACTTACATAACTGTACACATCAACAATAAGCCAAAAATAAGGAAACAGCGCTTTGCTCTGTCAATTTGTAAACAAATTACAAATATCTATGGGCCTCACTACAAAGTGCATAAAACATTAATAAACAACAACTGTTTACTATCACTCTTGTCAAGTCCTGCTTAAGGAATCAGTTTGGTAGGAAAAATCTTTGGTCTAATGGTTAATTATAGCATAATTCCAGTTTAATCTCTTGTGGCCCACGTATTGCAAATGGGCAGCTGAGGTTTCTGTGCTGAGAGTACTCGATTGCATGCTCCCAGTGGAGTGACTGAGCTGTCAAAGTCCACTCCCAATTTCTAGTAATGATTAGGAGCCAACAGTCCCTGCTCCCAATCGTGTGACTGTGGTGAAAGCCAATCACAATGGTCATATGATCAGGTAGTGCTTTTCAACCCCCTGGCATAAAGACCCTGCTATTGGGATGCCAGGGCTGTGCAGGAAAGGGGTTAAAATATTTTCTATTAAAAGTCCAGCTGCAGCGCTGTCCCTTTTCAATTTTAAGGTCCAGCACAGTCCTTTTGAGCCTAGGCTATCATGGATACACCCTCTGGGTGTGCATCATCAACATCAGCCTGGGATCACAGTTTGCAAACTGCAGAGTGTGGCATGGATGTCAAGACAGCAACACTGTTCTCTGCAGTACTGAAAAACAACCACTATCACTATAAGGGAAAATTGATGTTGATGCAAATTATATGGTTCCCAGGCAGGAAGCTTCTCCACCTCAGAGGATCTCCCTGATCTACTTGACTTGAAGTGTACCGTAACAAAGTTGAAATTGAAGTTGCATACCACTGCTAAAAGGTACAGATATAACATTGCTTCAATAAAACTCAGGGGGGCAATCCAAAAAGTAGCCAACGAATTTCAGGGGGTCCAAAGGTGCCACCTTCATCAGGGATTGATTAACAACAATGTGAATAGACTATCACTGTCAAAATCTTTCCACCTCAACCTCCAAAACATCTCCAAAAATACACCCCTTTCTAACCAATGACACAACAAAGCTCCTAGTTCACTCCCTGGTTATCTCTCCTCTCTCTCTCGCGCCTCGACTACTGCAACTTCCTTCTCATTGGCTTACCTCTACATAGGCTTTCCTCCCTTCAATCCGTCATGAATGCTGCTGCCAGACTCATCCACCTTACCAATCACTTAGTGTCTGATACTCCTCTCTGTCAATCCCTCCACTTGCTTCTGCTAACTCAACAAATTAAATAATTATTATTATTAAATACTAACAACAACTTACAAAGCCATCCACAACTCTGCCCTCAGCTACATCACTAGCCTAGTCTCAAAATACCAACCTACTCATTCTCTTTGTTCCTCTTAAGACCTCCTGCTCTCTAGCTCCCTCGTCACCTCCTCCCATGCTCACCTCCAGGACTTTACCAGAGCCTCTCCAAACCTATGGAACTCCTTACCCCAATCTGCCCAATTATCTCCTACTCTATTAGCTTTTAGACAATCCCTAAAAACCCTCCTACCCACACCTAACAACTGTATTTTTATTTTCTCCATCAGCTCATCACCCACAGATATTGCCTTTCGTTTCGCTTGACCCTCCCTTCTAGATTGTAAGTTCTAACGAGCAGGGCCCTCTGATTCCTCCTGTATTAAATTGTATTGTAACTGTACTGTCTGCCCTCATGTTCTAAAGCGCTGCACAACCTGTTGGTGCTATATAAATCCTGTATAATAATAATAATAATAATATTATTAACAATAATAATAATAACTATAAGTGAACTGGACTTTTAAAGATATTTTTTACAGTGTGATTGCAAGCCCGGGCCTTATCAGCAGCTAGTTTGGCAGCTCCTTTTTTTGAATCAGGGACTTACCCACATGGATTCCCAAACATTCATAACTGGTTACCTGTCCTGTGTTCTCTAAAAATGAGTTGCCATGGTAACAGCACCCATAAATACCATAGCAACCAGTGAACAAAAGTCAATGTACCAAATAAAGAAACAGTTTTGAGTTAAGCCAGTGTTCACTTAAAAACCCAAATTATTTCAATGATTTCATGTTATTTCTGAACACAACCGGGAATTTAAAGTAAACACAGGATAAGGTAAAGAAATTTCTCTTTTACTAAAACAACCCTGTGTGAAGCAGAGTCTTGCTTATGAAAGGATTCCTAGCTCATTTTGTCTCCATTGGATACATTTCTACTGATTTCCTCTCATAGTGAACACCGATTTCCCCTCTCTGGAACTCATTCTCTTTTCACTGTTACCAGTTCCTAATGAATTCTCTAACAGAATAGAAAAATGCACTCTAGAGAGGGTAAGCAAGAAGACAAGCTTATAGCCCCACTGGTGCAGGTAAACCTATACTGTAGTTCCTTTGTTGCATACTCCTACCTTTTCTTATTTTGAAGAAATCCCTGTGTGCTTGTCTGTATCCATGTGGGAAAGTGAGTCGAATGGGAGTGATTTTATAATTATCAACCAGGTATGCACCTGCAGGGCTCTAATGAGGAAAGCTGATGGGCCTGTATCCCTTTAGATGTGATTTACTATTGGAAGTATCTCACCAAAAATTAAATTTTTGTTGCAGGCGATGCCTGAAATCTGACTTGCATCTTAGGGCAGACTTCTTGGAAAATTGTTGAGTCAATCACACAAGCAAGAAATTACATATCTGGGGGTTGTTTAGTACACATTCTGTGTACAGACCACCTCCAGATAGCCATATTGCATTCTCAGAAAATTACAGAGCAAAAGGTAATTTTTAATATCATTCAATTACAAAATGACTTGAAACTCAGGCCATGCCTCATTCCAGTGCCAACATCCACCCCATTGCAATGTAAGTGTTAGACATCTGAGGCTTCTCCTCCTCCCAGTCTTTATTTACCATAATTTGCTATTTCCTTATATATACATTTTTTATAGATCAGACATCTACTCCTGATGAAGTGGTATATTCAGTCCACGATACACGTCGAGTCCATTGATGTTGTGACTATATCAAATTACTTTACTAATATTGATTTATAACATCCATTGATGTTGCAATTACAACTACATTTTTTTACTTCTGGAAATTTGCCATGTTGGTTCTTATGAATATTGGATCTGAGACTATTTACTAGCCTTTTTTGTACTACTCTGTCAATGTAAATTTACCTTCATTGTATGTTTTTTTTTTACCTGTATGTATCCCTCAATAAATGTGATTTTCTTTCCTGTAAGCCTCGTCACATCTCTCATTTAAAGTCCCAACCTTTTTCTTTTTGTTCATTGGACCAGGGATGGAGGCACACGGCAGTTTCAACCGTGCGTCTCATTTAAAGTCCTAAACTTCCCCCTCCTATACATATACAAAATGACTTGTGTCCCAATTGTATACTCTATATTATTTTTTTCTTTCTTTGCTATTTTTGCTTCATGAAAGTGGAGTTACCCTTTGAGGTTTTAACAAGCCTGTTTGTGGCCTTGTTGCTGATATCTTTGTGGGTCGGTAGCAAGGGAGTATATGCTTTGTAGGGAGGGCTAACATTCACTTTGCTAAGTGACTCCTGTAGTAAATCAAGCCCAGTGTCTTATCTGGTGAACAAGATAATCTAAGTTTGTGGTGCTGGGCTTTTCTATTAGAAAGCCTGGTATACCCTTCACATAGATTGTTACAAGTTTATAAATTTGCAAACTTTCAAAACACATAAATAAAACTGGCCACAAACTATTATGGAAGCCTTATAACAAGCTGTGGCCTTGACACTTTTTTACTATTTGAAAATGTTATTCTTGTTTAATCATTAGGGACATTGGCTAAAAATAAACAGCCAGAATGAGGCAATTAATAGAAATTTGGGGGAAAAAAATAAAAATTGATAACTTACATGCGTACAATGGTACTTATTGAACATTCCTATATAAAAAGGAGCTTATAAGGCATAGGTGGGAAACTTTAATATACTGTAGGCAACTTGAAATACAGTCATGTTATCACCAAAGTAATTTTTTAATCACTGTACCTTTAAGTCTCTTGCCATATATAGAAGCACAAGTAAAGTAAAACATCCACCAGTTAAAACAAGATGTGCTTGTGAATTGGGAATCGGGAATGCTATCACAATGTTTATGAAGAACATACTCTAATGGCTACAGTCGAATGTGCACAAACTTGTCTGTGCATATTTGACTCTCCACATGGCTCTGATCAATGCACTATATATACTGATACTGTATATTACCTCTTGCAATCTGGCTTCTCCGAATACAAAAAAAATTAATTATGCATACTAATTAATTTTCCTAAGGGCTGTTGGAACAACACACAAATATGTAATACATTATTATACCAAAAAAGTATTGTAGTATTTTTTCTATATTTGTGTTGTGGGCCTAATAAACGGCACATGGTATTTTCAACTCCAAGTCAAGTGTGTGTTTTTACTAACAGGAAACTAAATACCATAGCCTTTGTAATTGATTTTGCCTCCTTAGATGATAAATGTAGACATAAAATAACAGTTTTAAGGTAGCAATGATGATTTCAATTAATGTCAAAAAACAAGAAGGCCGGATATTGAAAAATAATCTTTGTTCATTGCAAACTTTTTCTTCTACAATTGAAGATTTTCCTTATAAACAAATTGGCCTATTCCCTCAGTGGCATCTTTGATTGCTTTGTTGTTATCTTAGAAACATGTTTAATTTAAAAGAACACTGTGTTCATGCTAATATTCCAGACAAGAGAACCTGCAAAAAACAATATTATATTTTAGGTGGCTATATTATTGAATTCTGAAAATATACTAAACAACAGAGAATGAAAATTACTGGCTTTACATACCTGCCAATCATATACAAAATTGTCTTTAATAATGGAATGAAGAAAAACTCTGAGTTTAATACTGTGAATGATGCAAGAAATTTTCTAGGATAACTAAAGCAGAAACTCGGCCTTGGCTATCCCATACCTTTTCCATTGGTAGGTATTTCATAGACCTCACGTGTGACTCCTGACATCACCAAAGGGTCATATACAGTGCCTTGTGAAAGTATTCGGCCCCCTTGAACTTTTTGACCTTTTGCCACATTTCAGGCTTCAAACATAAAGATATAAAACTGTAATTTTTTGTGAAGAATCAACAACAAGTGGGACACAATCATGAAGTGGAAGGAAATTTATTGGATATTTCAAACTTTTTTAACAAATAAAAAACGTAAAAATTGGGCATGCAAAATGATTCAGCCCCCTTAAGTTAATACTTTGTAGCGCCACCTTTTGCCGCGATTACAGCTGTAAGTCAAATATTGAAATGATTCAGGCAAGGACTTTCACGGCACAACAGTAATTTTATAAAATAAACAATTTATTCATGAACATTTTAAAAACCATAAATAGTGGTACATAAACCCCCAGAGAAGCAGAAGAAAGGGGGTGAAAAAAAGGGGGGAGGCCGAAACAGCACCCCACTAGTAGTACAATATACATATATTAGACATTACTGTATAAAATTGTTGTCATACTACATCCCAAAATAGTGAGTCTCATGAGGGGTGACCGGGAAGGATATGCCGTCCATCAGGATCCCATGATGTCGTACATAGAAGATAATACTACATGCTCGACATGTTTCGCTAGTTTACTAGCTTCATCGGGAGCTTATAATGTAACTCTGTATAATGTTATGATTCAGTAGAGCAGGTGAATACCAGAAGCATAGAGCTAACGAGGAAGGTGTAGAGTCTGTAAGCAGCATCAAAGTAAGTAACAGATTTATAGATGGTTATCTGGTAAAGATTTGCATTGGAAACAGATTGGATATAGATACCGCCATCTTAAGGCCGTATTAGATTCCTGTATAGTTTAAATTATAAATAAGATGCAGTAATATTCAGGGCCACAGCAGTACCGAATGCAAGCACACAGTCAGAGGACTACACAGGTAATAGATGCTGCAATGGACGTACACCCTCCCCGGATGGGGAACCACCATTTGGTGTGTCTCCCAGGTGGCTTGTGGCAAACATTAAACGACACTTTTTATGGATATCTTTAAGAAATGGCTTTCTTCTTGCCACTCTTCCATAAAGGCCAGATTTGTTCAGTATACGACTGATTGTTGTCCTATGGACAGAGTCTCCCACCTCAGCTGTAGATCTCTGCAGTTCATCCAGAGTGATCATGGGCCTCTTGGCTGCATCTCTGATCAGTCTTCTCCTTGTATGAGCTGAAAGTTTAGAGGGACGGCCAGGTCTTCGTAGATTTGCAGTGGTCTGATACTCCTTCCATTTCGATATTATCACTTGCACAATACTCCTTGGGATGTTTAAAGCTTGGGAAATCTTTTTGTATCCAAATCCGGCTTTAAACTTCTCCACAACAGTATCTCGGACCTGCCTGGTGTGTTCCTTGTTCTTCATGATGCTCTCTGCGCTTTAAACGGACCTCTGAGACTATCACAGTGCAAGGCACTGTATGTAATGCATTTAATGCTCGCTAACAAAACAATTGCACAAATGCTACAGTGGATGATTACAGACTGCAGGTATGTTGCAAAAGTAATTGAAGACTGAGGACATGTTGCAGAAGCTGACCATAAGTGGTCCTTTTTTTTTTTTTTTTTGCTAAGCCAGCAGCACACAAAAAAGGTGGAATCCCCCTCACCGGGACATTGTATTCTGACAGCTGCACCTGCCCCTGTCAAAATATACTGATCAGCATTCAGCAGCTGCAGCTGATTAAAAGTTTCTAACAATCTGAAAAACTTTTTTGAAAAAGAAATAGGACTTTAAAGTTGTTGAGATGAGACCTTCATTCAGAATGATTCACCACAGCATGTATATAAAAAATATATTTTTATCATAAATATTTTAAAATGTTTAATATGGGGTAATCAGCCTCTATATTTACCCCATATTCTGAATGAAGGTCTCAACACCTTTAAAGTCCTGTTTTTCTTTCCAAAAATGTTCTATTGTCAATTGAGATGTGGTATTGACCTTACAACTATAGCTCATTTTTTGTTGTTAATTTCGAACAATGTTCCTTTCAACAAAACTTCTGTTGAGCGGGGACTGTCATGGTTAGTCCTTGCTGAACTGACTGAATTTTGATCAGTGCACGGCCAGCTTTACAGCAATATTAAACTCAAAAGATAAAATGCTATATTTTGCAGCTTGCCAATCATTACAGGTGGAGGCCGCATTTGTTTCTTTTTTATTAGGCTTTTTTCCCATGGTTTCCACCTGTGAGCCAGGCCTTCCCTGTCCACATCAGTGCCTGACCTCACAAATGCCCTTCTGGAAGAATGATCAAACATTCTCATAGACACACTCCTAAACCTTGCGGACAGCTTTCCCAGAAGAGCTGAAGCTGTTATAGCTGCAAAGGGTTGGCCAACTCAATATTGAACCCTATGAACGAAGATTGAGATGCCATTAAAGTTCATGTGCGTGTAAAGGCAGGTGTCCTAATACTTTTGACAAAATATAGTGTATATGAATGTTTCACATGTACTGTCACCTCTCCTCCGAATTGGAGGAGATGGCGGGAAAAAAAGGGGGATTGTAGGGTGCCCAACAGGTTAAATAATAATTATTAATGATACAATTTTCCACAAATAAATAAAAACATAATCAATTTATTAATCCATCAAATGTTAAAAATAAATTATCGATATAGCAATAACATAGCCAGATACATATATAATCAACCTGAATTAATGGGATAAGCAAGTGCAGATACAAGTGCAAAAGGATCTGGATCATTGCGTTTCGCCCTATTTTGGGGGTTTCTTCAGGATCCACATACATGATGTTAAATACACTCAGCATCAAAAATACGATCCAATATCTGCTTCAACACAGCATGGTCCCAGTCGAGAGATATTGTGAAATACTTTAAAAATACATAAAGATGGCCAGTGAATAGTCACCATTCCTCAAGAAAAAAAATAACTGATTAATTGATGTGGCTGGCGTGTTTGGAGGTTGCTATAGAACATGCAGGTGTATCATTTGTTTCCACAGGTATTTGGGATAAGCAAATGCATATACAAGTGCAAAAAGATCTGGATCAATGCGTTTCACCCGATTTTGGGGCTTCTTCAGGATCCACGTACATGATGTTAAATACACTCATACAGCATCAAAAATACGATCAAATATCTGCTTCAATACAGCATTGACAACCGAGACACATATATTGCATCTAATCTGTAAAATACTTTAAAACACATAAAAATGGGCCAGTGAATAGCCCCCATCCCTCAGGAAAAAAATAACTGAGGGGTTATTCCCATACATTACCTTAACCACTTGCTGACTGCCGCAAGTACATATACTGCGGCGGTCAGCCCCTCACAGGCAAAGTGACGTATATATACGTCACTAGCCTGTGAGGCTCTTGGGAGCAAGCAAGCGCCGCCGGAGGCACGCTCCCGCATGGAGGGTCCGCTGGTCACTCGGCGATCGTCGGTGGAGAGGGAGAAAGGCAGGCGGCTAGTGTAAACAAGCCGCCTGTCATTCTCCCCTGTGTAGAAACAATGATCATACGGTCCTACTATGTAGGACCGTTGATCATTGTTCCTACAGCTCAAGTCACAGCCAATCACAGTTAGAATCACGCCCCTAGGGACACACACAGCCCCTCCCTCTCAAATAAAGTTAACCCCTTCACTGCCAGTGTAATTTTACAGTAACAGTGCATATGTATAGCACTGATTACTGTAGTAATGTCACTGGTAACCCCAAAAGTGTCAAAAATGTCAGTCAAGGGTCCGATCTGTCCGCCGCAATGTCGCAGTACCGCAAAAAAAATCGCAGATCGCCGCCATTACGCGTTAAAAAAAAACAACAAAAATGACAAAAAATCTTTCCCTTTGTTAGTAAACGTGATAACTTTTGCGCAAACCAATCAAAATACGCTTTTTGCGATTTTTTTACCAAACATATGTAGCATAAAACAAATTGGCCGAAAATGTTAAAAAATTTTGATTTTTAAATTTTTTGGGGGGGGAATTTCATATAAAAAAATGTGAAAAATATTATTATTTTTGCAAAATTCACGCTCTTTTTTTTTGTTTGTTTATAGCGCGTGATCAAAAAATCGCACAGGTGATCAAATACCACCAAAAGAAAGCTCTGTTTGTGGGAAAAAAAGGACGTCAAATTAGTTTAGGTACAGCGTCGCAATTGTCCGTTAAATTCACGCAGTGCCGAATCGCAAAATACCCCCTGGTCAGGAAGGGGGTAAAATCTTCCGGGGCTTAAGTGGTTAAGTGTAAACAATCCTAGGCAGCAACCATTCAATAGAGATTTCAAAAGACAGATCTCCAGATGCATAATGTCCAAATTTTTACACAAACCATCAAATATCAGATGGAAGGGAAAGGGAGAGACAGATCCCAAATACCCTTGGGAACAAACGATACACCTGCATGTGCTACAGCAGCCTCCAAGCACGCCAGCCACATCAATCAATCGGTTATTTTTTCCTGAGGGATGGTGACTTTTCACTGGCCCATCTTTATGTGTTTTTAAAGTATTTCACAGATTAGATGCAGTATATGTGTCTCGACTGGGACCATGCTGTGTTGAAGCAGATATTGGATCGTATTTTTGATGCTGTATGAGTGTATTTAACATCATGTATGTGGATCCTGAAGAAGCCCCAAAATCGGGTGAAACGCATTGATCCAGATCCTTTTGCACTTGTATCTGCACTTGCTTATCCCGTTAACTCGGATTGCTTATATATGTGTCTGGCTATGTTATTGCGATATTGATAATTTACATGATTTTTAACATTTGATGGATTAATAAATTGATTAGGTTTTCATTTATTTGTGGAACATTGTATCATTAATAATTATTATACAACCTGTTGGGCACATAAAAATCCCCCTTTTTTCCCCACCATCTCCTCTAATTCGGAGAGGTGGGGGCCCCTTTTTTAACATAGCTCTATTTGGGGATAGTGCCACAGTGTATTTTTCAATACAGAGTCTCCCCCTATCTATTTACTCCACACTTTGTTTCATACGTAATATTTGCAACCAGCACAGTGAGCTCTATGTGAGCCCAATTCTTTTTTTTTTTAGGTAGTTGCTGTGGTAAATATAGACTTGAATGAGTTAAAGGACACACCAAGGTTGATTTGCTAGGCTACACTTTTATTTATTCTCCTCATGTACAGTATTATTGATTATTTAAAGTCAATGCAGCTTTTTCTTGTCTACTAATATTCACTTTATAAAGTAAAAATACACTTTTCTAAGTGCCTCTACTTCTTTTAGCAATCAGCTAACTTAAAGAGGATCAGCACCCGGTAAACAAAACTTTAAAAATCAGCAGCTGCAAATGCTGTAGCTGCTGACTTTTAAGAAACACATACTTACCTGTCCCAGGATCCAGTGATGTTCTCACCAAACCCGGCTCTTTTCCAGTCTTTGGGTCCAGGCAATGGCATTTTAACTGTGGGCAGCCGACTGTGACTCCCTGTGGCTCACAGGCTGCGGAGGAAGGAGGGGATGGTCAAATTTCTGCTCGGATTAGTGTGGCGATCTGGCCAGAAGTGGGAGCGGGTACCTGTCAAAATCAGGTACCTGCTCCCCCCCCCAAAGAAAGACATTCTAAATGGACAAGATATTCTGCCAGAAAGCAGGTGGTGTTGGGATTTCTTATTAGAAAGCCTTGTATGCTTTTCATGCAGATAGTCACACTTCATCAAGTTTCTTGCAAAATAAAAACTAACGGTTTTAAAAAAAAATATTCAAATGCATTTTAACAATAACATATTTATAAATGTTAACATTTTTAAAAAAAACTGACCCGCAAACCATTAGTGAAGCCCTTGAACAGGCACTTTTTGCACTTTTTTTGCTATTTGAAAAATGTATAATGAAATTCCGGTTTAGTGATTAGGGGTTATTTGTAATTGTTAGAAATTTTTAGATAAAAAATTAAAAAGTAATAACTTACATACATTGGTACTTAAGGAACATTCCTATAAATAAAAGAGCACATAAGGCAAGGATAGTAAACTTTCATATATGCAATTTCAAATACAGCCATGTGGCCACCAAAGACCTTTTTTATTCACTGTACCTTTAAGACTCTCTCGGTAAATAGAAGCACAACTAAAGTAAAACATCCACCAATTAAAACAAGGCGTACTTGTGATTATGTGCCTCTACTGCCCATCATGAGTTTTGAACAACTAATGCATTTAACAGAAACATGCTGGGGCCGTGAAAGAAATAATTAGTTGCCATCTTTGGATAATAGAGTATTTTAAAATCAATTAACCTTAATAGGCAGACTTCTCTAATTTTCTCCTTATTTCACTGTTTGACACAACGTGTTGTTGAATTGACGCCTCACTGACAAATAGTAGCCCAGAATCTACGATATTTAATCTTCTCCACAGAACAAAAATAGCATTTTGAGGCATTTTATAGCTTGCAATTATTTAAAGAGACTTCAACTATTCAAAAGAAATTAAATGAAAGATTTTGGTTTATTTCAAATTCTGTTGAAGAAAATGAATTTAAAGGGCTTCTGTAGGTCAAATGTGGACCTCCATGCAGAACCCTCTATCACACTTTAGTTTGTTTTCAGGTAACAGACTGAAGCAAGCCATACAAATTGTGACCGATGCTTGCTGAATCAGCTAAAATTTGAGCTGTGTGTAGCCCTGTCAGCACCACCCACTTTGAAAAAAGTAGCTTTTTGCAAAATTGTCAGTAGTGATGAGCTGAACACCCCCCTGTTCGGTTCGCACCAGAACACCGTGAACAAAACAAACAAACTCCATTGAAGTCTATGGAACTCACACATCAAAAATCAAAAGTCCTAATTTAGAAGGCTTAAATGCAAGTTATTGCCCAAAAAAAAGTGTATAGAGGTCCGGGTACTGACCTGGGGAACATGTACCAACCAATGCAAAACATTTTGTTTTAAAAAAACAATCGTTTTTAAAGGAGCAGTGATTTACTGATTTTAATGAGGCTTAAAGTGAAACTATAAAAATGAAAAATTCCTTTAAATATCGTGCCTGGGGGGGGGGGGTGTCCCCTTAATGTGCCTGTAAAGTAGCGCATCTGCACGATATATGTAGACTGCTGCAGCAATACTGACAGGAAAGAATGTCAAATACAAATATACTTACAAATTTCAAATCGCATGTACTTGTCATACAGGTGCAGAAATATTGGGCCTTGGTTGTTGGTGGTGCCTGAAAACCGTAACCCCTCACAGTTACTCTTACTGGGCGCAGGAATGGGCCTTGCTGGTAAAAATTCCATACAAATTTTTAAATCGGATGTACTTGTCATACAGGTGCAGAAAAATTGGGCCTTTGGTGTTGATGGTAACTGAACACCACAATCCCTCGCAGTTACTCTTGCTGGGGGCAGGAACGAGCCCTGCTGGTAAAAATTCCATGCCAATTTGAAATTGGCAAAGATCAAGTGTTGTATGTGTTCTTATCAGTGATCTAGTGGGGGGGCTGTGCTGTCATCTGACCTGGCCAAGGTTGGGTGTCAGCTATGCAAACCTGCTGGAGTGATGGGGACCTGGAAGGTTATTATCGGAAGGAACTGAAACTGAAATTGGGCCTTTGGTGTTGGTGGTGCCTGAACACCGTAACCCCTCACAGTTACTTTTGCTGGGTGCAGGAACGGGACCTGCTGGTAAGAATTCCATAACAATTTGAAATCGCATGTAGTGATGGATGAACATCGGCCGGGGCGGTTTGCAAATTTTCTCAAATGTCCGCGAACCGCAAGTTCACGGCAGGCCCCATTGACTTTAATGGGAGGCGAACTTTAAAAACCTTTAGGTCATATTTGCAGCCACAAAAGACTTACTAGCTGTGCACAAATAGTCCCACCACATGGACAATGTCATAACAGAAGTATTGCAATTGGAAAAGTTGCCTTAAATTATTATTTTTTTTTTTACAGCAAAAAATGTTTTTTTTTTTTCCTAAAACAGCCAGAACTGACAGCAGCCGGTAAATACATGTCAAATACATATAGGGTCCATTCACACATCTGTAAAATGGGTCCGCATTCATTCCACAATTTGGCGGAATGTTTACAGACCCATTGATTTTCAATTCCAGTCTGAAAAATTAGGCATTCACAGGATAAAGAAGTAAGTGTCGGCCATTCCAGGCCCCAAAAATTAGCCCACATGCGTTTACCAGACAGCTAAGAACGTTGTATTCTGTGGCTGAAGGTACATTTGGCATTCACAGGATAAATAAATAAGTGTCGGCCATGAAAGGCCCCAAAAATTAGCCCACATGGGTTTACCTGACAGCTAAGAACTTTGTATTCTGTGGCTGGAGGTACATTAGGCATTGACAGAAAAAATAATTGTCGGCCATGAAAGGCCCCAAAAATTAGGCATTCAATGGACATGAAATGCCTTTTATGCCGCTGCATTTACAGAAGACAAGGACCAGGAATTGTTGTGGGTGGATGGCGGTCTGGCGGATATTTATGGCCTGTCATGAGGAATTTAAATGAAACATGGTCTACTGGTCACATGTGTTGAATTCCTCAGAGATCCATGCCTCATTCGTTTTTATAAATGTGAGGTAGTCAACACTGCCATGAGCTAGGCAAGTGCGCTTATCGGTCACAATCCCCCCTGCTGCACTGAACGTCCTTTCGGACAGGACACTGGACGGGGGGCAAGCCAACAGTTCCATTGCAAATTGTGCAAGCTCTGGCCAGAGGTCAAGCCTGCCCACCCAGTAGTCCAGGGGTTCATCACTCCCCAGAGCATCCACATTGGCCGTTAACCCGATGTAGTCGGACAACTGTCAGTCTAGGCGTTCCCTGATGCTGGATCCGGAGTACAGCTGTCAATAAGTCGGCTGAAAGAAGGATCTCATATCTGAAGTGACCAACACATCTTCAAACACCCCTCTTCTTGCAGGCGCTGTTGGATTGTTACCCGCAACTGTTTCTCTGTGAGTGGAAATTCCTCTGCCAACGCACACAAAAGCAGAATGCAGCATTTCTCGCAGCAAGGCCTGGAAGTGCTGCATTCTGACCGCCCTCTGTGATGATGGTAACATTTCCGCCATTTTTTGCTTGTACCAGGGGTCTAAGTACATTGCCACCCAGTACTGGTCCTCGCCCTTTATGCTTTTTATATGAGGGTCCCCCTTAAAACACTGGAGCATGAAGGTCCCTATTCGCACTAAACTGGACGTGGTGTAGTGGCCTGGCTCCAGCTCATCATCCAGGATGATGTCGTCCTCGTTCTCCTCCCCCCATCCACGGACAACACCAGGGATCCCAGACAGGTTTAAAGTATGCTCTTCTTGCTCCTGCTCATCTGCCCCGGCACCATCCTCCTCTGACTCCTCTTCAGACTCCTGTTGTTGACTTGTCTCAGATGGAGTAGCACCCCCTGGGAATTCATCCAACATTGTGACTTCCTCATCTTCCTGCTTCTGCTCCTCGACGGCTTGATCAATGACACGATGCAATGCACGCTCCAGAAAGAAGGCGTAAGGTATGATGTCACTGATGGCGCCCTGGCCATGACTGACCAGTTTGGTGATTGTAACGCTCATGCGGTTTTTGTTAGTGGATGGATTTGCAGCTGCAGGATTGTCACACTCAGTAGTCGTGTAGAGATTCTGTTGAACAAACATATCCAACTCTCAGGACTTCATCACTGTGCACAGCCTGTTTATGCAATATACATACACTCAATCTGATGTTAATGGAGGGATAGAATATGTGAGAGTATATAGGTGAGAGACAGGTTATCGTATGGTGAGCACCTAGGAGTAGTATTAGGAGAGTGTTTAGGTGATGGTAGTAAGCAGATAGGTTCTAATGTCAAGTATAGTGCAGGTGGTAGGGGACAGCAGATGGAGTATACAAGACAGAGTAGCCTAGTGCAAGGATAGTTGATGGTAGTCCCAAGAGCTAACAGTCTATGCAGATGATAGGAAATAGCTTAGATAGATATAGTCCTGGTATATGCAGTAGATGACAGTAGAAGTGCAGGTTAGTAAGGAATCCCCTGTGGGGTACTTATCACTAGATAGGTAGTAGTAACAAAGTTCAGTAGTGAGAGGTGATCCAGTAGCGAGATACGGATCGGCAGCGAGGTTCCGGTTCAGTTCAGGCAAAGGGAATAGCCAGCAGCTCCAGCTTCACAAGAGAAGGTGCGGTGAACATGCGGTTTCACAAGGCAGGTAAGCATCAAGGCACATTGAACGAACACATGTGAGTGTAAGCCGGTAGTTTAAATAGCTGTTCAGTCCGGCGCCTCATGATGATGTCAGCACTCTTAAAGGGAAACACACCTATATGCACTCCATCTACCTAGGTAGATGGAACGCACCCGGAAATGATGTGATAGGAGGCACTGAGAGTGCCAGGATCTTACAGTGATCTCATCAAATGGCCGCAGAAGTCTGCATGTGTCGCGCATGAGCAGCCACTGGCGAGGTGAAAGAAACCCAAGCTCCCCAGAACCCGTCCTGCTGCAGAGTTCGTACAAGTAGTCGTTAACTGCACGTTTCTGGTGGAGCAGCCTTTCAAGCATATGCAACATTGAGTTTCATCGCGTTGGGCAGTCACAAATAAGACGCCTGACGGGCAGGTTGTGTCGCCGCTGAATGTCAGCAAGCGAGCCATGTGTGTGTAAGATCTTCTGAAATGGCCGGAGATTTTCCTGGCCTGCCGCAAGACATCCTGGACCCCAGGGTATTTGGCAACGAATAGCTGCAAAACCAAGTTCAGAACGTGTGCCATCCATGGCACGTGTGTCATTTTGCCCTGTTTCAGCGCGCTCAGCAGATTGGCACCATTGTCGCACACCACTTTACCAACTGTCAAATTGAGCAGTGTCAGCCACTGATCTACCTGTAAACGCAAAGCTGAAAGGAATGCAGGACCAGTGTGGCTCTTGGCTTCCAGGCACAACAGAGGCAGCACAGCATGGCAACATCTCACCTGGCATGTGGAATAGGTTCTGGGGATCTTGGGCGGCGCAGCGGAAGAGATGGTAGCAGCGGAAAAGGAGGAGTCAGCCAAGGAGGAGAGGGAGAATGGAGTAGGAGGAGGAGAAGAAGAGGCAGGCCTGCATGCAATCCGTGGCGGTAAAACCAAATCTACACAGGTGCCACGGGTTACATGCTTGACGGCCATCAGAAGGTTCACCCAGTGGGCAGTAAAAGTTATATACCTTCCCTGCCCGTGTTTGCTAGACCATGTGTCTGTGGTCAGATGTATCTTGGCACCGACACTGTGTGCCAGAGATACATTCACTTGCCACTGAACATGGCCATACAGCTCTGGAATGCCCTTCTGCGAGAAATATTTCCTTCCTGGGACCTTCCATTGTGGTGTTCCAATGGCCACAAATTTCCGAAAGGCCTCCGAGTCCACCAGTTGATATGGCAGTAGTTGGCGGGCTATCAGTTCCGACAAGTCAATAAATCAATCGTTGGAGATAAAATATATATGTTTTGTGTTCAAATCTTATCACAATAAATCTAAATCAGTCCATAAACTGTGATACCAAGTGATAAATCAAAAACGTGAACCCGTGATTCTGAAATTAATATTAATAGTCCCAATTCACAGTGAAAAAAGTGACAAGAAAAAAAATCTTCATCTGTGAATGTGATCAAAGGTGCTGCATGCTTCACTCTGAGTGCTCCTGGTGACTAGTGACATCAAATCAGTGTTTGATGCTCTGAAAGTCCGCACTACTTTACGTGCTTAAAAGTGTAAGTGCGACTTCATCTTTTTATGTACAATAAATAGCCTAATAAATCAGAGAGCACTAGATCCTTTTTTTATTTCCATACCGATGCCGTACATACCTGGAGAGAGTACTAGGAGGCGGTGATGAGAAGGCGAACCAGGCAACTGTGATTATCCCAGAGTGTGTATTGACTCTCGGGAGTCTATCTCTAAGGTGAGCTGCTAATCTGTCACTAGTCACCAGGAGCACTTGGAGTGAGGCATGCAGCACCTTTGATCACATTCACAGATGAAGATTTTTTCCAGTTATTACCTGTCACTTTTTTCACTGTGAATTGGGACTATTAATATGAATTTCAGAATCACGGTTCACGTTTTTGATTTATCACTTGGTATCACAGTTTATGGACTGATTTAGATTTATTGTGATAAGATTTGAACACAAAACATATATATTTTATCTCCAATGATTGATTTATTGACTTGGCGCAGCAATATTATTTATTTTAGGTTTCACTGGTGTTTTTGTGTTTGGCACTGATTGTTTGCAGTTGTGCACGAGATTATATATAATTTTTCGTTTATTTAGGGCCTGCGCTGATTATTTTTATTTGTATGCTATCAGTTCCGACAAGCCAGCAGTCAAACGTTGGGCTAGAGGGTTATCCGGCATGATCATTTTTTTATGCTCCAACATTTGGGCCACGGAAGCCTGCCTTTTTCCAGAACAACGTGAGGACGGCATGATGGAAGGTGGAGTGGAGGACAATTGTGAGGAGAGAGGAGAAAGAGAAGAGGCTGGACGGTGAGAGCTTGGAGTTTGGCTTTGTGGGTTCTGACGGCGTTGCTCCCACTGGGCTCGGTGATGGGAGTTCAGGTGCCTTCTTAAGGCGGTCATCCCTAGGTGAGTCTTGGGCTTACTGCGACTTATGTGTTGATTGCAAAGGCTGCAGATGGCAACATTGTTGACAGCAGCGGACAAATTTAAAAAAGCCTACACTGCGGAGCCATGTGCCGACATCCTAGGAGCACCAGATGTGACTGTACGTGGTTGATGGCTCGCTCCTGATACATTTGCAGTCTTTGTCCCTCCTGTGCAATGCAAGTTCCGCCTGCTTGTCCTCCCTATCTGCTGGTCCGTCTCTCCCTCTGAACTCCTCTCCTCTTCATCTCTTGTGGCCACCCATGTGACGTCTATAGACACGTCATCATCCACGTCACCTTCCCCACCACTAACATTCAAGATCTCGGAGTAGGCAGCAACAGCGGGGACCAACCTCCTTGGGCTGATCTGGGCACTGTCGTCAGACTGCTGAGTGGCGGCTGTTGCTACCTCCTCTTCCTGATCCGATGCCAACAATGGCTGTGCTTGTGATGGATCGGAAAATAATTCCAGTGACTCAAGCGGAGGGTATACACCCCACTTCAATATGTGGAATTGGGGGCACTGGTCTATCACACCAGTTGTACAAAAAATTGGCCAGTGAGTTTGGCACTGTGTTTAGCAGAGTTAACACAGCAAAAGAGGCAATATTGTTGCAGGACACAAATACACTTATACTCAGATAACACCCCACTTCAATATGTGGTATTGGGAGGCCACTGGTCTATCACACCAGTTGTAGAAAAAATTGACCAGTGAGTTTGGCACTGTGTGTAGCAGAGTTAACGCAGCAAAAGAGGCAATATTGTTGCAGGACACAAATACACTTATAAAAGTATACTCAGATAACACCCCACTTCAATATGTGGTATTGGGGGGCCACTGGTTTATCACACCAGTTGTACAAAAAATTGGCCAGTAAGTTTGGCACTGTGTGTAGCAGAGTTAACACAGCAAAAGAGGCAATATTGTTGCAGGACACAAGTACACTTATAAAAGTATACTCAGATAACACCCCACTGCAATATATGGTATTGGGAAGTATCACACCAGTTCTACAAAAAAATTGTCCAGTAACTGTTGTCACTGTGTGTAGCACAGTTAATGCAGCAAAAGAGGCCATTTTTTGCAGGACTAAAATACACTGTTATAAAAGTATACTGTTAAATAACACCCCACTTCAATATGTGGTATTGGGGGGCCACTGGTTTATCACACCAGTTGTACAAAAAATTGGCCAGTGAGTTTGGCACTGTGTGTAGCAGAGTTAATGCAGCCAAAGAGGCAATATTGTTGCAGGACACAAATACACTTATAAAAGTATACTCAGATAACACCCCAATTAAATATGTGGTATTGGGGGGCCACTGGTCTATCACACCAGTTATAATACTTTTTTAAAAGTGCTTTTTTCTCTGTTTGTAGTATTGCTGCAGAAACACTCAACACACCAATCACAATGCTGCACAGTGCACAATACATATCCACTATAATATGCTTTCTATATTAGAATGTATATTATAAGTGTATTTCACCCCTATATAGTGCACTGCACACCAAAGAATAGTACACCTATACAAAATACTAGCCCTTAAAAGGACTTTTGTGGGCCTTAACAGAGCGATTTGTGTCACTGACAATCTGTCACTTGTGCACACAGCCAACCTGTCCCTACACTGACAAAAAGCAGAAGGTCAGGTCTATTTATAAGGTAGTGGGTATGTCCATGTGCTGAAACGTTTCAATTGGCTGTCCCATTCCACCTGATGGCTGTGTATTGGGTCAAATTTCTCCCCAATGTAAACTAATATGGCCACCGCGAACAACGCCATATGTTCGCAAAATCGGCGGGCTGCGAACGAGCAAAGTTTGCCGTGAACCGACCGCCGGGCGAACTGCAAGGCCCTCCCTAATTGCATGTACTTGTCATATAGGTGCCAAAAAATGGGCCTTTGGTGTTGGTGGTGCCTGAACACCTTAACCCCTCACAGTTACCCTTGCTAGGCACAGGGCCCAGGGACAGGACCTGCTGTTAAAAACTACATACGAAATTTAAATTGTATGCACCTGTCATACTAGTGCAGAAAAATTAGGCCTTGGGATTGGTGGTGACATTAAAACCAAAAACATTGTTGGAAGCTAGCAAAATCAAGGTTGAGGAATAGGATAGGCAGCATATGGAGTCTTCAAGGGATGGCATACCCCTAGCAAATTCAATCAGTTACATCAATATCGGGGGATTGATAGCTGCTGTTGATCCAGGACTGATTCATTTTAATAAAAGTCAGCTGGTCAACAGAGTCTGTGGACAGATGCACTTATGTCCGTCAAAGGTCTCCAAGTCTGCTCTTGCCCCTAGATAATCCTGCACCATATGATGGAGATGCTGCTGATGGTTGCTTAAACCTAACAGCCCTGGGTGGCGCTGAGGACTAAAGAAATGTTTAAAGTCATCAGTGAGCCGGCCGCCTTCTCCACTGCTCCTCCTTTGGCTGAAAAATGCCTCAGAAACGCCCAGAGAATGTTAAACTCCCAGTGTCTGCAAAGGTGTTACACAAATTTTTTTTCAAGGCCTCCTCAAGATGTTTCATCCTCTGCTCCTTCTGCAAAGGCAGGTTGAGCTCTGCAACTTTATCTTTTTAACGTGGATCACGAAGGGTTGCCAACAAGTAATTATCCCTCTCTTTGATAGCACGAATCCTCGGGTCCTTTCACAGGCTTTGCAGAATCAGGGAGCCCATGCAATATAAGTTTGAGGAGGCATGAGCACCTGAGTCCTCAGGGTCACTAAGGATGACATTGTGACAAACATTTTTCCAGTACTGCCCACAGGTACTCCCAATCTACAAACCCGATTCCAAAAAAGTTGGGACACTGTACAAATTGTGAATAAAAACAGAATGCAATTATGTGGAAGTTTCAAATTTCAATATTTTATTCAGAATACAACAGATGACATATCAAATGTTTAAACTGAGAAAATGGATCATTTTAATGGAAAAATAAGTTGATTTTAAATTTCATTGCATCAACACATCTCAAAAAAGTTGGGACAAGGCCATGTTTACGACTGTGTGGCATCCCCTCTTCTTTTTATAACAGTCTGCAAACGTCTGGGGACTGAGGAGAAGTTGCTCAAGTTTAGGAATAGGAATGTTGTCCCATTCTTGTCTAATTCAGGCTTCCAGTTGCTCAACTGTCTTAGGTCTTCTTTGTCGCATCTTGCTCTTTATGATGCGCCAAATGTTTTCTATGGGTGAAAGATCTGGACTGCAGGCTGGCCATTTCAGTACCTGGACCCTTCTTCTACGCAGCCATGATGTTTTAATTGATGCAGTATGTGGTCTGGCATTGTCATGTTGGAAAATGCAAGGTCTTCCCTGAAAGAGACAACGTCTGGATGGGAGCATATGTTGTTCTAGAACTTGGATATACCTTTCAGCATTGATGGTGCCTTTCCAGATGTGTAAGCTGCCCATGCCACATGCACTCGTGCAACCCCATACCATCAGAGATGCAGGCTTCTGAACTGAGCACTGATAACAACGTGGGTTTTCCTTGTCCTCTTTAGTCCAGATGACATGGCGTCCCAGTTTTCCAAAAAGAACTTCAAACTTTGATTCGTCTGACCACAGAACAGTTTTCCACTTTGCCACAGACCATTTTAAATGAGCCTTGGCCCAGAGAAAATGCCTGCGCTTCTGGATCATGTTTAGATATTCTTTTTTGGCCTATCGAGTTTTAGATGGCAACGGCAAATGGCACATGGATTGTGTTCACCGACAACAATGTTTTCTGGAAGTATTCCTGAGCCCATGTTGTGATTTCCATTACAGTAGCATTCCTGTATGTGATGCAGTGCCGTCTAAGTGCTCGAAGATCGCGGACATCCAGTATGGTTTTCCGGCTTTGACCCTTACGCACAGAGATTGTTCCAGATTCTCTGAATCTTTGGATGATATCATGCACTGTAGATGATGATAACTTCAACTCTTTGCAATCGTTCTCTGAAAAACTCCTTTCTGATATTGCTCCACTGTTTTTCGCCACAGCATTGGGGGGAATTGGTGATCCTCTGCCCATCTTGACTTCTGAGAGACACTGCCACTCTTTTTACCCAATCATGTTGCCAATTGACCTACTAAGTTGCAAATTGGTCCTCCAGCTGTTCCTTATATGTACATTTAACTTTTCCGGCCTCTTATTGCTACCTGTCTCAACTTTTTTGGAATGTGTAGCTCTCATGAAATCCAAAATGAGCCAATATTTTGAAATTGAAATGAAATTTCAAAATGTCTCACTTTCAACATTTGATATGTTAGCTATATTATATTGTGAATAAAATATAAGTTTATGAGATTTGTAAATTAATCCGCTCTTTTTTTACTTACAATTTGTACAGTGCCCCAACTTTTTTGGATTTGGATTTGTACGCTGTCAAATGCCTTTGTGGCGTCTAGGGATAACAGTGCCCTATGACCAGCATTATCTGCCGGGGATTGCATATTCAAAAACAGTCTTAAATTGACGTCAGTGGATTTATGGGGCATAAAACCGGCCTGATCGGAATGTACTATAGACGTAACTACCCCATTCAATCTGATCGCTAACACTTTCGCTAGGAATTTAACGTCGCATTGCAACAGTGAAATCGGCCTATATGATCCTGGATCAACCAGGTCCTTACCCAGCTTTAGAAGCAGGATCACATTTGCCTTGTACATAGAAGGGGGCTGAACTCCCCTATCTAGTGACTCGTTGAAGACCCTCAGAAACCTTGGGTGCGCCACTGCAAAGCTCTGTTTGTAAACTTCCATAGGAATACCATCCTCCCAGGGCGCCTTACAATTTGGAAAGGAGCAGACTGCCTCCTGGAGTTCCTCTATGGTAAGTGGGGCATCTAGCCTTTGCTTCTGAGTATCCCTGAGTCTAGGAAAGGATATACTTTGCAAATATTGCCTCAGTTCATCAGGCGTGTAAGAGGTACCCTGAAGGTAAAGGGTTTCGTAGAAACTTGCCAGTTTCTGCATGATCTCCTCCAATGATCTTACCAAGGGCCTTGCTCAGGATTTAATCCTCCTTATAGTAGGGGAGCATTGTTGAGAAGAAGCCATTCTCACCAAAAGGCAACTAGTCTTCTCTCCCTCCTAAAAAACGGCTGCCTGGAGAAGAATCTCTTCTTCTCCACCGATGAGGTCAGCAGGCGCTCATAAGCTGATTGAGCCACCTGCGAAGCCCCTAGGCAGAGAAGTATCCGCTATGTACCATTGTTCCAGCTCCCGCACTCTAGATTCCACTTCCTCTTTTGAGCCCAAGGAGGCCCTTTTCACCTTGTTTATTTCTGCTGTCAGTAATCCCCTTAGGTATGCTTTAAAAGCCTCCCACTGAATTGCGCAAGAACCTGGATGGATCCAGGAAAGAATGGAACTTACGTAAACTTGTCTCAAAATTTTTATGGGAACAGGATAGCTTCAACCGGAATGCATTGAATTTCCATGGGGCTTTAGATAGTACACTATATGGGGCTACTGTGAGGTATACCACCAGGGGGAGAATGGTCAGACACACTGCGAGGCCTTTAGATCACATCAGAGACATACGGGAGCATAGACGGGCTACTCATTCCAAGATCAATCGTGGACAATGTACCATGGGACATAAAAAAACAAGAAAATTGTTCAACATTTGGATTCCTAATTCTCCAGATATCCACCCAGCCTACCTCAGGCGCCAACCCCACTAGGGGGGTACCCCTGGAATGTGGAGAGGCCCGAGGAGCCTGATGCCTATCCAAAGCAGGATCCATACAGCAGTTGAAGTCCCCAACCACTAGCAATGGGACATCCGGCCTTGCATTTAGATATGAGGCGAGAAGCCAGAGCACCGCCACCGTGGGGGGACATATACACAAGCTAAGATGCATTGTAGAATACCAATACGACAGCGTACAAAAATATACCGGCCCTCAATTGTCAATTTCACTATCATACTCCTGAAAGTCCACAGCTGTATGAACCAACACACTGACTCCTCTAGAAAAGGAGGTGTGTTGGGCGTTAGATGAGTTTCCTGAAAGCAAAAAATGGCTGGGTTTAGTTTGTTAATACACATAAATATCAGGGTGCGCTTTAGTGGAGAATGGATACCTCCAATGTTCCATGATACTATCAGAATCTTTGCCATAAGAAATTAAAGCGCTGTAAAGAAGGCAGGAATATCAGGGTAAATCTATGATTCAGGGTCCCATGGACTTGCAGTCTAGCCACGAATGATCTCTGAAAGTTAGTGTCTGCAGTTGAATAAAGGCATTTGTAGGTATAGCTGTCTGGCAATAGTGAAGGACAACAAGGTGGCGCAACTGCGCCATTTCCAAGGCCGGTGCTGTTAAAAATAGACCATTGCAGGGTGCAGTCAGTAACTAGAACCATTAACAGAAGAACAACCCCACATAACGTGGGAGAAACTGCCAAATGGGCAGTTCTAAAGTCTAGACTAGTGTTCGGACAGCATGAGCCAACATTGGATAAGGCTTAATCCACTAAAAGTAGGAAGTATTTACATGTAGCTCACATCATGTTTAGTCCCAGTTTAGTCACCCTCTGCCTCTGCGCCGTGATGTTGGATGTCTTACTCATTCCAATCCAGCCAAGTTGCTGTCTTCCTTGCTGAATCGAAGAAGTGCACCTGACCTTGTGCTGTAACGCGGAGCCTTACTGGGTATAGCATACGTAGCATATGGTAGTTGCAGAATTCCTAAACATTTCTTGACATCCGCAAATTTAGCTCTGTGCCATTGGACCTCTGCCAAAAAGTCTGGGTAAAAGGACACCCTGGTACCGTTGAATTGAACATTGGCTCTATCCCTCGCTTGTCTCAATACCACTTCACCGTCCCGGTAATGCAATATTTGTGCCAGCATAGATCTCGGGGGCCTCCGGGCGGGGGTGGTGGGCGAGGCGGTACTCTGGGCCCTTTCCACCGTGAAGAATGGTGAAAAAGCCTCTCACATAGAGGGGGCAGGATCTGGGGGCCTGCTTGTTAAAGAGGGCTTCCAGATTCTGATAAGTCACCCCCAACACCCTTGAAACCACTGTGCCAGTGTTGTGGGGAAGAAGCCCTTGTCCCCATCAACATGGGAATGAGCTGCTTTGGGGTGAGAGCCCCCCTGCCCCAAAGTACCCCCCCATGTTGTGGGCATGTGGCCTTATATGGTTCAGGAGAGGGGGCACTCGCTTGCCCCCCCCCCACCCTTCCTGGCCTGGCAGGCTGCATGCTCAGATAAGGGTCTGGTATGGATTTTGGGGGGTCCCCTCGATTTTTATTTTTTACATTTTCGCATAGGGTTTTCTGTAAAATCCATATCAGACCTAAAGGGCCTGGTATGAATTGAGGAGGGACCCTACGCTGTTTCTTCTCCGCATTTTTCTCTGACATTTTTTTTTTACATTTCATCTGCCAGCAGGGAAGTCCTCTGAAAGCTGATGAGTCATTGGTTGTTACCGATACGGTTGCTGACTTCCCTGCTCGCTCCTTAACATCCAGCTATTCTTCACACAGAATTTGAATCAGTCGATCATTTTTCAAGCGATCCGAATTCACGCTACATACAGAGTGCAGAGTTCAGCCTTCTTCTACAGCTGCTTACCTCTGCATCCCCCATCCACATCTCACTTTCACCCCTGTTCAGCTCTGACCTCTGCATGCAATCCCCCCTCCACTGCCCCCATCTTCCCACCCCTCCTTAATAGCTCCACCATATTCCACATGTTTTACTTGTGTTATTGTATTAAGCTGAAGCACCCAGACAGCTCTGGTACCTCCCCGCACACTGTAGGTGGCTCCGCCTCTCTTACTTGCAGGGAGATCATGCAGTAGAGGTGTAAGCATCTGCACTTCACCCTGGGCACCTATATCTCCCTTGTGCCCACCCTGCACTCAGTGGAAGCCACTCAGGAGATCAGATCTGTGGAAGCTGTTGGGAGACGAACTGTCACTTGTAAACACAGAAGCCGAACATCTGTGTTTACAAGCAAGGAGCAGAGGGCTTGAGCCAGAGGCGGTGAAACTAAGTTCCAACTGAAAAAAAGACCTGCTCCTTCAAAATGTTATACTCAAAGTTCATTTTAACACCTTTGCAAAGAACTAAAACATGGCATTCAAAAAGGATCACCAGTCCCTCAACCATAGAGATTTTAGCAGGTTGGTTTTAACACTGTCTTCAAGAATGGCTTCAGCGCAAAATTATCAGGGCTAAAGAGTGCCCAACATAAAACTAAACACGGTTTCTATTGTTCTGGCCACTGAGCACATATTTGATTACAATATACGCTATATAGTGACTTTGATGGACGTTCTGCTCTACACGAACCAGACAATTAACCATGGATCTTGTGCATAATTCATGTATAACTTTCCTTTTTTGTGTTTTAATACCAGTAAATGTGTTGCATTTTCCCGAATAAAAAAGTGGTTGCACTGTTGTGTTTGTCAAAGAATCACACCACTTGTTTTGCCTCTCTGGGAATTATTAATATGTATTCCTTTGTTCCCGGGGACACTACACATGACATGAAGTTATTTTGTCATCCACACGTGACAACTCCAACGAGGACTCAAGTTTTCAAAACCCCATAGTATTTTACAAAGACGCTGAATCTATACTGTTTTGACCTTTACGTTTTCTATAATTTGATTACTTGACAGAAGCCTTTGTACCCATAACTACTTCAGCAATCATTTTCAGAAAAATGGGATCAAGCTGAGTCTTTTATATTCTCCCTCACTAAAGTCTTTGTTAGACAGCCGAAGACTCACAAACAATACTGTGCAGGAAAAAAGTTGAGAAATTGATTGATCAAAATAACATATTGTAAAGGTTAACATATTACATCACAATGAATGAAGGTTCCTTTAGCATATTTAACATGAAATGTATATATATTTGAATAGGCATTACATTTTTTAGCCTTATTTAGTAAATATATTCATTTAAAACTCAATTCTAGGCTCTCTCCTCCATTGGCCACCCTCTACCCCTGAAGTGTACCCCATGTGGTATTGTATACTGTTACTTACCTTTTTTGATGAGTTCTGACAATCCACATTACAGACTGGGGCATGGGTGTATCTGGACAAATGCAGAGAGCATTGATTGTGTGACACGAAGAGTAACAAACGTGTTATACTTACCTGCTCTGTGCAATAGTTTTGCACAGAACAGCCTCGATCCTCCTCTTCTGGGGTCCCCCACTGGTGCTCTTGGCTCCTCCTCTTCTCTGTATGCCACCATAGCTGCTTCCTATGGTGGCATACACATGGGCTAGATCCAGAGCTGGGCTGTATGTCTATAGGCACTGAATCGAGATAAGGTAAGTATATGGCGGGGGAAGGGGGGGCTGACAATAGAAGATTTTTTTACTCCTAATGCAGTGAATGCATTGAGGTGAAAACCCATCAGCCTTTACAACAACTTGAAGACATCTTGTGGCAAAGAAAAGGTACTGTGAGAAACTGCTACAGTTTAAAGGATAAGTTCACATTTTAAAAAATTTTAAAAAAAATGCACATTTATTTGTAGGTAAAAAAAAATGTGCATCTATTAATTTTTTCCTTAGTAGCCTGTAGAGCATTGCACCCATGATCAGCAGATCATGGCTGCAATATCCGGCTCCTACAGCTCCCGTATGAGCAGACAGTTATTGAAGTCCAGGAAGAATGTATGAACTACAAGAGCAGTCACCAATTCATAGAGAGTCATCTGCTGCGGTGGCAGATGGTACTTGCAGTTCATTGAGAAAAAAAAAAAAAAGGGGGGGGGGTTCTGTGCTTCCGGGGTACAATACATATAAACTCAAATCATCAAATCAAGCATACAGTTAGATACATGTCATATTCCAATCATATATTTCATCCACATGTGAGTATATAAATTGTGCTCCAGTAAAAATCTTATGGAAAGTGCTTATGTGCAATATATTACATCTGGTGTCAATTAATGAATACACAGCATTGGTATTAAAGAGCAAATCTTATAAGGTGCAAAAACATATATTATATGCAAAAGGCAATCACATAAATATACTGGAACAAGATAAATTAAAGGACTGTGTGTGCAAGATAAAATGGTGGGTATTGATGTGCAACCAACCAGTAAATTATATATAAAGTCAGATATAAGATCAAGTGTCCCCTGGAGAAGTCACGCGACAAGTGGAAGTGACGTATCGGGACATAGGAGCTTAATCCCGCGGCTCTCGGCTCTGTATATCTGCTCGTATTTCAAGTTTTAACTGTAAGTTACTACTATTTTTATGTGAATAACATTTAACAATACTACACCATGATGCCCCCCCCCCTCTTTACTAAGTTACAAGGACCGTTCACCTGGCAGAGAAAGCAGTATCCCCACTGAGCGGAGCATATATAAGAGGAACCAAATCCCCACTGGGAGACCCAAAGGCTGTGCTATGGATTAGCAGGAGTGGAGGAATACACACCAATCCAGGCATACATACCACAGGTGTTAATTAATAAAAATTGAGGTGAGCAGTTAGCACACTTAAATGTGTGAGCCCTGAAGAGCACCCCTGTTCACTGACCCAAAGGTAGAGGAAGCTAATGGAATAAACAAGGACTCTAAAATTATAAACGAAAACAATGGGAATTCATCACTGATATTTGGACATTATAGCACTTTTATTTACATTATTTTGGAATACCATACATAGTTACATAGTTACATAGTTAGTGAGGCTGAAAAAAGACACAAGTCCATCCAGTTCAACCTATGATGTGTGTGTGTGTTTGCTTTTAACCGTACATTGTATACCCCTGTATGTTGTGGTCTTTAAGGTGTCCATCCAATAGTTTTTTGAAACTATCAATGCTCCCCGCTGATACGACTGCTTGCGGAAGAGAATTCCACATCCTTACCGCTCTTACAGTGAAGAACCCCTTACGCACTTTAAGGTTAAACCGCCTTTCCTCAAGTTTTAGTGGCCACGTGTCTTATTGTATCTCCTTTCTCTGAATAGTTTGTTCCTTATGCTAGGGTCGCCAGTACAGTATTTGTACATTGATATCATATCCCCCCTCAATCGTCTCTTCTCCAGAGAGAATAGGTTCAGTGCTTGTAGTCTTTCCTCATAGCTGATGTCCTCCATTCCCCTAATTATTTTTGTTGCCCTTCTCTGGACTTTCTCCAGTTCCAGCACATCCTTCCTGAGGACCGGTGCCCAGAACTGGACAGCATACTCCAGATGTGGCCGGACCAGAGTCTTGTAGAGTGGAAGAATAATCTCTTTATTTCTGGAGTGAACCCCCTTTTTTATACAACCCAGTATTCTGTTGGCTTTGCTTGCAGCGGCTTGGCATTGCATGCCACTTCCAAGCCTGTTGTCTACCAGTACCCCCAGGTCCCTTTCCATCCTAGACTCACCCAGAGGTTCCCCCCCTAGTGAGTAGCTTGCTTTCTGGTTTCTGGCCCCCAAGTGCATTACTTTACATTTTTCTACATTAAATCTCATCTGCCATGTAGTTGCCCACCCCGTTATTTTGTTCAGGTCTGCTTGCAAGATTTCCACATCCTGCATAGAAGATATTGGCATGCCTAATTTAGTATCATCTGCAAATACTGAGATTGTACTAGATATCCCCTCCTCTAGATCATTTATGAATAAATTAAACAGGATTGGTCCCAGGACAGAACCCTGGGGGACCCCACTTTCCACACCCGCCCAATCAGAGTACTCCCCATTAATCACCACCCTCTGGACTCTCCCCTGGAGCCAGTTCTCTATCCAGGTACTCACCTTATGGTCCATACCTATCTTCCTTAGTTTGTACAGTAAGCGTTTGTGGGGAACGGTGTCAAAGGCCTTTGCAAAGTCCAGATACACCACATCCACAGGCTTACCTTTATCTAAGTGGCAGCTCACTTCATCGTAGAAGGTTAATAGATTGGTTTGGCATGAACGATTTTTCATGAATCCATGCTGATTACTACTTATAATACCGTTTTCATTACTAAAGTCTTGTATGTGGTCCCTTATCATCCCCTCCAAAATTTTGCAGACTACTGATGTTAGGCTGACCGGCCTATAGTTACCCGGGATATATCTCGGCCCCTTTTTAAATATTGGTACCACGTTGGCTTTTTTCCAATCAGCTGGCACCATACCTGTCTGTAAACTATCCTTAAAGATCAAGAATAATGGTCTGGCAATCACCTGGCTGAGCTCATTAAGAACCCTTGGGTGCAAGCCATCCGGTCCCGGGGATTTATTTATGTTAAGTTTCTCTAGTTTAGCTCTAAGTCTATCCTCTGTTAGCCATGGCGGCACTTCCTGAGGTGTATTATTTAGTTCGGCCTTACAAGCGGGGTTCGTGTAGCCCCCCGATTCCTTTGTGAAGACTGAAGAAAAGAAATTATTTAACACTTCCGCCTTTTCTCTGTCCTCAGTGGCCATTTTTCCTTTATCATCTTTTATGGGGCCAATGTGTTCTGGCCTCGCTTTCTTACTGTTTATATACTTAAAGAACTTCTTGGGGTTCTTTTTACTCTCCTCCGCTATATGTCTCTCGTGTTCTATTGTAGCCGCCCTGATTTCGTCTTTACATTTCTTATTACACTCTTTGTAGTGCTTAAATGCTGCCAATGACCCCTCAGTCTTGTATTTTTTGAAGGCCTTTTCTTTAGCTCTAATATACATTTTTATGTTGGAGTTTAGCCACCCAGGGTTTAGTTTTGCTCTTTTAAATTTATTTCCCTGTGGAATGCACTGGCCCACCCCCTTGTTAAGTATGCTCTTGAAGCACTCCCATTTTTCCTCCGTGTTCTTTGTTCCCAGGGTTCTATCCCATTTGATATTTTCTAGCAGCGAGCGCAGTTTAGGGAAATTGGCTCTTTTGAAATTCAGCGTCCTTATATTACCCTTGTGTTTCCTATTACTGTAATTAATACTGAAACCAATTGACCTATGGTCACTGTTCCCTAATTTGTCCCGTATTTCTATATCCGTGAGCAGGTCTGTATTGTTGGTAATCAGTAGGTCAAGTACCGCATTGTTTCTTGTCGGTGCATTCACCATCTGACCCATGAAATTGTCCTGCAAAACATTTAGGAACTGCCGAGCCTTGGCTGAATGCGCGGTTCCTTCTGCCCAGTCTATATCAGGATAATTAAAGTCCCCCATTATAATGACATTTCCCATCCTTGCTGCCAATCCTATCTGTAACATGAGGTCCACCTCACCCTCCTCCCTCTGGTTTGGGGGCCTATAGCATACGCCCAATATTACCTTCCCCACCGTGCCTTTCCTTTGAAGCTCTACCCATAGGGATTCTGCCTCGTCCATAGCTCCATTATTAATATCATCCCTCATATTTACCTGTATACTGTTCTTAATATACAAACATACCCCTCCCCCTTTTTTACCCTCTCTATCTCTGCGATAAAGGGAATACCCCTGAATGGTCGCCATCCAGTCATGAGAGCTGTCAAACCAAGTCTCAGTTATCCCCACAAAATCTAAGTCCTCCTCAAACATCAGCAGCTCCAGCTCTCCCATCTTGTTGGCCAGGCTTCTGGCATTGGTATATAAGCCTCGTAATTTTGATGTTTTTAGGCTGCTCTCTTGATTTTTCCCCGTACCCACCCTGGGTATAGGAGCTCCGAACACCCTACCGCTAATGCCCCCATTTCTGCCCTCTGAAACTTGCTTTCCACTGGCTAATTCTACATCTGTACCCTCCCCCCCATTCCCTAGTTTAAAAGCCCCTCTAACTTTTTGGCCATCCTCGCACCCAGTACGGCTGCACCCACCCCATTTAGGTGCAATCCGTCCCTACCAAAGAGCCGGTGACCGACTGAGAAGTCGGCCCAGTTCTCCAGGAACCCGAAACCCTCCTTACTACACCAGCTCCTCAGCCACTCGTTAACTTCCCTAATCTCCTGCTGCCTCTCTGGTGTGCCACAATTTACTGCACGCTGCACTGTGAATTCTAAGTCAATGCTTTGCCAAATCAGGGCACAGTGAATAGTTGGTTGTTAAGGAGTGGGCCGGAAAGTCATCACCTGTCAACGGGCTTCCCCACTGACAGCTGAATGAAGAAAAAACATGGCTGGCAATAGAAAAAAAAAAAAAACAGCGTGGGGGTCCCCCCCAATCCATACAAGGCCCTTAGGTCTGGTATGGATTTTAAGGGGAACACCCACGCCAAGATTTAAAAAAGAAATACACTCTGTTTGCACTATAAATATATTAGTTTGGTTGGTTGCACAGAACCTTTGTTGGCCCTTTATATACAGTATAATTTACTGGTTGGTTGCACATCAATACCCACCGTTTTATCTTGCGCACACACAGCACTTTCTACTTTTCAGGATCTGGGGCTACCTTGTTAAAGGTGGCTTCCAGATTCTGATAAGCCCCTTGCACCCAGACCCCCACAACCACAGCCCGGGGCTGTGGGGAAGAGGCCGTTGTTCCCATCAACATGAGGACAAGGTGCTTTTAGGTGGGGGAGCAGAGCCCCCCCTGCCCCAAAGCACCCCCCATGTTAAGGGCATGTGGCCTGGTATGGTACAGGAGGGGGAGCTTGCTCATCCCTGCCATCTTTCCTGGCCTGCCAGGCTGCATGCTCGGATAACGGCCTGGTATGGATTTTGGGGGGGACCCCACACCATTTCTTTTTTAAATCTTGGCGTGGGTGTTCCCCTTAAAATCCATACCAGACCTAAGGGCCTTGTATGGATTGGGGGGGACCCCCACGCTGTTTTTTTTTTCTATTGCCAGCCATGTTTTTTCTTCATTCAGCTGTCAGTGGGGAAGCCCGTTGACAGGTGATGACTTTCCGGCCCACTCCTTAACAACCAACTATTCACAGTGCAGCGTGCAGTAAATTGTGGCACGCTCAGCGGGCAAACATCCCGCCGAGCGCCCCGCAAATTCGGGTGTTTCCCAAACAGGTGAACAGGCGATGTTCATGCCAACCTTTGCTTGGTCCGAACTGCTGGCAAAACTCTACCCATCAGTACTGTCCATCAGTGGGCAACAGTGCTGCCTATCAGTGCCCCCTATCAGTGCCATCAGTATTGTGTATCAGTACCTATCAGTGCCGCGTATCAGTGCAGCCTCATCAGAGCTGATCAGTGCTGCCTCAACAGTGCCCATCAGTGTTGCTTCATCAATGTCCATCAGTGCCCATCAGTGCAGACTCATCAGTGAAAGAGAAAAATTACTTTTTTCCCCCAGAATTTTTGATCTTCTTTAGTTTGTTTAGCAAAAAATAAAAATCCCAGTGGCGATTAAATATCACCCAAGGAAAGCTCTATCTGTCTAAAAAAAAATTATAACAATTTTACGGGACCCAGGGTGGCATTTTAAAATATACAAACTTTCTCTTGAGTTGAGAATTAAATCTTTAACATATCTTTAAAGCTGGACCACAGGCATGTATTAAATCACAGTTTTAATAAAGTTCATAGATAAATAATAAATTATACTTTTAAATGCAATTAGTATAAGTACCAGTGTTTTTTGTATTTTGATCATCAGATTAAAAGAGAAAGGGCCAGCTCCAGGAGCAAAAATGGGAACAGGCTTACTGACAGCACAGAAACAAAGATGACTCATAAGTGTGCTGTTGCTCCTATATTGTTTCATCGGTAGGCTGGAGCCTGGACCAAACTATGCTACATAACTACAGCAAGGATTAAAGACCCGACTGTGCTTTCTAGCAGCGTAGCAGATTGGCTAAAAAAAAATAACCCTGGCTTGTTTAAAGATAGTAAAAACAGAAAGCAAGATTAGCAGTTAAAGAGAATTAATATTTTATATTTATTTCAATATTTTTATGAGCACTAAAAAATACATCTTCTTCATATTAAGGTAAATACGAATATATATATATATATATATATATGCACAGTATCTCACAAAAGTGAGTACACCCCTCATGTTTTTGTAAATATTTTATTATAACTTGAGAACACTGAAGAAATGACACTTTGCTACAATGTAAAGTAGTGAGTGCACAGCTTGTATAACAGTGTAAATTTGCTGTCCCCTCAAAAAAATCACAGCCATTAATGTCTAAACGGCTGGAAACAAAAGTGAATACACCCCTAAGTGACAATGTCCAAATTGAGCCCAATTAGCCATTTTCCTTCCCCGGTGTAATGTGACTTGTTAGTGTTACAAGGTCTCAGGTGTGAATGGGAGCAGGTGTGTTAAATTTGGAGTTGTCGCTCTTACTCTCTCATACTGGTCACTGGAAGTTCAACATGGCACCTCATGGCAAAGAACTCTCTAATAATTGTTGCTCTACATAAAGATGGCCTAGGCTATAAGAAGATTGCCAAGACCCTGAAACTGAGCTGCAGCACAGTGGCCAAGACCATACAATGGTTTAACAGGACAGGTTCCTCTCAGAACAGGCCTCTCCATGGTTGACCAAAGAAGTTGAGTGCACGTGCTCAGCGTCAAATCCACAGGTTGTCTTTGGGAAATAGACGTATGAGTGCTGTCAGCATTGCTGCAGAGGTTGAAGGGGTGGGGGTCAGTCTGTTAGTGCTCAGACCATTCGCCGCACACTGCATCAATTTGGTCTGCGTGGCTGTCATCCCAGAAGGAAGCCTCTTCTAAAGATGATGCACAAGAAAGCCTACAAACCTGCAAACCATGAAGGCCAACATATAATGTGACATACTGAAGCAGAGCATGATCCCCTCCATTTGGAGACTGGACCCCAGGGCAGTATTCCAACATGATAGCAACCTCAAACACACCTCCAAGATAACCACTGCCTTGCTAAAGAAGCTGGGGGTAAAGGTGATGGACTGACCAAGCATGTCTCCAGGCCTAAAACCTATTGAGCATCTGTGGGGCATCCTCAAAGAGAAGGTGGAGGAGCGCAAGGTCTCTAACATCCACCAGCTCTGTGAAGTTGTCATGGAGGAGTGGAAGAGGACTCCAGTGGAAACCTGTGAAGCTCTGGTGAACTCCATGCCCAAGAGGGTTAAGGCAGTGCTAGAAAATAATGGCGGCCACACAAAATATTGACACTTTTGGCCCAATTATTTTGAGGGGACAGCAACTTTACACTGTTATAGAAGCTGTACACTCACTACTTTACATTGTAGCAAAGTGTCATTCCTTCAGTGCTGTCACATAAAAAGATATAATACATTTTTTACAAAAAATGTGAGGGGTGTACTCGGCACTTCGGTGTCCCGCTCTGAACACTGCAGAGTGGAGGGGCTGAGATCCCCCTCTGACAGCTATGAGAGGAGAATTACAGAAGAGCAGGAGATCAGCTACCGAACGTATTTCACAGTATTCTATTACAGAAACACACACTGGACATTACGTATATAAAACATTAATAATGTGGATTCCAGGGTTTTAGAAACACTAAACTAGGTTCACACATGGGATTCCTGACAGGCAGGGAGGGAGAGAAGACAGCACATTACAGATAAGACCTACCCCGAAAATAAGCCCTACTGTGTCTTTTGGTGCCAAAATTAATATTAGACCCGGTCTTATTTTTGGGGAAACACGGTACTTGTTGGTATATTTTACTAATCTAAGAGGTCATCCTAAGGCTTGGTTCACACTGCTGCAATCCAATTTTGCTTCAGCTTTCAGTGTGCTACTTGGGTGCAGGGCCAAACTGGCCTAGTCCTGGGATAGGGGGAAATTTCCCAGTAGGCCGTCTGCCCTGGTGCCACTTTGAGCTGTGGCTGCGACTGCCTGGCCGTCGGCTTAGTGTTGCCAACCACCTGTAAATTTACAGGCAGCCAGTAAATTTCAGCCTATTTTAGGGCTGCCTTTAAAAAATATGGCTACGGGCCATCTGCGCATGCACTGTTTCGAAGCTAGCCGGGCTTGAGAAAGCCCATACACACTGGGCCATTTTTAGGCACATGCACAGTGACCTAATGGCGCGGGGCGGTGCCATTTTAAAATGTTAGGCACTGGTCTCGGTTTCGTCGGTGGCACGCCCCTTTCCACATCATGGCTGAGTAAGACCGGATCCCTCCACAGCCTCTGACCACCTCCTTTTACTCTCCTGTACCATGTCTGCACAGCCTATGGCCACCTCTTGTTACTCTCCTATACCATGTCCGCACAGTCTCTGAGATCTACCATACCATGTCCGCACAGCCTATGACCACCTCCTATACCATGTCCGCACAGCCTATGACCACCTTCTTTACCATGTCCACACAGCCTATGACCACCTCCTGTACAGCCTATGACATCTCCTGTACCGTGTCCACACAGCCTGTTAGCTCCTCCTGTACCATGTCCACACAGCCTATGACCACCTACTTTACCATGTCTGCACAGTCTATGACCCCCTCCTGTACCATGTCCGCACAGCCTTTGACATCTTCTGTACCATGTCCGCACAGCCTATGACCACCTCCTGTACCATGTCCGCACAGCCTATGACTACCTCCTGTACCATGTCCGCACAGCCTATGACCACCTCCTGTACCATGTTGGCAAAGTCTATTACCACCTCCTGTACCATTTCCACACAGCCTAAGACCACCTCCTGTACCATGTCCGCACAGCCTATGACCACCTCCTATACCATGTCCACACAGCCTATGACCACCTCCTGTACCATGTCTGCACAGCCTCTGACATTTCCCATGCCTGTACAGCCTCTGACATCTCCTGTACCATGTCCACACAGCCTATGACATCTCCGGTACCATGTTTGCACAGCCTATGACATCTCCTGTACCATGTCCGCACAGCCTATGACATCTCCTGTACCATGTACGCACAACCTCTGTGACATTATACTGTTGGGCTGGTATAATAATTCTATGGGACTGGTATCAATCTATTTCCAGAGCTGGTTTTTATTCCCAGACCAGCCCTGCTTGAATGCTACTTTAAAGTGGTTTGCATATTCTATGTGGCCAGAATTGCGATGGAGTTACACCAAAGTAGTGCAGGAACCTTTTCCAAATTCGCTCCATGCTGAGTTGCATTGATGTGAAAGGACACCATTGAATACAATGTTACATAGTTACATGTGGCCGGACCAGAGTCTTGTAGAGCGGGAGAATAATCTCTTTATTTCTGGAGTGAATCCCCTTTTTTATACAACCCAGTATTCTGTTGGCTTTGCTTGCGGCGGCTTGGCATTGCATGCCACTGCCAAGCCTGTTGTCTACCAGTACCCCCAAGTCCTTTTCCATCCTAGACTCACCCAGAGGTTCCCCCCCTAGTGAGTAGCTTGCTTTCTGGTTTCTGGCCCCCAAGTGCATTACTTTACATTTTTCAACATTAAATCTCATCTGCCATGTAGTTGCCCACCCCGTTATTTTGTTCAGGTCCGCTTGCAAGGTTTCCACATCCTGCATAGAAGATATTGGCATGCCTAGTTTAGTATCATCCGCAAATACTGAGATTGTACTAGATATCCCCTCCTCTAGATCATTTATGAATAAATTAACAGGATTGGTCCCAAGAACCCTGGGGGACCCCACTTTCCACACCCGCCCAATCCGAGTACTCCCCATTAATCACCACCCTCTGGACTCTCCCCTGGAGCCAGTTCTCTATCCAGGTACTCACCTTATGGTCCATACCTACCTTCCTTAGTTTGTATAGTAAGCGTTTGTGGGGAACAGTGTCAAAGGCCTTTGCAAAGTCCAGATACACCACATCCACAGGCTTTCCTTTATCTAGGTGGCAGCTCACTTCATCGTAGAAGGATAATAGATTGGTTTGGCACGAACGATTTTTCATGAATCCATGCTGATTACTACTTATAATACTGTTTTCATTACTAAAGTCTTGTATGTGGTCCCTTAACATCCCCTCCAAAATCTTGCAGACTACTGATGTTAGGCTGACCGGCCTATAGTTACCCGGGATATATCTTGGCCCCTTTTTAAATATTGGTACCACGTTGGCTTTTTTCCAATCAGCTGGCACCATACCCGTCTGTAAACTATCCTTAAAGATCAAGAATAATGGTCCGGCAATCACCTGGCTGAGCTCATTAAGAACCCTCGGGTGCAAGCCATCCAGTCCCGGGGATTTATTTATGTTAAGTTTCTCTAGTTTAGCTCTAAGTCTATCTTCTGTTAGCCATGGCGGCACTTCCTGAGGTGTATTATTTAGTTCGGCCTTACAAGCATGGTTCGTGTAGCCCCCCCGATTCTTTTGTGAAGACTGAAGAAAAGAAATTATTTAACACTTCCGCCTTTTCTCTGTCCTCAGTGGCCATTTTTCCTTTATCATCTTTTATGGGGCCAATGTGCTCTGGCCTCGCTTTCCTACTGTTTATATACTTAAAGAACTTATTGGGGTTCTTTTTACTCTCCTCCGCTATATGTCTCTCGTGTTCTATTTTAGCCGCCCTGATTTCGTCTTTACATTTCTTATTACACTCTTTGTAGTGCTTAAATGCTGCCAATGACCCCTCAGTCTTGTATTTTTTGAAGGCCTTTTCTTTAGCTCTAATATACATTTTTATGTTGGAGTTTAGCCACCCAGGGTTTAGTTTTGCTCTTTTAAATTTATTTCCCTGTGGAATGCACTGGCCCACCCCCTTGTTAAGTATGCTCTTGAAGCACTCCCATTTTTCCTCCGTGTTCTTTGTTCCCAGGGTTCTATCCCATTTGATATTTTCTAGCAGCGAGCGCAGTTTAGGGAAATTGGCTCTTTTGAAATTCAGCGTCCTTATATTACCCTTGTGTTTCCTATTACTGTAATTAATACTGAAACCAATTGACCTATGGTCACTGTTCCCTAAGTTGTCCCGTATTTCTATATCCGTGAGCAGGTCTGTATTGTTGGTAATCAGTAGGTCAAGTACCACATTGTTTCTTGTCGGTGCATTCACCATCTGACCCATGAAATTGTCCTGCAAAACATTTAGGAACTGCCGAGCCTTGGCTGAGTGCGCGGTTCCTTCTGCCCAGTCTATATCAGGATAATTAAAGTCCCCCATTATAATGACATTTCCCATCCTTGCTGCCAATCCTATCTGTAACATGAGGTCCGCCTCACCCTCCTCCCTCGGGTTGAGGGGCCTATAGCATACGCCCAATATTACCTTCCCCACCGTGCCTTCCCTTTGAAGCTCTACCCATAGGGATTCTGCCTCGTCCTTAGCTCCATTATTAATATCATCCCTCATATTTACCTGTATACTGTTCTTAATATACAGACATACCCCTCCCCCTTTTTTACTCTCTCTATCCCTGCGATAAAGGGAATACCCCTGAATGGTCGCCATCCAGTCATGAGAGCTGTCAAACCAAGTCTCAGTTATCCCCACAAAATCTAAGTCCTCCTCAAACATCAGCAGCTCCAGCTCTCCCATCTTGTTGGCCAGGCTTCTGGCATTGGTATACAAGCCTCTTAATTTTGATCGGTTACATTTATCCTCATTTGATGTTTTTAGGCTGCTCTCTTGATTTTTCCCCGTACCTACCCTGGGTTTAGGAGCTCCGAACACCCTACCGCTAATGCCCCCATTTCTGCCCTCTGAAACTTGCTTTCCACTGGCTAATTCTACATCTGTACCCTCCCCCCCATTCCCTAGTTTAAAAGCCTTTCTAACTTTTTGGCCATCCTCTCACCCAGTACGGCTGCACCCACCCCATTTAGGTGCAATCCGTCCCTACCAAAGAGCCGGTGGCCGACTGAGAAGTCGGCCCAGTTCTCCAGGAACCCGAAACCCTCCTTACTACACCAGCTCCTCAGCCACTCGTTAACTTCCCTAATCTCCCGCTGCCTCTCTGGTGTGGCTCGAGGTACAGGTAGTATTTCGGAAAATACTACCTTGGAGGTCCTAGTCCTCAACTTAGCGCCTAAGTCCCTGAAATCGTTTAGGACTCTCCGTCTTCCTCTGCCTATGTCATTGGTACCCACGTGTACCATGACAGCTGGGTCTTCCCCAGCCCCACCCAGTAATCTGTCCACCCGATCCGCGATGTGCCGAACCCGAGCGCCCGGCAAACAACAGACTGTTCGGCGCACACGGTCTTTGTCACAGATTACACTGTCTGTCCTTCTAATAATTGAGTCCCCTACCACCAGCACCTGTCTTTCCTTTCCCTTTCTCCCGGCCTCACTGGAGGAGTTCTTCCCCTGGCAGCTAGGGGCGTCCCTCTGCTCCAGCAATGCTGGTCCCTGACTGGTTTCCCCAACATCACACAACGGGGCGTATCTATTGGGGTGCTCCAGCCCAGGATCAGCCTCCTTGCCTTGTCCCCTTCTACCCCTCCTAACTGTCACCCCTCTACTCTGCTCTGATGCCTGCACCTCCGATACTCCGCCCACCTCTGTGCAGACCCCTGTCTGCACCTGACTGGTACGATCCTGGCTCTCCTCCGGTATGGACATTCGTCTCAGTGTTGCCAGCTGCTTCCCTAGATTCAGGACCTGAGCTTCTAGGGAAGCAACGTGCTTACATTTTGCGCATTTGTATTTGCCCATTTGTATGTGACTTCCTTTGTTATGTGATTCTCTGCAACTCAAATCGCGTCTGAAATTACACCAGTGTAAACCAAGTCCTAAAGCTAAATCTGTAACAAATCAGAAATCCATAGGGGGGCTAGTAAGATCTTATTAATGGAAACAGAAAAGATGCAACACTACTGCAAAGTGTAGGAGCTTTGCTGATTCAGACCGGTCAATGTTCTACCTTATGAGAACATAACACTGATGAGGCGCTTCTGAAATGACATGTGGGTGTCATATATGAACAATATGATAAGACCTCCAAGGGCTGACTAGCAGTGATTTTAAAAGCCCAGAGACACAGAGGACAGTGTATCCATTGAAACAGTCTAGGTTTATTTCACACACGGTTAAAAACAAGAGATGAACAGTGGCTACCAGTTGATGACCAACCCACAGGTAAGCAGGATATGATGGAGAACCGGGTTACCAATGAGGACCGTGGGATCCACTATAATAATAAATAAGCATATGTGTCCCATGTGTTGAGCCAATCTTAACAGTTTTTTATTATGTCTTTTATTCTTTAAGGCTACCCCCCCCCTCTTTTTGAGATTATTGTTACCTCATTCCATGGGGTGTACCCTTTTCCTAACTCGTGAGGTGATTTACACCCCTATCTTTACATGTGACATACCATCTTTATCCACTTAAGGAGCAGGCCTATTTCTGGCACTTGCTGTTTACAAGTTAAAATCTGTATTTTGTGCTAGAAAATTACTTAGAACCCCCCCAAACATATATATATATATATATATATATATATATATATATATATTTAGCAAAGACCCTAGAGAATAAAATGGAGATTGTTGCAATACGCTATGTCACACCTTATTTGTGCAGCGGTCCTACAAAAGCAATTATTTGGGAAAAAAAACTTTTTTGAATTAAACAATAAGAAAACAGTAAAGTTAGTCCAATTTTTTTCTTTAATGTGAAAGATAATGTTACGCCGAGTAAATAGACACCCAACATGTCATGCTTCAAAATGCTCGTGGAATGGGCAAAACATTTGTACTTAAAAATCTCCATAGGTGACACTTTCTACAGGTTACCAGTTTAGAGTTACAGAGAAGGTCTGGGGCGAGAATTATTGCTCTCGCTCTAATGATCGCGGGCATACCTCATATGTGTGGTTTGAATACCGTTTACATGTGTGGGTGCGACTTGCGTATGCGTTCGCTTCTGTGCGCAAGCTCGAGGAACACTTTAAATTTTTCTTTCTCATTTATTTTACCTTTATTTTTTATTTTTACATTGTCCCTTTAAAATTTTTATTTTTTTTTTTATTTTTTTGACTACTTTTATTCTTATTACAAGGAATGTAAACATCCCTTGTATTAGAAATAAGCAGGACAGGTCCTCTTTAATGTGAGATCTAGGGTCAAAAAGACCTCAGATCTAACATCTACACTTAAAAGCAAAAAAAAAATTTAATTTTTTTTCAGCATGAAAAAAATGGACCCTTTAAGACCGTTGGGAGGAAGCGATGTATGGCATCGCTCCGGTCCTCCAAGGCCATTAAGTCGAGTGGGGGCCATCTTGCCTTCACTCAACTTCCTGCCTGGGACATGGACGGACCAGATTGTTTACCCTACTACCGATGCCCTCTCCCGCCACCCATAAATGTGATCCCGCGGCGAATCCGCCGCTGGGACCACTTTTATGTGAAAGAGGACTGCCCTCCCTGTAAGAAAATATCAGGGTTATGGCAGCTATCTACTGCCATAACTCCGGTATTTAACGTCAAATTACCGAAGTAAGACTGCGGCGAGCGGTCTGGAAGAGGTTAATATCAACTTACAAGTTTACATTATATTATATGGTAAGAAGGAAACATTTCAACTATCTAGTTAATATGCTATCTTTTTCAAATTTTATTATGCAAGTGCTGTTTGGTACGATTTTTTATTTAGTATGTGGGTTTCTTAGATCTGTACTCCCATGGGCCGGTAGGCAAAAAATCAGGAGAAAGTTCCCCCATATCTTTCCTCTGTTTTAGTGACACGTATCTCTCGCAACAAACCGGATTATAGGTATCCTTGGATTATAGGTTACGGTTTACAATACATTTGGGTATACAAATAATCTGTTATAATTCTAATATTTTGTTGAAATACAGATTTTTTGGGGTTATATGGGGTTTGTTTGTTTTTTCCTTGCCCTCCCCACCTTCCCCCCTCTCTGCAAGTATTTTGAATTTGTAATTTTGCTCTAAATATGGATTATATATATTTGTGTTTGTTTATATTGACTGCTTTGTATTTTTTGTTCCTTGTTCAATCACAGTAAGAGCCTTACGTATAAAGCATTCACAATACATGTATGGTCCTGAAGAAGCAGGGATCCCGTGAAACACGTAGACCACGTGCACAAGCATGTATACATAATACTAATATGTAGCTCTGAATTACTGGAAGGTCCTTTTGTACAAAAGCCTTGTAAAGGAAAATATAGTATAGTATATCTTTTTATATATTTGTTTAACAATAAACTTACATTTTTTTACTTATGTGTATGTTCTCATTTGGCATTTGGCATATTTAAAGTCCCAATGCATTCTGTTCCACAATTTACCAGTATATCTATGGGATGATGCCAATGTGAATTTATTATAAGGTTACATGGTATATCACCTGTTAAAATGTATTCATGTTGAAACATTCTCCCCGGTCATGGCAAGAAGGCGGGTGGATCCACGTCACCAGGAAGTCTGAGGTGGTGGGCACTTCCTGGTTCTGGCTATTTCCGGTGACATGGTCTCACCCACCTCCTTGCGCGGCCAGTGAAAATGTTCCAACATGTATCCCACGGTCTTCATCGGTAATCCACTTCCCCAGCATATCCTGCATGCCTGTTGTATGGAGTTGGTCATCAACTGGTAATTACTGTTCATCTCATTTGTTTTTAACTGTGTGTGGAATAAACCTAGACTGTTTAAATTGATACACTGTCCACTGGATTTTGATATCACTTCTAGTCAGCCCTTTGAGGTCTTATTATATCATGCATATATAACACCCACATGTCATTTCAGGAGTGCCTTGTCAGTGTTATGTTCTCATGTGTTTCTCACCACTATCCCAGTGGTCACTTTGAGACATCCCTTCTAAATGACTATTGATATCTGGATCACTCATGGCAGTGGACTTCTCCTCAAGGTGGTGTCAGTCTAGCACCTTACAATGCTGTTGTTTGCAATGTTCTTCCCTTATCAGTGGTTAATGAGGGCTGCTGCAGGTGCCTGCACTTCACACCTGTTAGCAGATTTATTTTTAGGCCTCATGCACGCTGGACTCTTTTACAGCTGCTGTGTTTGGCTTCAGGCATTTTTTTTTCTGCAGCCAGTAAACTTTCCAGCATGTTATTCTATGCGTCAATGCCCACATAGGCTGTCATCAGCATTTTATGGCAGGGGTGTTTTCTGGCTGTAAACCCCCCCCCCCCCCCCAGAACTAGTGGGTTTGAAGAGTTTTTCAACTGTAAACACACTCTCTGAAAAACTCAGAAAGATGTGGCTATTCTGCATTTGTGAGCATTTTTGAGCCATAAGCTTTTGTGGGAGTATCGTTTTGCTAAAAAACGCAAACGCTAAAAACTGCTACTGCAAAAATGCTGCAAAACTCATTCTACAGCTAAAGCTTTCACCAGCTAACGCTACTGGCATTTTTATAACATCCAGTGTGCATAAAGCCTCAAATTACATTGGCATCTCTAAACTTTGGATCTTAGAGCCATGATGCACAAATACTTAGGTCCATGATTAATGGCACATGGACATACTGTATGGCATTTCAAAAGCTTAGTACACTGTCTCCTAGCTCCCACATAAAAAACTTTGTAGGTTTAGTATTTAGGATGAGCTTAGCACAGAGTCATCTGAGAATACAGCACAGCTTGTACACACAGATAAGGGTTAATAAACAATGTAGATCTTGCTTTCTTCATAAAGTATGACTCACTGTTACTGCATAATGAAATGAAGGTGATAGAGGGATGATGTGAAGCTAACACATGAGGGGCAGAGTTGATTATTATTCACACTGAAGTCATACATAAAGAGTGAAAGTGTAAATAATGTAACACATCTTCCTTCCCTAAAATTACCACTGAGAATTTTTCCTTTTTGGTGAATTATTGGATTTCCAGCAAACATATTCATACTCTCAAAATCTCAGTTCTTAGCTCTCACTTTTGACTTTATGATTTGGCTGTATAACACTGTATACATTGCTGTCAGAGCGTTTCCCTATGTAATCCTCTAGACAAAGCAATTCCTGGCATGAACAACCCTAATATCTGTCCATTCAACTTTAAAAGGATAGTTCACCTTTACCAAAAAACTGACTAAAGTTGGATAAAGCCAAATCCTGGCCAAAAATCTCCCAGAGATGGCATCATTCCATCCTGCCTTATTGCTAGTACATTGCTAAGACTCCCCTAGCCTTTACTGCTCACCCCTATCATCACAAGGGTGAGCTTTCAAACCTCTGCATGTGTGGTCCACTATCTCCTCCGTCACTGTATCATGTGAGCTGAGAGCTACTGGGTCAGGGGTGAGAGAACACATGCAAGGGGATTTAAATCAGCAGGGAGTGTCTTAGCAACATCCTAGCAACATGGCAGAATAAGATGATGCTATCTCTGGAAATTGTCCGACCAAACTTTGGTAGGTACATAAATGGCCTACAACTATATGTAGCACCCTACAAGGTAGGTGCTAGGTAAAGTGTAGTAGGCCTTGACTGCTTATCAGCAGGGCTATGATTTGCAGCTAGGTTGTCATGGTTCCCAGGTGTGGCTGTTGAGAGTGGGGAGTCTCCCCACTGTACTCAATGAGGGCTCTCATTGGACAGTGGAGGAAACCCGGCCAATGGCTCACCCAGGCTTGTATCTATCAAAGGAGGGCAGATTATGCCGCACAGCATTCTGGGAGGGGGTATAAGTTTGAGGGGAGCACATGACTCAGCATCTTTGGCTGGAAGCAGAGTCCCAGGATGTAGAGTACGGCTGTCTCTCCTCCTGTCAAGAGGAATCGGGTGTCCCGGGTGGCTTGCCTGAGGGGACAGAGGGCTGAGCTGAGCTGCAGAGAGGATCCGGTGTGTGCTGAGGACCAGCGGAGCTGAGAGGGGTCGAGTTTCAGGAAAGCATTCCCAGTCATGAGTACTGCAAACTGCCCCTGGGGGTCTGCCTAGTAATAGGGGACCACTCCGGAGAAGGTCAGAGGGATCCGGGAGCTAGCTAGCCGGTGCAGGAAGAGTAAAAGGGGGTGCCAGTGTTGACCCTGAAGAGAAAAGGGGGTGCCAGTGGTTGGGCCCTGAAGTATTCAGTGTACAGTGGAAGTCTACAGTGGAAGTATACAGCGTGCAGTGTACAGTGTTGAGCGTTGCAGCAGCAGTGTTGCTAAAGGCTACCTCAGTCAGGAAGGACTGGAGGGAGCAGTGTCAAGGACTTTTGAGCTAATCAGAGTGTCAGAAGTCAGCTCTTAGTACAGTCCAGGACTTTTGAGCTAACCAAAGTGTCAGAAGTCAGTCTTCAGTGCAGTACGAGCAAGTCAGTGATTTCAAGCGCCAGCAAGCGTTGGTCGGCATTCAGCCGGCATCAAGCCAGCAATGAAAGGCATTTTCACAAAGAGTCCCGATTTGTACCTAGTTGAGCCAGAGGAGTATCCCACTCATTCCCTTCTCCCATCCCCATATAAAATAAACAAAACAAAACAAAGATGCCGGACTGCTCATTGTCTCAGATCTCATACTTGGGCATTCAGCTTAAATGGACTGTTTATGTTACGGGTGACCATGGCAGACCCACGTCAGGCCCAATGCTTGGAAATCCTGCTACATATATAAAAGGCATTATTAACTTTGGTTAAATCTGCACGGTTTGTCCTTATCTACAGGTGCTCCTTACCTCCATAGGTAGGTTTTTGGTAAAGGTGCAGTAAATAATATGTGTTGCGCTAAATCAAACAAAGTGCATATGAAAAATTTTAGATATTCAATCTCAAAATATTGCAACAAAAGTCCATGTGATTAAATACATGACATGATTATTAAATAAGTCCTTTCGGAAATAACATATATAAAAATCCATGTGTATATAAAGTGCTGTGATCTCTAGATAAAAAACTCCTCCAACACAAAGGTGACCAAAACTTCTCAGTGACTGTGAGAGAATACACCACCAGAAGTGCAAGCCTCTCACCTTAATGTCTGACCCAGGTGCCACCCAGGGTCAGATAAAGCAGTCCCCTAACAGGGATAATCAGTTATCAGCAACAAGGTATGAGCAAGAGGGTCCCGGATCAGCACAGCTCATCCATCCATATTACAGGGCCATAGATGAAAAAAGGGGGACAAAGCAAAGAAATCTAGTGCTCTCTGTATAACTTGATCTGGCAGAAGTTTAATTGAAAATCAGGGTACTCACAAAACGCTGTAGTATACAGCAATGTTTCCATGGAAGGGTGTGACGTCCGCAGCACGGCTCCGCCCCCCTGTATGCGTTACGTCTGCACTCAGGGCTTTCGACTTCTTCAGCAAGGGGTGGAATCCGACGTACATCTGCCAGTATATAAGAGCCTGCTTGACCAATTGACTATCTCAAATAAAGAAGTGCCCGCCCCCCTCAACAAACATGAAGAGGAAACTGGAGGGCAAACACTCATAGTCCACGTAAAAATACAGCCGTTTCCGGCAGTTGGAACCAATTGTTCCTGACTCAGTGGTGGGGACAAGTAATGCAGAGCCTGCTGTCAAACAACACATCCTCCCATGCACAAAACAATTACAGCATATTAAAATCCACAAGGGGGCAGTACATAAACCACATAAAATCCCATACAAATAAATAAATAAAAACAACCTAAAAATTAATTAAATAATACCCCAGAATTCTAAAATCTACAATATGCAAATCAATAAAAATATAAAATATTACAATAAAAATATTAATATATATATATATATATATATATATATATATTGTAAGGGATTAGCTCGGTGGCGGGTGTGGATGACCCCTTGGGGGGTGCGTTTTCCCAGAGAGGTAGCCGACAAGTGCTTGCAAACAAACAGTGTGGTTTATTAAGTGGTGTTTTCTTCACCAGGCTGTATGCAGCAAAACATCCAAAATAAAATAAAACAGAAAATAAATCCTTGCCTCTGTGGGCGGCTACCTTCTCACAACTGGAACCTGCCTAAGTGTCTGTCTCCAACCTACCGTCGGGCAGACTTCCTTGTCCTACAGCGGACACTCAATAGTCCTTTTATAATAGCTTCACAGGGCAACACAGTCCTTTGTTTCTTTCACATCAACAGTTCGTCTTCTCACCTTTGAGACGTATTCACCCTTGGTTACCGTCCCGGGCACACATCACTCCGGGGGGTCTTCTCCCAGGCCCACACATCCTGTCGGGAGGCACACGCTGACTGTCCTCCTGCTCCCAGCCCACATGGCTTCAGGATGCAGCTTCTGGAGGCAGCAAACAATAGGACTTTCTCTGAACAAATTATAGAGCCTTAACTCCCTCATTCTGAACAGGTGAAGGCCTTTCAACTTCCTGCTGGCTAGCTCTGTAGCCAACACCCTAAATTAATTAATGGACTTTCTAAATCAGGTGGAAATGTATCTCCTTCCTGTGACTACATTCCCAGATTTAGCTGACTTCCTGTCACATACCCCCCCCTCTTGTTTCAACCCTAGGGTTGGGACACAGATTTCCAGGCACGCATGTGTCAAGCACTGCTGACTCACTGATAAGCCTCCTATTATCCTCAAGCTTCCGGATGAAACTGTTTTGTCATCTTCATTGACGGATTTCTCATAAATGCCACACAGTTTGTCTCTCATCTCATATACACATTCTTCAACTGCATTTTTGGCATCATTTCGCTCCTTCTCGTTTCTGTCATCTTCATTGACAGCTTTCTCATAAATGTCAGACAGCTTGTCCCTCATAACCGTCTGTCCAATCCACCACGGAGGACCGTGATCCATAGGCAACTCAATTGGGCTAGTCTTAATGTCTTCAACATTCTTAAGACGCCTCTCTCTGCAATCCATAAATGTTTTCCACAAAACTTTGAGAACCTTTGCTTCACTAAGCTTTGTTCCAAGTAGGGACTCTTGACATCCCTCTGTGACTTGAGTTGCCTCTCCATACAGCTGTACACAATCATTGACTTTTTGTTGTAAAAGGGAATGATCTTCCTTCTTGAGCTTTGCTTGCTCTAAGATGCTGTGCAGAGGATTTTCCAATTGAGACAACAGGCTGTCACACATTTCTTCAAAGTGACCCCTGTTCCTTTTCCCAGAGATATCAATATCATTCAAACATTTCATATTCATAGGCAGATCTGAAGCATTTGCACTCATCAACTTCTTAAACTTTTCGCCCTCCTGAGCGAGTCGCAGTAAAGGCCTACTATTTGATTTGATATTCAGTTTATATTTCTTGCCAAACTCTTCACAGAAGTAGCCAACCAGAACATCATCAACTTTCCTTCCACCAACATAGGGGTCAAAGGCAACAACACAGTTGAACCCAGCGATCTGGGTGGTATCCATTATAGACCTCCTCTCTGCATCAGTGAAGAAGCATGGAACTGCAACACATTCTTTTACAGGTTTCTTCAATGCACTTTCTGCTGAACTATTTGACCGCTCAAGGTCACCTAGTTCTTTTTCTCTATCTGAATTCCACATGGAATGCATCTCAAGATCACGATCAAACTTCTGCCACCCGTCTTTCACCAGTTCCATTTTGGAAACACTCCCTGAAAGGCACTTATTCATTTGCTTCACGTTTTCACCAACAGCCTTAGTTTTCTCCACTAGGTTTTCAGCCTGAACTGAGAAATCACCACATTTCTTACTCAGCTCCTTTGTTTGCTGAAGCTCTAATGATACATTTTCCAATGCTTGAAGTTTTTGAAGGAACGGTTTATTCCAAAGGGGTGATTCAAGCCACATGTCGTCACATTTCTGAGGCTCACTCAGGACAGACCCCAAAACACTGATCCTTTTAAAAACTGCATCAGGCACACTATCCCCTCTTTGGGACAGATCCTCTGTTGCCTGGAATTCCTCTTCCAGTTCCTGCAACGGAATCTTCATCTCTTCTACTTGCTGTTCTAAGGCTCGCTTAGACTTTTCTAGCTCCTGAACGCTTTTCACAACATCATCCTTGGAGCTGACCAATTCTTCCATTTCTGTACGCAGCTGTTGGTTAACTCTTTTTAGTTCAACCTTACACTCTAGAGCTTCCTCCAAAGAGCGAGCCAAGAACAGGGCTTTGCTCTCGTTATCACGCACCTCCGTTTCTGCACGGGCGCGTTCTTCTGCATATTTTGCAGACACAGTCTTCTCTTCACCAAGCATCTGATCAAACTCCTTTTTCACATCTTCAACACACTGTAATGAACCAACGCTTTCTTCCATGCGTTTTTTCATATCCGCTATCTGAGCTTGCAATGTTGCGACTTGCTCTGATAGGTTTTTCTTTGCTTCCGCCTCCTCTTTTAATTGTTCCAGGAAGCCATTTTTCTCATCTTCCATTTGTTTGAGCTTTGTGCTAAAACTCAGCCTTTGACACCTCTCTTCCTGTAAGAGTTCCTGCGTGTCTTGCAGCTGCGATTCCAAGATAGAAAAATCTTCCGCAATTTCTCTAGATTTGCTGTCTGCTTGAGAAAGCTGATTTGTAACATTGTCCAGCTCAACCTGCAGTCGGTTTGCCTTCTCTGACAGCTTAGCACACAATCGGTCACCTTCTGACACCTTGACTTGCGATTCCAGAAGCTGTGCCTCTACTTTTTCCCTCTTATGTTCACAATCTCCTTTTCCCTGCATAAGAGCTTTCACCTCACTGGCTAGCATCTGGGAATAAGAATGTAATTCTGCCACACAGGCTTCTTTCTCCTTTAACTGCTGCTGGACACGTTGGGCTTCATCTTTCCAACTTTCACAGTCCGCACGCCATTCATCTACCACATTGCTCAAAGTAGTGAGCTCATACACAGTACTCAGTAATTTAGCCTCTCTTTCACTTTTCTCTTTGTCGCTGAGAGACAATGTCGCTTTCAGAGCGACATTCTGTTCCTGCGACTCCTGCAGGTCTATTTTTGTAACTTCCAAACACTGAAGACTTTTTTCCAGCTGATTACGCAACTCCAACATATCAGCCATACTTTGCTTCTGCAAAGTCTGAATTTCACTTTCCTTTTCCATGAGGATGGTATCTTTCTCCATTATAGTCTCTCTGCGTTTTTGCAACTCGACCAAAAGAAGAGCAGTGGATTCTTCCCACTGTAACACATGAGACTTGAGTAGTTCATTCATTTCCTGCAAGTTTCTATGCTCCATTTTAAGCAATTCCAAGGCTTGTTCCTTTTCTTCCATTTTCCGTTGCAAGGCATCCAACTCAGCCCTGCACACATACTCGGTTTCCTCCAAACCGATGGCCTCCATTGGCTGCTGGCGTCTCTGTTTCCAGCCTGCCATGCTCTCTTGATGAGCCTTTTGTTGAGCTGCAAAGCTCTGCTGAAAATCCGCATTTGCCTGCTGTTGAGCTGCATTTGCTTGCTGTTGAGCTGCATTTGATATAATCAGATGTTTCAACATCTCCTCCATTTTGAGTTTACTTTTCATCTGAGCACACTGCGTCTCCATAGCAGTTTCATCAGTGTTGCTAGGGACAACAACCTTCCTCTTTAGTAGACTCTCTTTAGGCATGGATGGGGCTGGTTCAGACGGTAGCATCCCCTCCATCCATAGAATCCGGTTTCTCATTTCATCTATCTTTGCATTTTTCAGGCGTTTGGAACGCCCCATCTTCAATAACTCCACAAACAAATTTTTCACAGTCCAGCAAACAATTTTCAGACCACTGTCTCTTTAACACATGTAGTTTTTCTCTCTCTTGCAAGATCTCTTTTCCTGCGCACACAGTTTGTGCAGTCACTTGCACCAGACACAACAAAGTTCATCAAAAAATTTTGAGACCCCTGTCTCTTTAAAACACTTTTTTTTTTTTTGTCAGGATCTTCTCTCCTGCACACATAGATTGTGCAATCTCATGCACCAGACAAAGTTCATCAAACATTTGCACTTCCTTGCAGGGATCTCTGCTTATGCCCACTGCATACCTCCACCATATGTAAGGGATTAGCTCGGTGGCGGGTGTGGATGACCCCTTGGGGGGTGCGTTTTCCCAGAGAGGTAGCCGACAAGTGCTTGCAAACAAACAGTGTGGTTTATTAAGTGGTGTTTTCTTCACCAGGCTGTATGCAGCAAAACATCCAAAATAAAATAAAACAGAAAATAAATCCTTGCCTCTGTGGGCGGCTACCTTCTCACAACTGGAACCTGCCTAAGTGTCTGTCTCCAACCTACCGTCGGGCAGACTTCCTTGTCCTACAGCGGACACTCAATAGTCCTTTTATAATAGCTTCACAGGGCAACACAGTCCTTTGTTTCTTTCACATCAACAGTTCGTCTTCTCACCTTTGAGACGTATTCACCCTTGGTTACCGTCCCGGGCACACATCACTCCGGGGGGTCTTCTCCCAGGCCCACACATCCTGTCGGGAGGCACACGCTGACTGTCCTCCTGCTCCCAGCCCACATGGCTTCAGGATGCAGCTTCTGGAGGCAGCAAACAATAGGACTTTCTCTGAACAAATTATAGAGCCTTAACTCCCTCATTCTGAACAGGTGAAGGCCTTTCAACTTCCTGCTGGCTAGCTCTGTAGCCAACACCCTAAATTAATTAATGGACTTTCTAAATCAGGTGGAAATGTATCTCCTTCCTGTGACTACATTCCCAGATTTAGCTGACTTCCTGTCACAATATATATATATATATATATATATATATATGTATAATATATATATATATATATATATATATATATATATATATATATATATAGTTACATAGTTAGTGAGGTTGAAAAAAGACATCAGTCCATTCAGTTCAACCTTTGATGTGTGTGTGTGTTTGCTGTTAACCGTACATTGTATACCCCTGTATGTTGTGGTCTTTAAGGTGCCCATCTAATAGTTTTTTGAAACAATCAATGCTCCCTGTTGATACCACTGAAGAGAATTCCACATCCTTACTGCTTTCACAGTGAAGAACCCCCTGCGTATTTTAAGGTTAAACCGCCTTTCCTCTAGTTTTAGTGAGTGGCCACGTGTCTTATTGTATTTCCTTTCTCTGAATAGGTTTTTCCATATGCTAGGGTTGCCAGTACAATATTTGTACATTGATATCATATCCCCCCTCAAGCGTCTCTTCTCCAGAGAGAATAAGTTCAGTGCTTGTAGTCTTTCCTCATAGCTGATGTCCTCCATTCCCCTAATTATTTTTGTTGCCCTTCTCTGGACTTTCTCCAGTTCCAGCACATTCTTCCTGAGGACCGGTGCCCAGAACTGGACAGCATACTCCAGATGTAGCCGGACCAGAGTCTTGTAGATTGGGAGAATAATCTCTTTATTTCTGGAGTGAATCCCCTTTTTTATACATCCCAGTATTCTGTTGGCTTTGCTTGCAGCGGCTTGGCATTGCATGCCACTGCCAAGCCTGTTGTATACCAGTACCCCCAGGTCCTTTTCCATCCTAGACTCACCCAGAGGTTCCCCCCTAGTGAGTAGCTTGCTTTCTGGTTTCTGGCACCCAGGTGCATTACTTTACATTTTTCAACATTAAACCTCATCTGCCATATAAATATAAATATATGGCAAATATCAATATATTAAAACATGTGAAATGTCAACATCAGGTAATATTAATCCAGTCAAAAAATGATTTGTCACTAATAAAGCAGTTAAGGTCGAAATCTACATTTAACCCCCTAGTTGCCAGAACCTTAGTCTCAAAAATCCAAAAGGATTCCCTTTTGCTCAATTGGCGGATGAAATTGCCACCTCTCCAGTGTTTATGAACCAATTCCATCCCCCAAAATTGCAAAGATGTAGGGTTTTTGTCATGAACCTCCCTAAAATGCCTGGAAACACTGTGAGATGTGTCTCCTTTCTTGATGTTTTTAATATGTCCAGCCACTCTCACATAGAGACATCTGGATGTATGACCTACATACTGGAGCCCGCATCCGCACTCCAGCCTGTACACTACACCCGTCGTGGTACAAGTGATAAGATCCTTGATGGTATACTCTCTACCTGTACTCTTGGCTGTGAAGGTTTTCCTTTTCTTGATGTTAAATCTAGAATGATGTTAAATCTAGAATGACGGCAAGCCCTACATCTCCCACACGCTCGAAATTCTGATAAAAAATTGAATAAGGTGGATTTCTTTTGTACTGGAGGATCGATTACTCCAGGGGCTAAACGGGCTTTAGAGATCGGTGCTTTCCTATAAATAAAGCCAGGCACTTCAGGAAGATGGAGTCCAAGAACCTTATCATGTTTCAGGGTCCCCCAATGTTTCTTGATGATTAGTTCGACCTGTTTGTGCTGGACATTATAGTCTAACAACACTCTGAACTTCAAATTAGTTGATCTTGGGTAAGTGATTTCCTCTAGGAGTTTCGCCCTATCCATGGAGCATACTTCTCGATGATCCATTAGGACCCTATTCATGTCATATACTTTGTCCCTAAATCGGTTAATCAGGACACCGGCTTGTGAAAAATAGTCAAGCTGGCTAGAACAATTCCTCCGTATCCTGATAAGCAGTCCCTTCGGAATATTCAGTAACCAATTCCTATGGTGACAGCTATCAATGGGTAGGTAGGAATTTCTGTCAGTAGGCTTAAAGAAGTTATTGGTGCACAATTGGCCCTGATGTTTGAAAATTTCCAAATCAAGGAACTGTACACTCTCAGTACTGTCCATGTAAGTTCGATCCCTCTATCATTGATGCTCATTTTCTCTCTGAAACGATTGAATGAATGCATGTCCCCTCTCCAAATAATCAATAAGTCATCAATGAACCTCTTATAACATAGGAATTCTCTTGGGCGATCTTTCAATACAATATCCTTCTCCCACTGGGCCATACAGAGATTCGCTATGCTAGGAGCAAATCTAGCCCCCATAGCAACACCCCTTGTTTGGAGGTAAAACTCTCCAGAATACAAAAAGTAATTGTGGCTAAGACAGAATTTCAAACATTCCACAATATACTTAGAATGCTCTTCCTGTAATTCTGAGCTCCGCAGTGCCCACCTCACAGCCTCCAAGGCTGCCTGATGTCCTATAATGGTATAGAGGGAGCTGACATCTGCAGTGACCAGAATACAGGTATCAGTATAATTTAGGGACTGTAGACATTGTATAACGTGCTTGGTATCCTTAAGAAAAGCTTGGGTGCGCAAAACCAGGGGTTGTAGATTGAAATCAATATATTGGCCCAACCTGGAACACAAGGAGTCGATGCCATTAATAATGGGTATACAAAAAAAAAAAAATGGGTCTGCCAGGAGGTTTGACCGCATTCTTATGCATCTTATGTATCCTGCATTATATGTATCCTGATCTGAGAGTTGTCTCTGCATTTCCTCCTTATAATATGTCTTACTCATCACTACCAACCCTCCTCCTTTGTCCGCAGGGCGGATCAAAAGTTGCTTTTGTTTTTCCAGACTGGATACACCTTTTTTAATCCACTGAGGATCTTGAATTTTTTTAACCTGTAATTTCTCCAGATCAGATACCACCAGATTTTGAAAAACTTCAACGTTTTTGTTATACTTATTTTGAGGATTAAACACTGACTTGTTTTTGAAGGTGGAATGATGCCCTCTCTCCACAACTGGTGGTCTGCTGTCTGGCTTAGCAAGGAAATATTTCTTCTGGTTAATGGTCCTCACAAACTTTTGTATGTTGACATACGTATCAAATTTTTTTGGTAAAGGTGAACTAACCCTTTAAAGCCCAACTCGGGTGCAAAAAAATTAAAAGAAGAAGTCCTGTCCTCCTGTCACACTGGGCTTCTCTTTTTCTTTTTGAATCCTTAAAAACCCAGAAAAAATACCCAAATCCACTGTCACTTACCCAAGTCCACTGTCACATGATCTCCAGGGTTCCAGTAACGGTGGCTGGTGGTCTGTGTCCTTTTTTATCTCTCTGTCCTTTTTTATCAGTTCAAATATGAGTAGCATGGTCTTGTGCTCACCCTTCGCATGACATAATTTCTGAATGCTACAGGTCACTGGGATGGACTATTCCAAGAGCCTATAGACAGTTCCTGCAGCAGCAGGAAGCTATGTGGGCACTGTAGGCCAGAACATTCCACACTAAAGATCAGCAGAAAGAAGATCTGGTGTAATACATGACCGCAGTTCTAGGTAACTACAGTAATTAGGGCTTTTAGATATGTTTTTTATTTTAATTAAAAATGTAGATAAGGTGGACTGTAAATGGTATTTTTGGTTCTTCCTGGAGATGAGTTTAAAAACCATAAGACCAGGAATGCCATTGCAGACATGTTAAAGTTTTGATTTTGCAATTGAAGGTATTTTGCCCTAAAAATGGAAAAAGTTGGAGGTGAGATCTGCAGAGGCGCCCATGTGCAAAGGATATACCTGAGAACTATTTCTTCAAAAGATTTTGACCATTGGTCATACATTTACATTAAACACCGTCAATGCGTTTCCTAGTGCTAAAATGGCCACTTCTTCAGGAAAGTGCATAAAACACTGGGTAAACATATATTTAAGGTATGAGTCAATTCATCTAATCTAGAACGCTTCATCATATAATATATTTAGTTACATAGAGTTTCTCTTCATACATATATTCTGTATATAAGGTTTATATGATCAAAATAAAGTAAAAACGTACATTTATACATAATATTATGTTATACATAATATTAGAACGAGAAGTGTTAATACTACTAATAAAAAAAGCTCATGGTATTTAGTTCATGCTAGGATAGCAAAATAGGCTCCCGATTATCCTGCAGCTCGTTCTCGCGGCTGTTCATATCCTGGCATCCAGCCCCATATGTGGTGGGATTGTCCAATAGCCGAAACATTTTGGAAGGCAATTTTTGATTTAGCTTCTATAATGATTGAAACTTCCATACAACCTAATCCTGCTATAGCTCTTTTGAATCTAAAACCAGACAGAATTACACGGAATGAATTTTGCATTCTTTTACAGCTCTTAACAGCCACAAAACAAACCATAGCTAAGGCATGGAAAACTTAAAATCTGATTGTAGCGAAAACCATTCACTGAACCAATAGAGCCTGTGATGGACCCCCTTACTCAACAAGAGTATGTCTGCCGTATAAGCTTCCCTTGCCTTATTCCAGCACGATCAAGGATCCCTTAGCCCACCCAGTCACTTGTCGAGACACCAGTGTAGGGTGGTAAGAAGTATAAGACTGTTTATTCAAACACAGGCACAAAGAGATATACACTCTGGGACTGGGACAATCCCCCCTCCCCTTTAGCAGCTAATCCACATACACCTATACATCCCATAATAGGATGATCCCAATTCAGACAGAAACAATAGGACAATGGGATAAAGGCTCTTAACAATAACAAAGCCCACTCCACCTCAAATTATCTAGGAATCTGAAAAATAAAATTGTTTATCTTCATATATTTCTTGAGTGATATTATTCAGTAATATTTTTGTAATAATATTATTATAAGTGAAAGAGCCCCTTCATTCTTTCAACACAAACCACACATATATAACCCAGGATAACAGGGTTAAAAGGAAATGCTGAGTCCGGTGTGGTTGCACCATGTGCCCCTAATAGACACAGGATAACTTACACACAAGAGGGACCAGGGAAGCTGGACAAGGAGTTTCCCGACCTCTCTAAGTTAATCTGGGTTCCAAAAAAAAACCCCGCCCAAAGTGACTCCCATCACAGAGCCCTTGTTAATGCTAAAATAGAAGCGATTGAGAGTGATCAGATCTACAAATTTGAAAAACTTTGGTTATCTTGGCTAAACATTGTTTACCTCCCGACTTTGATGCCACTTTACTATTGCCATGGTAATAATACTTCATTTACCCTTTCATCACCCTTCCTTTAGTTGAAGCCACACTACCTCTATCAAATTTACCCTTTACTCCCACTGTATTTTTTCCCTTTTCTTTACTTCTTCTATTCTCTTATCCTTTTTTCATGACCCTTTCTCTTTTATCAGATCTTATGTGGTACTCACAGGGTTGTTCTACAGACCCATTGAAATGTTCTTTTGCTTTACTGATTTATTAATCTTTTTTTTTTTTTAAACTAGACCGACAGTCAACAATCTACCTTTCTATTTCTTTTCAATTATATGACATTTTGGACATTTAACTTTAATGGTCCATTTGATGCTTATATAATGCGATATTGCATTTGAATTTTTATTTGTTTCTTTCCAATTGAAGTAGATTGTTTGTTACCCTTTTATGTACCACAATCCATGTAAAATTCAGATTGTTCTCCTTTAGTTTATACAAAAGAATAAACAAATTTGACAAGGAAAGAAAATTCATGGTGTTTGTTCCTTTGACCTCTACGTAGCGATTTTGTCTGCTTTTTATGAAAGATAAGAGTGGTCTATATTATATGCTTTCAAGCATAACAACTGGTAATCTCACGCTGTACAAAGTTTCTTTAAGGATAAATATGATATACACATTGTGATGTATGTTATGAATTTTGGTACAAGAATTAATGTAAATACCATAAATAATGTAAATATTGTAAATACTAATTATGGTGATAAAGTAAAATATTAATGATTGCTTGATTACTAAAGGATATAGTGTATTTAAATTGAATATAAATTGTCTGTTTGTTCATATGGCCCATATTGTACAAATATGTTTATGGATGCGTTCAAATACAAGTGAAGTCTTCTGTTCCTTTAAAGAAGTAATATAAAATAAAATAGGATCAACGTTAGGTGACATGATTGAGATGTTCATATCTGATAAAATAGATTTAAAGCATTTATTTGTAATAAACGAGAATAGGGATTCCAGATTGGAGTTTACCTTTAGGATCACAGAGGGAGCTTTCCCTGTCTGGGGCTTGCTATGTGTTAGAAGTTGCTGTGGTATTTGACTCAACAGTATGAGTGTCGATGGAGGGACGGGTTTCTGACATTCTGTCTTCCAGCTGGTGCTCATGTCTATTTATATTTTCCATGTCTATAGTTCTGCAGTAGTTCCTTTGGTCAGATCAGAAGTGTCTCTAATCAGAATGTGATATACACTGATGGTTCTCAATGTTTGTGCATTCAAGGCACAGTAAATTCTTTCAAATAGTTCCATGTCCCAACAGTAAAAAAAAAGTTTATACTTATGCAATAAAAGTATGAGAATGTAAAATATGTACAACACTGGATCATTCATGCCTGAGCAATGTGTACTAGCACATCTGCTTGTAGTCTCCATCAGATAGCCCATGTGACAGGGTGACAACTCAGAAGAACAATCTTGACACATGAGCAAAGAAGCTGGTCACTTTAATGACATATACTATATTGCAAAAGTATTGGGAAGTCTGCCTTTACATGAACTTTAATGGCATCCCAGTCTTAGTCCGTAGGGTTCAATAATGAGTTGGCCCACCCTTTGCAGCTAAAACTGCTTCAAATCTTCTGGGAAAGCTGCCCACAAGGTTTAGGAGTGTGTCTATGGGAATGTTTGACCATTCAGAAGCGCATTCCTGAGGTCAGGTACTGATATGGACGAGAAGGCCTGGCTCGCAGTCTCCCCTCAAATTCATCCCAAAGGTTTACTATCAGGTTAAGGTCAGGACTCTGTGCAGGCCAGTCAAGTTCCTCCACCCTGAACTCATTCATCCATGTTTTTCTGGACCTTGCTTTATGCACTGGTCCAAATCATTTGGTGGAGTGGGGATTATGGTGAGGGGTTGTTTTTCATGGGTTGAGCTTGGCCCCTTAGTTCCAGTGAAGGGAAATCTTAAGGCGTCAGCATACCAAGACATTTTGGACAATTTCATGCTCCCAGTTTTGTGGAAACAGTATGGGGATGGCTCCTTCCTGTTCCAACATGACTGCGCACCAGTGCACTAAGCAAGGTCCATAAAGACATGGATGAGCAAGTTTGGGGTGGCGGAGCTTTACTGTCCCGCATAGAGTCCTGACCTCAACCCTACAGAACACCTTTTGGATGAATTAGAGCTGAGTCAAACATTCCCATTGACACACTCCTAAACCTTGTGGACAGCCTTCCCAGAAGAGTTGAAGCTGTGATAGCTGCAAAGGGTGGGCCAACTCAATATTGAACCGTACGGACTAAGACCGGGATGCCATTAAAGTTCATGTGCATGTTAAGGCAGGTGTCCCAATACTTTTGACAAGATAGTGTATGTATTCCAGTGTTACTATTTCTCTGATAGAGTGGAGACCTCTACATTTTATTTTACATTTTTAGAGATTTAAAAGGTTCTCATTGCTGGCTAATATGCTGATTGCTGAAGATTTCTGTCATTTTGAATGTGTTCTAATTAATTGATGACATCCGATGTTATATGAAAAGGTCAAAATCATATTAATTCTTCGCTTATATCTAGTGACTGACTACACTTAATCCATTTAGAAGAAGGCCTGTTTGTTTTTTAATGTAGCAGAATATACCAGAAGCCATTTTGCAATTTATAATTCATATGGTTATACTTTTCAATGACTATGTACAATATCTTATATCTACCCTGAATAGGTTAACACAAATGCTCTCTTAAATTTATAATCTTTCATACACTTGTCAAGAGATAGTTTATTAGACTTGAACACTCTTCATTTTTTTCCACCACACTTATAACTCATTTACACAAGAGCTAATTCAAATTTCACAGGTGGAGAGACTAGGAGAGTGAGATTAGTGAGATGTGTTATATTGTGTTATAGATAACACTCTCTGGCTCTATCCATTTGTCACTCTATGTAACTGATAAACCCGCCCCTCTTTTTAGTCATTCATTTTTCTCAATAGGAACATTATTGTTTGATTTTTGTTTAGCTAGTGGTAGACCTTATAAATGTGTCATGACAATGACAATCGAGACCTTAACCCCATGTATTATTTGCTCAATTCACATAATTTACCCACCAGATTGAGGCCCCTTTTAAAAGAAAAGAGTACAATTATTACACTAGCTAATTCACAAAAGGGACTACTCACATTATCAGTTCCAGTTCTACTGTATTTGTGGTGTTTCTTCCCTTTTAAAATTCATTACACTGAAAATGTATGGAAATTTCAGATGAAAACAATTATCACTGCCTAAAATATCACTACCTTCTGCCTAGTAATGACTGCAATGTTCTTTGAGATGTTTATGGAAGAGCCCAAGAAAAGGGGCCATTTACGTAGACATAAAACACCAATGTATGGCATAAAATAATAATGAATGAGAGCCAATAAACAGGTAAAACTTTCAATAGTTTCACAAACAAGTTTCACACCAAAGTATTATGTATATTAGTTATGTCACAAGTGGGTGACAAGGTTTTACCCTGAGGGGCAACACCTGAGAGTGACCAGGGCTTCCAGACAAACTCTCACACTACTGACACAAAAGAGACAGACAATGGTGCTAATAGGACTTGATGTTACAATCTCCATGGTAAGTCTGTCCTCTTGATGTTAAGATTGATGCGTCATGGAGGCAGAGGGTACGTACACCATCAGGTCATCACGTGCGCATTATCTATCATTGACATTTTGTTAACATAGTTACATAGTTAGTCTTGTTGAAAAAAGACACAAGTCTATCCAGTTCAACCGATAGAAGGGGAAAAAAATATACAATCCTATATATACAATCCTATACCCACAGTTGATCCAGAGGAAGGCAAAAAACCCCAATAAAGCATGATCCATTTTGCTCCAGCAGGGAAAAAATTACTTCCTGATTCCCCAAGATGCAATTGGATGTTGCCTTGATCAACTTTACCAATGAATAATCGTATCCAGGTATATTATGTGTATCTAGGAAAGAATCCAGGTCTTTCTGAAATCTCCTGAGCTGGCCAGAACCAGCTCATGAGAGAGTCTATTCTACATTTTCACAGCTCTTACTGTGAAGAAGCCTTTCCATATTTGGAGATGAAATCTCTTTTCCTCCAGACGTAAAGAGTGCCTTCTTGTCCTCTGTGATGACCTTAAAGTGAATAACTCAACACCAAGTTCACTATTTAAACCCCTATGTATTTATACATGTTGATCATATCCCCCTTCCCCTTCGTGCCGATGTAACGCAAATATGCATACTTTGGCTTCAAGGGTTTGTACTGGGGTGATGCCTGCAGCTGCAAGCATCACCCCAGTACCATTTTTTAGAGCTGACAGTCGGCTTTCTTGTGATAACAACCGATGCTGCTAATCAGCCACTCAGCCCTTATCTGAAGCAGCGGGAGGGGACGTTCCCCCCCTCCTGCCGCCTTCCACCGATTCTGTCCCACCGAAGACCCGAGCGATCAGCCGGCATGTACGTTGGCTGGCCGGAGAACCAACAAAGCCGGAATCAGTTTTGATCAAGTCTCGGATCTAGTACACAGAAACGATGTCACGACATCACTTCTGGTTACTAGAGCCTTAAAGCTCTAGTAACCAATGAAAGTGGCTCTTTACCACATAACCGGCTGTGTCCACTTACAGCCGGTCACATGAAAGGTCTCTGTGCACACCGCTCGTACGTGCCCCCAGGGGCACACAGCACAGCGATTGGGGACGAGGCTTGTCCCTCGTACATAGCCCATCCCTGATCAGGGTAAAGAGCCAATGAAATTGGCTCTTTACCATGTGACTGGCTGTGTCCAATCAGTCCGGTCTGGTCATAAATGTAAACAAAGAGGGGATAACTCCCTGTTACCGGGTTCTCCTCCTCATACACCAAATCAGTGTGAGGAGGAGATCATGGAACAGTGAGTTACCAGTTTACTGTGAATTTTACTGTGCCCAGATTGCCCCACTGAATAAAGAGGACCTGTCACCAGCTCATCAGAGTTCCTATCTGTGAGCCCATCAGATTACCTGTCATCAGCCCTTCAAAGTACCCGAGTACCTGTCTTCAGTCCATCAGAGTACCTGCATACCTATCATCAGCTCATCAGAGTACCCGCGTACCTGTCACCAGCTCATCAGAGTACCCGAGTACCTGTCATCAGTTCTTTAGAGAACCCGAGTACCTGTCACATGTTTATCAGAGTATCCGAGTACCTGTCACCAGCTCATCAGAGCACCAGAGTACCTGTCACCAGCTCATCAGAGTACCTGAGTACCTGTCACCAGCTCATCAGAGCACCAGAGTACCTGTCCCCAGCTCATCAGAGTACCTGAGTACCTGTCTCCAGCTCATCAGAGCATCTAAGTATCTGTCACCTGCTCATCAAAGTACCGGTTTCCAGTTCATCAAAGCACCCGAGTACCTGTCACCTGCCCATGAGTGTACCTGTCACCAGCCCATTAGAATACCTGTCTCTAGCTCATCAAAGCACCCAAGTACCTGTGAGTCTGTGACCAGCCCATCAGAGTACCTGTGACCAGCCCATCAGAGTACCTGTCACCAACCCATCAGAGTACCTGTCCTCAGCTCATCAAAGCACCCGAGTACCTGTCACCAGCCCATCAGAGTACCTGTCATGCAGTACCTGATGTGCATCCCATTAGTACCTGACGTGCATCCCATTAGTACCTGACTTGCAGCCCATTAGTAGCTGTCGTGCAGGCCATCACTACCTGTCGGGCAGCCCATCAGTGTCACCCGTCATACAGCCACCAGAGGCATATCAATTTCTAAGTCTGACGGATGAGATTAGCAGGGAGCTCTCACTGTCCGATTCCAGTTCCGAATCCGGTTCAGAATTCGAGCCCTTTGAAGGCAGTACATCTGCTACCGAATCAGAAGTGGAATCAGTCCGTTCTAAAAGAAGACACTCTGAAAATCAAGCAGCCCCAAACAGCGCATACATCCAAATGGCCAATCAGCAAACGCCAACGGCGCTAGACCCCAGGAGGAAAGGCCCAGTACAAGCACTGGAATTTCACAGCAGGCCCAAAGAATTAGAGCCCAAACTCATCTTCTGGATGCCTTAGCAAACCCATTGTGGCTGTTTTATAGCTCAGGGTCAATTACAATCCCCTTTTCACAGCACAGCCAGGTGTGCAGGTCAACACCGAAAATGTTTCTGTGATTGATTTTTAAAAAAATGTTTCCCTGATGAGCTACTTCAAAGCATCATAGACCAAACAAATCTTTTTACCCAACAGTACATAGAGAACAACCCCAACTCATGTTATGCCCGTCCTTCCGAATGGGGGAGCCTAACAGTGGAGGAGCTTAGATTGTTTTTGGGCCTTACAATTAATATGGGGCTTTAAAAAAAAAATGAATTGCAGTCTACCAACCCCATCCATCACATGCCATTTTTTTCAGCTATCATGTCCAGGTTCCGCTATCACATGATAAAGTGCTTCCTGCATTTCAGCGATAACTCGCAGTGCCCTCCATGAGATCATTCCAATTTTGACAAACTATATAAAATTCGCCCCCTAATTAATTTTTTTTCTAAGAGGTTTCCCGAACTTTATGTCCCGGACCAGAACATCTCTGTGTACAAATCCCAGGTCCATTTCAATGGCTGGCTGGGATTTAAGCAGTACATTCCCAGTAAGAGAGCAAGCTACGAATTAAAGCTCAACAAGCTCTGTGAAAGCACCACTGGATATGTGTATGCCTTCCGCGTGCATGAAGGCAGAGACTCCCAGCTCCAGCCCCCTGAGTGCCAAACGTACATGAGAATAAGCAGAAAAATTGTCTGGGACCTAGCATTCCCACTGATGCAAAGGGGGTATCACATTTACATGGACAATTATTATACAAGTTTGCACCCTTTCCGCCACCTGTACCTTAAGAAAACTTTGGCCTGCAGTACAGCAAGAAAAAACAGGAAGGGCTTCCCACAGAGTCTAGTCACCACAACACTACGGAGGGGGGAATCTGCAAGCCTGAGGAATGAGGAAGTGTTGGGCGTAAAGTGGAGGGATAGGAAAGATGTACACATGTGGTATCATGTGGTATCACCATACTCAGGTGGAGTAGCAGAATGTATTTTGGGGGTGTCATTTTTGCTATGTACATGTTATGTGTTAGAAATATCTTATAAATTGACAACTTTATGTAAAAAAATATGTTTTCATTTTTTTTTCCAGATTTTCCAAAAACATGTGTAAAAAATGACATGTTAAAAAGACTCATAATGCCTCACAGAATATACATTGGGTGTTTGCTTTCAAAAATTGGGTCATTTTGTGTGTGTTTCAATTGTCCTGGTGCTCCAGGGCCTTCAAAAGTGTGATTGGTAGTCAGAAAATGATATGTGTAATTTATGCTCCTGGAACGCCTGAAGGTGCTACTTGGATGTTAAGTCTCTTTATGTGGCCAGGTTGTGGAAAAGTCTCACACATAGGTTATCACCATACTCAGGAGGAGTAGCAGAATGTATTTTGGGGTGTCATTTTTGCTATGTACATGCTGTGTGTTAGAAATATCTTATACATTGACAACTTTGTGTAAAAAAAATAAGTTTTCAATTTATTTCCCAGATTTTTCAAAAGACTCATATTACTTCATAGAATATATGTTGGGTGTTTGCTTTCCAAAATGGGGTCATTTTGTGGGCGTTTCAATTGTCCTGGTGCTCCAGGGCCTTAAAAAACATGATATGTGTAATTTATGCTCCTAGAATGCCTGAAGGTGCTACTTGGATGTTGAGTATCTTTATGTGGCTAAGCTGTGTAAAAGTCTCACACATGTGGTATCGCCATACACAGGAGGTGTAGCAGAATGTATTTTGGGGTATCATTTTTGCTGTGTATATCTTATACATTTACAACTTTGTGTAAAAAAAAAAAAAATGCCTCTTACTAAATACCTTGTACTGTCTACATTACAAAAAGGGATCATTTTCAGGGTATTTGTACTGTCCTGACATTTCAGGGCCTCAAAAAGGAGATAAGCAGTCAGTACTTCAGGTGTGATTAATTTTCAGTGATTGATACCATAGCTTGTAGACTCTATAACTTTCACATAAACAAAATAATATACACTAATTTTGGTTGTTTTTTTATTTTTTTTTACCAAAGATATGCAGCAATATACATTTTGGCCCAAATGTATGAGGAAAAATTACTTTTTGCAAAAATTTATAATAGAAACTAAAATTTTTTTTTTCAAAATTTACAAAAAACAAACAAACAAACAAACAGTTGTGATCAAACACCACCAAAAGAAAGCTCTATTTTTGTAAAAAAAAAATGATAAAAATGTTGTTTGAGCACAGTGTATCATGACTGAGCAATTGTCATTTAAAGCGTGAGAAGGCTGAAAGCTGAAAAGGGGTCTGGGCAGGAAGGGGATGCAAGTGCCCTGTATTGAAGTGGTTAAGCTTATGATCTACGAAATCTACCAGATCCTTCTCCACCATTGACTCCCCCAGTTGTTCTCTTCCTAGTATGTATGATGCATGCATATTCTTAGCCCCTAAGTGTATAACTTTACTTTTATGCACATTAAACCTCATTTTCCACACAGTTGCCCAATTAAACAGTGCATTGAGGTTGACTTGTAAGTTGGAGACATCCTGTATAGTGTTGAGCGAACACGGACTGTATTATTCGTGTTCGTACCGAATAATTGGATTTTTTTACCCGAACACGGACACGGACACTTTACTGTATGTTCGGGTAAAAATCCGTGTTCGGTCGTTTTATTTCCGGGTTTTGCATGCTTTGGCGCTCTTTTCATGGCGGGCTTTCAACAGCCAATCAACAATCGTTTAACTGGTGTGCCTTAAGCCATCCCAGCCATGCCTGCAAATGTCTTAGTAGCTGTGATTGGCCGTCTGAAGCATGTGACCAAGTCTTTATAAGTTCGAGGCAGCCGCCGCAGCAGCGTCATTCTGCTGCTTAGCTAAGGGACAGAGCACACATCAATGTGCTGGCTGCTGATTAGGGAAAGATAGGCAGGAAAAAACCATTTGTGTCCGGATAGAATTGAGGGACAGGTCGGAGTGTTTAGGCAGGGCGAGTTGTAGGCATTTTAGGGATAGAGTCTGCTGAATTATAGGGTCAGTGTCTTCTACAAACTACAATCGATATTGCTGTGTGGGGGGTGGGGTGAATCTGCACTCAATCCTGATCTACGATCTCTTCTCAATCCTGTTAGGGACAGAGTCTGCTGAATTTTAGGGAAACTGTGTTCTACAAACTACAATCGATATTGCTGTGTGGTGTGGGATTGGAGATAGGCAGGTGTCAGTGATCCACATCCATTTTTCTGTGTGTGAGCTGCAGTGAACACAATCTTTTTGGGCTGCAGTGAACACAATCTTTTTGGGCTGCAGTGAACACAATCTTTTTGGGCTGCAGTGAACACAATCTTTTTGGGGTGCAGTGAACAAAATCTTTTTGGGGTGCAGTGAACACAATCCTTTTTGGTGTGCAGTGAACACAATCTTTGTGGGGTGCAGTGAACAAAATCCTTTGTGGGGTGCAGTGAACACAATCTTTTTGGGGTGCAGTGAACAAAATCCTTTTTGGGGTGCAGTGAACAACATCCTTTTTGGGGTGCAGTGAACACAATCTTTTTGGGGTGCAGTGAACAAAATCCTTTGTGGGGTGCAGTGAACACAATCTTTTTGGGGTGCAGTGAACACAATCTTTTTGGGGTGGAGTGAACAACATCCTTTTTGGGGTGCAGTGAACAAAATCCTTTTTGGGGTGCAGTGAACAAAATCATTTTTGGGGTGCAGTGAACACAATCTTTTTGGGGTGCAGTGAACACAATCTTTGTGGGGTGCAGTGAACACAATCTTTTTGGGGTGGAGTGAACAACATCCTTTTTGGGGTGCAGTGAACAACATCCTTTTTGGGGTGCAGTGAACACAATCTTTTTGGGGTGCAGTGAACACAATCTTTGTGGGGTACAGTGAACAGAATCTTTGTGGGGTGCAGTGAACACAATCTTTGGGGGGTACAGTGAACACAATCTTTTTGGGGTGCAGTGAACACAATCTTTGTGGGGTGCAGTGAACACAATCTTTTTGGGGTGGAGTGAACAAAATCATTTTTGGGGTGCAGTGAACAACATCCTTTTTGGGGTGCAGTGATCAAAATCCTTTTTGGGGTGCAGTGAACACAATCTTTTTGGGGTGCAGTGAACAAAATCCTTTGTGGGGTGCAGTGAACAGAATCTTTGTGGGGTGCAGTGAACACAATCTTTGGGGGGGTACAGTGAACACAATCTTTTTGGGGTGCAGTGAACACAATCTTTGTGGGGTACAGTGAACAGAATCTTTGTGGGGTGCAGTGAACACAATCTTTGGGGGGGTACAGTGAACACAATCTTTTTGGGGTGCAGTGAACACAATCTTTGGGGGGTACAGTGAACACAATCTTTTTGGGGTGCAGTGAACACAATCTTTGTGGGGTGCAGTGAACACAATCTTTGGGGGGGTACAGTGAACACAATCTTTTTGGGGTGCAGTGAACAACATCCTTTTAGGGTGCAGTGAACACAATCTTTGTGGGGTGCAGTGAACAACATCCTTTTAGGGTGCAGTGAACACAATCTTTGTGGGGTACAGTGAACAGAATCTTTGTGGGGTGCAGTGAACACAATCTTTGGGGGGTACAGTGAACACAATCTTTGTGAGGTGCAGTGAACACAATCTTTGTGGGGTGCAGTGAACACAATCATTGTGGGGTGCAGTGAACTCAATCTTTGTGGGGTACAGTGAACACAATCTCATACTTCTGAAGATTTGAGGGTGCTGCCTGTTCCATACTCCCCCTACTCCTCATCTAGCCTTTTAGGGGTACAAACAATAGTAATTGGGGCCTAGTGTGGTTGTGTACGTGTGATATACATACACTTTTTTTGGATCATATTTTCTATTCCGCTATTTAATCAAAAACCTTTGGGGATCAGTTAAATTGGGGGATAGTCTGTGTTGGTACGTGTGAGAGAGATCCACCTTTCCAAGTTGTTGGGGTTCATCTCATACTTCTGAAGGTTTGAGGGTGCTGCCTGTTCCATACCCCCCCTACTCCTCATCTAGCCTTTTAGGGGTACAAACAATAGTAATTGGGGCCTAGTGTGGTTGTGTACGTGTGATATACATACACTTTTTTTGGATCATATTTTCTATTCCGCTATTTAATCAAAAACCTTTGGGGATCAGTTAAATTGGGGGATAGTCTGTGTTGGTACGTGTGAGAGAGATCCACCTTTCCAAGTTGTTGGGGTTCATCTCATACTTCTGAAGGTTTGAGGGTGCTGCCTGTTCCATACTCCCCCTACTCCTCATCTAGCCTTTTAGGGGTACAAACAATAGTAATTGGGGCCCAGTGTGGTTGTGTACGTGTGATATACATACACTTTTTTTGGATCATATTTTCTATTCCGCTATTTAATCAAAAACCTTTGGGGATCAGTTAAATTGGGGGATAGTCTGTGTTGGTACGTGTGAGAGAGATCCACCTTTCCAAGTTGTTGGGGTTCATCTCATACTTCTGAAGGTTTGAGGGTGCTGCCTGTTCCATACTCCCCCTACTCCTCATCTAGCCTTTTAGGGGTACAAACAATAGTAATTGGGGCCTAGTGTGGTTGTGTACGTGTGATATACATACACTTTTTTTGGATCATATTTTCTATTCCGCTATTTAATCAAAAACCTTTGGGGATCAGTTAAATTGGGGGATAGTCTGTGTTGGTACGTGTGAGATAGATCCACCTTTCCAAGTTGTTGGGGTTCATCTCATACTTCTGAAGGTTTGAGGGTGCTGCCTGTTCCATACCCCCCCTACTCCTCATCTAGCCTTTTAGGGGTACAAACAATAGTAATTGGGGCCTAGTGTGGTTGTGTACGTGTGATATACATACACTTTTTTTGGATCATATTTTCTATTCCGCTATTTAATCAAAAACCTTTGGGGATCAGTTAAATTGGGGGATAGTCTGTGTTGGTACGTGTGAGAGAGATCCACCTTTCCAAGTTGTTGGGGTTCATCTCATACTTCTGAAGGTTTGAGGGTGCTGCCTGTTCCATACCCCCCCTACTCCTCATCTAGCCTTTTAGGGGTACAAACAATAGTAATTGGGGCCTAGTGTGGTTGTGTACGTGTGATATACATACACTTTTTTTGGATCATATTTTCTATTCCGCTATTTAATCAAAAACCTTTGGGGATCAGTTAAATTGGGGGATAGTCTGTGTTGGTACGTGTGAGAGAGATCCACCTTTCCAAGTTGTTGGGGTTCATCTCATACTTCTGAAGGTTTGAGGGTGCTGCCTGTTCCATACCCCCCCTACTCCTCATCTAGCCTTTTAGGGGTACAAACAATAGTAATTGGGGCCTAGTGTGGTTGTGTACGTGTGATATACATACACTTTTTTTGGATCATATTTTCTATTCCGCTATTTAATCAAAAACCTTTGGGGATCATTTAAATTGGGGGATAGTCTGTGTTGGTACGTGTGAGAGAGATCCACCTTTCCAAGTTGTTGGGGTTCATCTCATACTTCTGAAGGTTTGAGGGTGCTGCCTGTTCCATACTCCCCCTACTCCTCATCTAGCCTTTTAGGGGTACAAACAATAGTAATTGGGGCCCAGTGTGGTTGTGTACGTGTGATATACATACACTTTTTTTGGATCATATTTTCTATTCCGCTATTTAATCAAAAACCTTTGGGGATCAGTTAAATTGGGGGATAGTCTGTGTTGGTACGTGTGAGAGAGATCCACCTTTCCAAGTTGTTGGGGTTCATCTCATACTTCTGAAGGTTTGAGGGTGCTGCCTGTTCCATACTCCCCCTACTCCTCATCTAGCCTTTTAGGGGTACAAACAATAGTAATTGGGGCCTAGTGTGGTTGTGTACGTGTGATATACATACACTTTTTTTGGATCATATTTTCTATTCCGCTATTTAATCAAAAACCTTTGGGGATCAGTTAAATTGGGGGATAGTCTGTGTTGGTACGTGTGAGATAGATCCACCTTTCCAAGTTGTTGGGGTTCATCTCATACTTCTGAAGGTTTGAGGGTGCTGCCTGTTCCATACCCCCCCTACTCCTCATCTAGCCTTTTAGGGGTACAAACAATAGTAATTGGGGCCTAGTGTGGTTGTGTACGTGTGATATACATACACTTTTTTTGGATCATATTTTCTATTCCGCTATTTAATCAAAAACCTTTGGGGATCAGTTAAATTGGGGGATAGTCTGTGTTGGTACGTGTGAGAGAGATCCACCTTTCCAAGTTGTTGGGGTTCATCTCATACTTCTGAAGGTTTGAGGGTGCTGCCTGTTCCATACCCCCCCTACTCCTCATCTAGCCTTTTAGGGGTACAAACAATAGTAATTGGGGCCTAGTGTGGTTGTGTACGTGTGATATACATACACTTTTTTTGGATCATATTTTCTATTCCGCTATTTAATCAAAAACCTTTGGGGATCAGTTAAATTGGGGGATAGTCTGTGTTGGTACGTGTGAGAGAGATCCACCTTTCCAAGTTGTTGGGGTTCATCTCATACTTCTGAAGGTTTGAGGGTGCTGCCTGTTCCATACTCCCCCTACTCCTAGCCTTTTAGGGGTACAAACAATAGTAATTGGGGCCTAGTGTGGTTGTGTACGTGTTATATACATACACTTTTTTTGGATCATATTTTCTATTCCGCTATTTAATCAAAAACCTTTGGGGATCAGTTAAATTGGGGGATAGTCTGTGTTGGTACGTGTGAGAGAGATCCACCTTTCCAAGTTGTTGGGGTTCATCTCATACTTCTGAAGGTTTGAGGGTGCTGCCTGTTCCATACTCCCCCTACTCCTCATCTAGCCTTTTAGGGGTACAAACAATAGTAATTGGGGCCTAGTGTGGTTGTGTACGTGTGATATACATACACTTTTTTTGGATCATATTTTCTATTCCGCTATTTAATCAAAAACCTTTGGGGATCAGTTAAATTGGGGGATAGTCTGTGTTGGTACGTGTGAGAGAGATCCACCTTTCCAAGTTGTTGGGGTTCATCTCATACTTCTGAAGGTTTGAGGGTGCTGCCTGTTCCATACCCCCCCTACTCCTCATCTAGCCTTTTAGGGGTACAAACAATAGTAATTGGGGCCTAGTGTGGTTGTGTACGTGTGATATACATACACTTTTTTTGGATCATATTTTCTATTCCGCTATTTAATCAAAAACCTTTGGGGATCAGTTAAATTGGGGGATAGTCTGTGTTGGTACGTGTGAGAGAGATCCACCTTTCCAAGTTGTTGGGGTTCATCTCATACTTCTGAAGGTTTGAGGGTGCTGCCTGTTCCATACTCCCCCTACTCCTCATCTAGCCTTTTAGGGGTACAAACAATAGTAATTGGGGCCTAGTGTGGTTGTGTACGTGTGATATACATACACTTTTTTTGGATCATATTTTCTATTCCGCTATTTAATCAAAAACCTTTGGGGATCAGTTAAATTGGGGGATAGTCTGTGTTGGTACGTGTGAGAGAGATCCACCTTTCCAAGTTGTTGGGGTTCATCTCATACTTCTGAAGGTTTGAGGGTGCTGCCTGTTCCATACTCCCCCTACTCCTCATCTAGCCTTTTAGGGGTACAAACAATAGTAATTGGGGCCCAGTGTGGTTGTGTACGTGTGATATACATACACTTTTTTTGGATCATATTTTCTATTCCGCTATTTAATCAAAAACCTTTGGGGATCAGTTAAATTGGGGGATAGTCTGTGTTGGTACGTGTGAGAGAGATCCACCTTTCCAAGTTTTTGGGGTTCATCTCATACTTCTGAAGATTTGAGGGTGCTGCCTGTTCCATACCCCCCCTACTCCTCATCTAGCCTTTTAGGGGTACAAACAATAGTAATTGGGGCCTAGTGTGGTTGTGTACGTGTGATATACATACACTTTTTTTGGATCATATTTTCTATTCCGCTATTTAATCAAAAACCTTTGGGGATCAGTTAAATTGGGGAATAGTCTGTGTTGGTACGTGTGAGAGAGATCCACCTTTCCAAGTTGTTGGGGTTCATCTCATACTTCTGAAGGTTTGAGGGTGCTGCCTGTTCCATACCCCCCCTACTCCTCATCTAGCCTTTTAGGGGTACAAACAATAGTAATTGGGGCCTAGTGTGGTTGTGTACGTGTGATATACATACACTTTTTTTGGATCATATTTTCTATTCCGCTATTTAATCAAAAACCTTTGGGGATCAGTTAAATTGGGGGATAGTCTGTGTTGGTACGTGTGAGAGAGATCCACCTTTCCAAGTTGTTGGGGTTCATCTCATACTTCTGAAGGTTTGAGGGTGCTGCCTGTTCCATACCCCCCCTACTCCTCATCTAGCCTTTTAGGGGTACAAACAATAGTAATTGGGGCCTAGTGTGGTTGTGTACGTGTGATATACATACACTTTTTTTGGATCATATTTTCTATTCCGCTATTTAATCAAAAACCTTTGGGGATCAGTTAAATTGGGGGATAGTCTGTGTTGGTACGTGTGAGAGAGATCCACCTTTCCAAGTTTTTGGGGTTCATCTCATACTTCTGAAGATTTGAGGGTGCTGCCTGTTCCATACCCCCCCTACTCCTCATCTAGCCTTTTAGGGGTACAAACAATAGTAATTGGGGCCTAGTGTGGTTGTGTACGTGTGATATACATACACTTTTTTTGGATCATATTTTCTATTCCGCTATTTAATCAAAAACCTTTGGGGATCAGTTAAATTGGGGGATAGTCTGTGTTGGTACGTGTGAGAGAGATCCACCTTTCCAAGTTTTTGGGGTTCATCTCATACTTCTGAAGATTTGAGGGTGCTGCATGTTCCATACTCCTCTTCCTCATCCTCCCTTTAGGGTAGGAAAAAATTTAATCGGGCCTAGTCTGTGTTTGTACGTGTGAGATACACAGTTTTTTATCCTATTCCGCTATTCAATACACACCCTTTTGGTGTAAAAAACATTAAATTGCGGCATAGTTTGCATATTTGACATTTGCATATATTGTGCCTTGTTGCGCTGTTTTGGGTACTCCACCAACATGGCCAGTGGCAATGACGCCATTCTCAGCTTAACTATCCCACTTCTATGCCTCCTTGAAAAAACAATTTGGGCGATGATGGAAGAGGATGTGGCACAGGATGAGGAGGAGGAGGAGGAGGATGAAGAGGTAACATTTCAAAGGCTTTCAGGGCAGTCATTCGCAAGGGGCTCCGAGGGTGGGTTCCTGCACACACAAACGCCAGGGACACAATTGTCCAGCAGGGGCACAGTTCTGGAGGATGAGGAGGATGAGGAGGAGGAGGAGCTGGAGGAGGAGATGGAACCATGTTCACAGCAGGGTGGCACCCAGGCCAGCTCATGGCCATCACTGGTGCGTGGCTGGGGGGATACAGAGGACACGGACGATACACCTCCCACAGAGGACAGCCTTTCGTCGCCTCTGGGCAGCCTGGCACACATGAGCGATTACATGCTGCAGTGTCTCCACAACGACCGCCGAGTTGCCCACATTCTAACTTGTGCTGATTACTGGGTGGCCACGCTGCTGGATCCCCGTTACAAGGACAACGTACCGTCCTTAATTCACTCACTGGAGCGCGATCGCAAGATGCGCGAGTACAAGCGCACGCTGGTAGACGCCATGCTGCTGGCATTCCCATCTGACAGCGGGGCCACAGTGGAAGCACAAGGCAGAGGAGGAGGAGGAGGAGGTCGCCAACGCAACCAGGGCACCGCCAGCACCTCAGAAGGCAGGGTTAGCATGGCCGAAATGTGGAAAAGCTTTGTCAGCACGCCACAACAAACAGCAGCACCAGCAGCTCAGATGGAACGTCTTAGCAGGAGGCAGCATTTTACCAACATGGTGGAGCAGTATGTGTGCACACGCCTACATGTAGTGAATGACGGGTCTGCCCCCTTCAACTTCTGGGTCTCCAAATTGGGCACATGGCCTGAGCTTGCCCTTTACGCCTTGGAGGTGCTGGCGTGCCCTGCAGCCAGTGTATTATCTGAACGGGTATTTAGCACGGCTGGGGGCGTTATAACAGACAAGCGCAGCCGCCTGTCCAGAGACAATGTGGACAAGCTCACGTTCATTAAAATGAACCAGGCATGGATCCCACGGGACTTTTCCGTACCTTATGCAGAATAGCAATGGATACCGACCTTACCCACCCATTGTTCCATTTTTGCTCTTTCTCACTCTTTTGGGGTGTACCCTCATTTAAAATTTTTGAAAAGAAGCAGTGTTGGCTACCTCGTCCTCCTCCTCAGGGCCAGATTAATGTAGGGGCTATTGGAGCTGCAGCTCCAGGCCCCTACCTTTTATATAGGCCCCGGGTTGGCCATATTCACTGTTACCGCTCTTCTGTCACTTGTAAACACAGAAGTCTGGCTTCTATGCTCGCTTCCCCAGGCAGCACCCTCAGAACCTCCCCACACAGCGTGAAGGCCGGACAAGGAGGGACAGTTGGCGATGCATGGATGTGTTTATGGGCTTCAGAGACAGCATCCCATGTTGAATTAGGCATGCATGGCTGCACCCTTCCTCCTCTGGGTGCATGGCAAGGCACGGCCCTTAAGGCCCTTCAAAATCCTCAGCACCAAGCCCATGATGCTGTTAATCCGGCCCTGGTCCTCCTCCACCGCCGCTTCCACCTACACCGCCCATAGGTGTGCGCAGCCTATTGCATTAAGGTGTGCACCCCAAAGTTGAAATACACATGCATGTGTTTGCCAGCAGGGAGAGTAATGTATCGGGGCCATGTACCTGTAGGCAAGGAGAAATAGAGCAGAGCAGGTCCCAGGGAGATCTTTCCCATCTCCTCACTGGCAATGCTATGTGCCCTAGGTGATTAGGGTGTGCCCAGGCACACCCAGCACACCCTGTGCGCACGCCTATGTCACGCCACATCCACCACCACCTCAACCTCCCTCCTACTCCATATGGGCCTCGTCCTTCAGAGATGAAGAAGAACATTGTTTTATTTTTCTGTTTTTTTTTGTTGTTTTAAGTTATTTCCCTATCCACATTTGTTTGCAGAGCACTTGCCATGCTCTTAATTACGTTTTGCTGCCATTTGCAGCACTCTAGCCCTTTCCTTTGGTGTTTTAGAGCCATTTTAGTGCCTTAAAGTTCGGGTCCCCATTGACTTCAATGGGGTTCGGTGTCCGGGAAAAGTTCGGTAAAAGTCCGGGACACGGACCCGGACTTTTTTTTAAAGTTCGGCCGAACCCGTCGAACACGGACATCTAGGTGTCCGCTCAACCCTAATCCTGTAAGGATGTTATTCCACTGCATAGCTTGGCGTCATCAGCAAAGACTGAAATATATTAAAAAGTAAGGGTTCCAACACATAACCTTACAGTTCACCACTAATAACCTTAGACCATTCAGAGTATGAATTATTAACCACTACTCTCTGAAGTCAGGTCTTTTAGCCAGTTTACAAACAGATTCTTCCAAGCCTGTAGACTTTCCCTTACACATTAGCCGTGTGTGGGGAACTGTGTCAAACGCTTTGGCAAAATCTAAATATACTACGTCCACAGCCAGCCCTCTGTCTAAGATTTTGCTAACCTCCTCATACAAAGAAATCAGATTTTTAACAAACCCACTATATCTCTAGAGGGCTTAACAATGGTACCTGGTGTCCCAGGTACACCCACTCTGTACCATACCCTCCTGTCTCATCTTGAAACCCAGTGGTTGTTTTTCCTTTTAATCTAATTTTAATCAATGCTTTTACTTCAGCATTTGATAAGGACTTATTTGCATATTGGAAGTAATGACCCCTCACTCCCATCTTCTTCTTGAGAAGGTAGATTTAACAGTGAAACTCCATGAAAAATCATGATCTTCCAGCCATTCTTGGCAGCTTCTGAGTTTTTTGTCTTTTTTCTCTTGTAAGCTTCTTTATCACCATCTTCCCATAATACCCTCAAATTCACCACATATGCCAGCTTTGTTGCTGTGGACCACAAGAACAAGTTTGAGCAGAGTGCTATAGGAATAATATCTGCAGAAAGCATAAATCTTTTAGCCTACATTTACCAATCCTGAGCAATCTGCAGGATATTGTATTCTTTGATCTTTTTTACTGGTGCAAATAGTGTGATATGAACATTCCCTACCAGTGTTTGGGGAAAGCATTTATGATCATTTGCCTGTTTATTCTGAGGTCAAAGAGGAAAATAAATAATTTCAGCTTCTTACATTTTTTACCTTGTAAGCATTTTACCTATACAATAACAATAAACTTATTATATTAATGACAATTAACTATATTTAAAATCATCTTGGAAGTTCAAAATAGATTTAAACATACACATTTTAAATCTAACAACTAATTTATTCAAAATAAAAAAAAATATAACTACACAACTGGGATATTGCATTGTTAATGCATTGCCTTTTTTCTTTTTTTTTCTAAAAAAAGGTAAAATGATAAAACAAATATTAACTGGAGCACTCATTCCTTTTTGTAAGTCTCATTTTGAATGAGCCTGATTACACGCAGATGAAGAAACATGTTACCAGCTACCATGAACATATTCCAAACTAAGCAGTCAATGCATGACCTGCATTGTATGGCTTCTGTGAAAAACGTGTCATAAATATATTATAGATTGCACCAGTATAGCTGGTTTCCTTATATGTGTCATTTGCTTTTGCCTCTGATACATGTATTCCATTGAATTATTAATAAAATCTGCATTTTTACTTGGGAGTCTGTTTGACATACTGGCCTGTGAAGTGAGAAAAGGCAAAATTCTCTTTGTAAATGAGCAGAGGGTTATCGGTAACATTTAGAAATGGTAAATGTTCCTAAGCGGTACCCTAAAAATGTACTCTTTGACTGGAATTCCTCCTCAAACATAGCAGTGCATTCCTGTTACGTGATGATGCTTAGGCACTGCTGTGCCTACAGATTCATATCTGCAGTGCATATATGCATATCTGCATATCTGCAGTGGGAGATCTAAGGCACTGCTTCTTCTGACTTCTAGTCTCAGGAATTTTGGTGTGAGATTGTTGATGTCACAATTATGTGACTCAATGTTCTGCTTGCTGGAGGCTCTGACATGAGAAAGCAAAGCTCTGCCCTAACCAAGATGGCCTCCTCTACAAAGAGACAGTGCAGAACAAGGCATGGCAAGTCTGTAATAGGGATCAATTACAGGGAGAACACATGCAATACTGGTGACTAGTGCTTTGCCCTCTGCCTGCCTTTTTTGGGTACAGATTCCACAATTCAATTTCTTTTTAATAAATTTGGAAAACACGTGAAAAAAAAAAATAAAAACAAGTTTGAATCGGAAGGTCACTGGAAAATGATTCCAAATATCTGCAAAATCCACTGGATATATAAAACACCGTACAGTTGTTTTTCTTGCTTTTCTGTGATATTTAACATTTCTTTGTCATTGTTAAAATCTTGTTAAAGAATGACGGTGACTGGAGAGGTGACTCATCTCCGCCAAGATAAAAAGTTGATTAGGCACACTTAAAACTTGAGCGTCTCTTGTAGATGCTAATCAGACATGAATAGTCCTCTGTTATACGGAGGCATTTGTGTTAATAAATGGAATAAAAAAAAATCTGATTACCGTGCTCTTCATCTCGATTCACACAGACAGACAGGAAATTTTCTAATCAAAACTTTTGTATTATGGAGGGAAAAAAAATGTTTTTCCCCTCCCTACATTTTAACAGTGTAAGGAATATTGTTTATTTTTTTTAATCCAGTATACCAAAGCTTAACACAGATCTGTGCAGTCATAGCAATACAGCAAAGCATAAACTAAACCAGTGCTCCTTATTCTGAGGATTGAATTGTTGGGAGGAATGGACATTAGAGGTTAGATGCTTGTTTGGCAAAGGACCTTCTTATTATTGGGTTAATGCATCTGTACATGTGAGTGTGTGTGTGTTTCTATCTGTTTTATTTATTATAATGCAATATATTATATGCCACATCTCATGATTCCTTTAAGGTATATTTACATATTTGATAGAGTGGGAAAGTGTTAAACACCTTTTTTTTTTTTTTTGCTGTCTGTGTCCCCCTGGGGAGATTCCCCCTCTCTATTTGTTCTGGCGACCATTGCCTTATGTACAGAAAGTGATGAGAAATCCAAAATCTGCTTAAGAGGGGATTTTCTCTCACTTTAAAGAGATTTCCTAATTTTTTTCCTGTTTTATTTTTGAGGAAGGAAGTGAAGGGGAATATCCTTAACAGGACACAGACAAAAAAAATATCTTAAAGAGGACCCTCCACCATAAAATAGGAATAATATGTAAAAAGGTGTACCTAAACAAATGTACTGACACATGTCTATGCTTTTTCTTCATGTTCAGACTATTTTTTGGGCTACCTTTTTGCTGCCTGTGCACGTACTCCTGCGCAGCCATTTAAAAACGTAACATCATGCCTCTGCATACAATATTGTTGATGGAGCAGATGGAGCACATGTATGCCCTTTTTTTTTTGCGCATGCGCCATACAACATTACATTCATCCGTTAAAAAAAGAAATCTTCCGGGAAACCAAGAGGTGGACAAAAAAGGTTAATACCATTTAAAAAAAAATTTTTTTTAAACTGAGTTGGATGAATTCACATTGGCATGCAGAAATTAATTTTATTGAAGTTGGGGAGGTCGGATTTAACCATTTCCTACTCTATTCAAAAGAAAAGCAACTTTATATACACTTTAACCACACCTCTTATACCAGCAAAACTTGAAGACCTAGGAGATACGGCCCAAAAAACATCAACCGAGGCTCTAGGATTATTTTTTCTTTGATCAGTGAATTCTGCAACCTTAGATTAAAAAAAACAATGTCCTACTTATACACTGGACTAAATTTCATTTTAAAAATATAAAGTTGCAGTATTCATTTATTGCTTCATTCCAAATAACAATGTTGGGCCTCATACAGATGCAGAAGTAATTTCTCTGTGCTCCTGAGATCAGACTCATCAGAAAATACAGTATTTCTTATAGATAATAATGATGATGATGATAATAATAGTGGTATGTGCAAAATGATAGATATCTGAAAATATACTTGGTTACGGTGGGGTTAGAGACTCCAGAACTAATGCAGGGCCTCTGAAATGCGTTGTATTTGCTCCTTTATTTCCCCATGCCGTCTGTCTTGGTTCCAGGAGCCCGTAGATGCCGCTGTCTTCACATCCCTTTGGCGGGTCCTGAAATCTTGTGCATGACAGACGCTTGCCAGTTTCCTGGCTGTGCTGCACTCAGCGCTCCTCTGTTCCAAGCACAAGCATAACGTCATTTACTTGAATGTAAGTTTTTACTTATGTTGTGCAATAAATGGATACATTCTGAAATGTGCTCTTTGGCCACTTTCATGTTTTCTGCATGTCTTTGAGATCAATCTGAAATACTTTTGGAGGTTCATCTGACCTGCTTCTAAGTATCTGAGCAGCTTATGGATTCCCATTGAACAAATGCCCAAAACTTGTTAGCCATCTATGCAAATGATGTAATCACCTTCCTTTGTACTATTAAAGAATCCAACAGAGGGTAGGTTAAATCTTTGGTCTGCATAAGGCTGGGTGGGACATGTTACTGAATGGTATAATTTCTCCTCTAGAATCCACAAGCATTATAGCAATCTGTGAAACTGAGGAAGACACTAGTGCTGGTATCTACCCAATTCTGAAAAAATCATCCTCAGGACAACATTCATTCTAACACTGTCAGTAACCCACTGAAATATGTATGGTTGCCACAATTCAAAGTGTTCTGTGGAAGGACTTTAAATTAACCCATAAGAGTTCACTTTTTTTAAATGTAATTTAAAGTGCTACTAAACTCACAACAGTAAAATCAGTCTGTATATGCAGCAAAGCATGCTTGTTATACTCACTGGGGAATCTAAGGGATTAGTCCTCCACATTGTGTAGAAAGGATGTTCGATCCGGTCTTCTCTGATCATCTCCTTCTTCTAGTGTCTCCAAAAAATAACCTGATATTTACAGAGTTAGGGGACAGGCTGTATATGCTTAGTTTTGGTGTGTATTTCAAGATAGTTTTTTTTCTTGGCAGAGTGCATGTGATCAGCACAGGGCCAATCAACACTGTCCAGACAGAGGGTCAGAGGCCCTGCATTCCCATAGGGCAATCAAAAAAGAATGAAAACTCCTCCTACAAGCTTTAACCAGACACTCATAGAAGTCAGAAGAATGCTCTAACTGCTGATAAAAAAAAGGTATTTAGCAGTTTATATTTACTAAAATAATTGCATTCCTGTGTTCTGTGTACTGTGGGTGGTCAGATATAGTGAATGCAGGCTCCTGGGTTTTTATTATATTATGCAGGCTCCTGAATTGTATTATATTTTTGATGTGACAATGCAGTAACAATGAGAGTGGCAACAACATTTGGCCAACAGTAAAACAACACTGTTTGTTAGTATAGTTTGAAAATAAACAGGCAGTTAGAATTCACTTTTTTGTCTCTGTGTTAGCCATACTTATATTTTCAACAGACTTTTATCCTCAGTATTTCATCCTCAGATAAGTATAACTCTTTATGTGAGTACTCCCCATCAATAAAATTGACAATTAAATATTTTATTTTATTGTAGAATATGAAAAACTGTACTATTTTACTTCATAAATCAAGATGTATCAGAATTAAGTTTGTGACTCTCCAGGAGCTGAGCTAAATGATTCCATGGGGTACAGTTCCAGACACATCACAGCTACAGTCTGCAAATGTATTTCCACTTCAAGAACATCTGAAAAATGAATCACATCTTTTCTATTAAATTTGCCAATTTAAAACTGATTGTAAAATCTTCTGCTAAACTTTTTTTTTTAATATTTCTTTTGCAAATAATTGAAACTCTAGTAATTTAAATAACTGTAGGGGGTAGAACCTAAGTCATAACCAGCTGCTCCTGGGCTACAAGGTCAGAGGGTTCAAGCAAGCCAACTTCAAACCCTAAGCAATCTAGTGCACATATTCAGCTCTGCATAGTATAATGGAGTAAATCTATTCCCTCATCACTTTTTTTTCATCATCAATCGGTGGAGCTAACTGCGGAAATGTACTTTATGACCTAAAAATGTAACCTTATTTAAGCAGGCGTTGAATGCTCCTCTGCAGCTTATGTTACTGGTGTGATGTTCTGAACTCTCACCAGGACAAGGGGGGGGGGGGGGGCAACCAGAGGAAGCAATGGGATTTAGTAGTTGTGGCATTGTGACACATAGATGGGCCTAATTCAAAATGGACAAGTGTATCGTGCCCCACAGACAGAATTTGGGTGGGCATTTGAAAGGGTTTGGAACCATGCAGCAAATAAACCTTTTAAATGCCAATCTGATAAGACCTAAATATTATCCCTATTGTTGTTTTATTCCCAGAACTTTTTTTTATTAATACAACAAGCAGTTTTTGAATGCATTACATTGGATATTCTTTTTTGAATAATATACATGCCTTATGACCTTAATATATGCCTTGACTATTGTATATAGAAACTGAAATCTAATCCCTAATAAACAGCCATTTTTTTCATGGCAGTCCAATCTCCTGTGGTTATACACTTTTTTATTATATTTAATTATTTATTTTTCTTCTTTTTTTTCTAACCTTAACATTTTTATAGAGTTTTACCATAGTGACTACAAACATTACCGGTTAGGCTGAGCACAGCTTCAACAACAAAGTACAGTTGTAATTGATAAATAAAAAAGAATAAATTGAAAGAAAAAGATTGAAGGTTTGCAGCACATAGGGGCCATAGGAGTATAGGGTCAACAAAAGTACCACATCAAAATTGGGTAGTTTCAAAGTATTAAACTTTTCCAATCCACAACATCCAAGGTTTTCTTGCCTTTTCAAGGCGGGATAACTGTCATTTCTCATGTCTAATAACTTTTCATGTACATATGAGGTGTTTACAATTCCACAAAGTATGCATTACCATAGTCGAGGATCCAAAGTTCCTCCAGCATATAGGAGATTGTGAAGGATAAAATTTGGTCAGACACAATGAGGCTAGGTACTACTGTAGCTTAATTTCCTGGGACATTTCCCGGTAGTTACTGCAGTTTGTCACCTTTAAATAGAGATAAAAGCTTGGAGCCATACAGTAAAAGGAGTGGATAGAGTGGATCACTCACATTTCAAGAAGGGTTTGGATTTATAAAAGGAAGCCTAGTTATGTAGGATATCATAAAATAGAGATATACTCTTCATAGCAGCACCAGTAGAAGCAAAATATTGCTTTGGTGTGTATTATTTTTGCTTTTACTTCATATTAGTTCAGCCATATAGTAACAGTCTTCTGAGGAGGAAATATATCCAAAACGTAGCACCAACTTCAACATGGAAAAGTAAATATAAAAATATGTAATGACCGTACAATGTCCCCAAGTTTTATTTCACACATTAGGCTGATATAGAGTATATACATTTAGAATAAACCACTTTTGTGGCAGGAACTTTGTAACCACAAACAAAAATTCTATAACCTAAAATAAATATATAGTATATACGTTTATATAAAGTATTCTCACACTTTTCCTTTCTTGGTTTTTATTTGGTCTTTCTTAAAATTTATAATTTTGTAATGTGTGTTACACCTTTTCATATTAGTGTGTGTCATTTATGCATTAACATGCATTGTGGTAAAGCAGAACATGTATTTTGAAATAGACCGCGATGCACACAAAACTAGACATGCAGAATTTTTAGTGCAGTGCACAACAAATGTGTTGCACTGCCAAAAAACGTTGGGGGGACATTTAGAACTGAGTTTCTTGTATTGCAGGCTGTGGTAACATACTACATGCAAGTTTTACTGAACAGTACCACAGCACATTGTTAACATGCTTAAAGATGTGAAATATGCAAACACCAATAGGTGTGAAGCCATTTTCAATAAAAAAATTATGTCATGCCAAAACACATAAATCACATATAAGCGAAAAAACAGAAAGTGCAAATAAGTATGCTTAATGGTCCCAAAGTTTAATTAAATCCTGCAATCTTCTTGTTGATAATCATGTGTCAAAGGAAAAATGCCACATCAACAAGCAAAGTGTGTTCCAAACTCATCCCACCAGTGTTTGCAAGCTCCTTACTGGATAAAAAGATCTCCAACAGAGTTCATGTATGCCTGGCTGCCATGCAGGTATAAATCCTTCCAAAAGCACAATTACACAGTAATCCTAAATTGCACTCACTAAGCCCAAGGCCAGGGAGGTTCCTCTGGACTTCCCTCCTCAGCATTCTTTGAATGGACTCCACCAGACGTGCACATGAGGCCTCGGGCTCAGTGAGTGCAATTATGATTACTGTGTAATCTTGCTTTTGGAAGGATTTATAGCTGCCTGGCAGCCTGGCACACATGATCTCTGTTGGAGATCTTTTTATCCAGTAGGGAGCTTGTAAACATTGGTGGGATGAGTTTGGAGAATGCTTTGTTTGTTGAGGTGGCATTTTTCCATTGTTACTTAATTATCAACAAGAAGACTTCAGGATTTATTTACACTTTGGGACTTTCAATCATATTTATTTCCTCATGTTTCATTGTTTATATGCGATTTTTGTGTTTTGGTATGAAACCATTTTTTTATTTAAAGGAGCAGCGCACCTATTTATGTTTGCATGTTTAAAATCTTGTATTGAGGTTGTTAGAGTGCTGCTGTTACATACACTGTACACTAATTGCAGAGATTTACTTAAAAAGGTTGTTAATTTTGAGCCTAAAGGGACGCTACCAATTCTTAGAAAGCTCTTGGCTATTTTTATGTGCTACGCAGCCTAGCCTTAGGAACCATAGAGTTTCCAATGACAGCTCAAAGTGGCAGTAACCTTTTAAACTGCTTGGCAGTGCTGTTAAAACAGCTGATTAGGGCATTCTAAGAAATTTCAAAACCCTTCTACGTTTACAATAAATTACCTTGTATAAATGTGGTTTTGCCTACTAAATCCTTGTAAAAAGACAGAGGTGCTCTTGTACAAAAGCTACCTGCCCACCAAAATGAAGGAAATATCTCTATACTGGAGCTTCAGTTGCATCTTGCAAAACAGCTTTATGCTTACCTATCCAGTGGCCCATTTACTGAAATCCCACTCTTATGTAGAAGCACTGGTGCTTATCCTATCTCATACTTCAGGGTGTGTGGAAGAGTATTCCCTCTGCTAGCCACTGTGGTTCCTCTTGATGACCCCTATGTCACTATTGTGTTCCACAATGACTAGGGGTCAGCAGAAGGAATCACAGTGGCCAGTGTTGGGATCCATTATTTGACCAGCCTAAGTAGTCAAATAGGTTCAATGCTAGAAGCTCTGCTACAGACAGAAATTTCAGCAAACGGGCCACCAGACAGACAATTAAGAAGATATGTTCTTCACAGGGTATTGCTGTTGCCATTTTTAAACCCTTGACAGCATCACTTTACACAATTTCAGTTATTTTCTGCTGCTGTTAAAAAGTCTACACTGATAAAGAAAAACAGCCAAATGCCATCTGTAAAAAGATGCCTAATATGGTTATTTGTGCCTAATTAAACAACATCAATGGCCAAAATAATAAGCATAAAATAGTAAGCTATTCTTTTCCAAGCTGTGATACACATTATTTTTTAGATATACAGAAAATAGAGACAAATTCGACAGGACCTTCGATTTCCCGGAGATGGAATTAGAAATAATGATTTCATACCATCAAGTTAAATGTTCATGTGTCATCTGCATGTGAATGATCAAATAGTGCTTGATTACATATTACCGGCTCGTAACATGATGTAGCATGTTTTTTTTGGCGCCCATCACTTCTAAATGGCTGGCATCTTAAGAGATTTAATGAAGCTCAAATGTCTGAGTAGTCTTTTGCATATTTAAGAGCAGTCTGATTAAAACAGCTCTCATCATGCTGCAAGCTCCCTCAGGTTGTTTTACAGAGACCATAATTAATCAAAAATCATATCCTTCACATAAAGGAACTCCACTTAGTACAATGGTGGATACTTAGCGATCAAGCCCTCCCCGCTGCATAAATCCCCACTTTATGAGAAACTTCCACCTGGTAAACTAGAAATGTGAATTTTTTTGTTTATCTTGCGTTTTGTTCTTTCAAAGTTCTAGCAGGATATTTATCTAATAAGAGTAGCAGCAAGTATGTTGTTTCTCAGAATGCCATGCAGTTTGCATTATTTTGAATGCTGTCCATGGTGCTGATCTCTGTACTCTAAACACTATGAGGGTTATTTACTAAAGCTGGAGAATACAACATTCGGTGCAACTCTACATAGAAACCAATCATGATCTGGCAGAATTCTAAGCCCAAATGTGCCCAATCAATTCTGACCAAACCCCAATCAATAGGGGGCATGGGGTACGCTGATTGCAAAGACTACTACCTAGTTTCTATACTGACACAACTTAAATGCTGGTTTTCCATGGACCGTATGCTTCTATGGAAGGATATAGAATCCTCCCAAGTGAAAGGTCAAAACCTCCAAACGTGGCTTCTTAGTAACCCGAATCTCACACGAAACAGCAAGGACTTATCCCTTACTATCATTGCTACATAGAAACTAATCAGCTTCCAGGTTTTGTTGCCAAAGCTTAATTGAACAAGCTGAAGTTAGAAGCTGATTGGCTTCCATGAACAGCTTTACCAGATTCCAAGTGCACCAGTTTTAGAAAATCAACCCCAATGCTCCTTTTGAAAGAACAAATTGAAATTATGGGGAAATGTAGAGAGTAACGGCGCTTCTCTTTGGGAATAATCAATGTATGTTGTGAAGCTGCCTTCAATTTAAGTGCAAAGTGGACTTAAATAGGAATAAGAAAATGCTGAGGTGCTAACACATAGGTGCAACCAATCACATATATAAATAGCCAGCTCAGTATAAAACGTATTAATGCTATAAATAACACCAAATGTCACTTATGACGGTGTAAGACAAATCAACAAATAAATAAAAATGAATAATTACCAGTGCACAAAACAGACGGGAATATTGAATAATAACACTGAATCAATTATTGCCAGTGCACAACACAAATGTGAATAAATAATGAAAGAAATGGTATTAGTGCAATATTCCTCCCAAACTCAAAGCAAAACAAAGGAGTCTAGTGGTATTCGTGAGTGGGGTGTTTTCATGCACTAGACCAATAGAACTGAAGTGTGGACTGACTCTATGTGGATAAGTACCACACACAAATAAATAATACAAGTGGCATACAATAGATTAATTTGCAAAAGAGTCCATAAAAAATGTGAAAAATATTCCAGGTGAGATAGTGACAAATCTGGTTTTATTACTGTGCTTCTTCTCTTAGTGAGGTGTACAGGTGACGTGGGGGTAACTGATCCTTCACCCAGTGAGCTGATGTCACTTACCAGATGCACTAAGGCCTCTGGGGACCCATAGCGCAGGTAGAACTTTAAATCTTGTAGCGACAGGAAAGGTACTCATGGTGCAGTAATTTTATTAAAAGATAAAAATGCAAATAAAGAAAAAGACTCACATTTTAAAGTGCCTCTTAAGATACTTTGCAGTAGGCAATGGATAACAAGTCAAACAGGAACCGCTAGGCAGTGTTTCCTCTGCGTTCCACGCTTCAGATTTCCGCAAACCGTAAGTAATGTACTGGACCCTCAATGCATTTCTCTATGACTATAAGGAGCAGGTCGGAAAGCCGGCCACCACGCCTTCCCTGCTGAGAGCTAAAATGTAAAAAAAAAGAATGCTGGCAATGAAAAATTCAGAAAAAAAACACCAAGATTAAAAAAATAAAAACGTTGTGGGGTCCCCCCCAAAATCCATACCAGACACATATCTGAACAAGCAGCCCGGCAGGCCAGGAAGGGGGGGTGAATGAGCACCCCCCTCATGAACCATACCAAGCCACATGCCCTCAACATGAGGGGGTACTTTGGGGCAGGGAGGGTCCTGCTCTCCCATCACAAAGCACCTTGTCCCCATGTTGATGAGGACAAGGGCCTCTTCCCTACAATCCTAGGCAGTGGTTCTGGGGGTCTGCGAGTGGGGGACTTATTGGAATCTAGAAGCCCCCTTTAGCCAGGGAGCCCCCAGATCCCAGCCCCCCCCCCCCCCATGTGAATGAGTATTCACCAAAAAAGTGTAAAAAGTGAGTAAAGACACTACACAAGTTTTTGACAAGTCCTTTATTATAAAAAAAAAGGGTCCCCCGGTGTAGATCCATCATCAATCACGATGCCTGCTGCACCACTGGACCTGAAAAAATGAAAAAGGAAAGAAAACAACCTCTGGTCTCGTCGAAGGCTTATTGCTCCTGACATTTTTTAAATAACTAAGGTGCATAGTAACCCAATGACACTGGTGGGTGACCCCACCCCCTTGTGATGTCATCAACCCAGCATGCCTTGGCTGATGACATCACAGGGGGTGGGGTCCCCTGCTGGCATCATTGGGTGACTCAGCCCCTTAGCTATTTAAGAAATGCTAGATGGCAATCTAGGCAGACAGTAGAAGCCTTCAATGAGACCGGAGGATTTTTTTCTCTTTTTTTTCGATTGCGGCGGTGCTGTGGGCGTCGTAATTGACGATGGAGCTACACCGGGGGGGGACATTTGTTTAAATAAAGGAATTGTCAAAAACTCATGTCTTTGCTCACTTTTTTGATGAATGGGTAGGGGTACTATATACCCCATACTCATTCACATAGGAAGGGGGCTTCCAGATTCCGATAAGCCTCCCACCCGCAGACCCCCACAACCACCACCCAGGGTTGTGGAGAAGTTCTTCTAACTCTCTAGAACAATATAGTGACAACTGGTTGGAAAGGACTAGCTCACCATGGTTTATGGTTTATGATGCCATAGTGAGGTAAAAGATGCTGTAAAGGAAAATGTTATTTAAAATTAATCTGTGAACTGTTACTGGTAGCAAAAAATAAATACTAGTTATTTTTGGGTATAGGAGAGCATGTGGCTTACTTCCCTTCCTCTTCCATGACAGTGCTAGCGTTAGTTGATGGGCCAAGTGCTGTCACATGCTTGGTGGGAAAGTAGTCTTCAACCCTTTGTAAGACATAACTTGTATTAACAAAATGGTAGGGGGTAGAATGAAAGGTTAGTATGTGTTACTGGCATCCATTCATCTATATTTCCATCATATATCCATCCATTACATCGTCTGTCTATCTATCTGTACATCTAACATTCCATGACCTTATCCAATTATATGCCAATTTATCCATCATACAGTCATCTATTTTATTATCCATCATTTGTCTATCTATCTATCTATCTATCTATCTATCTATCTATCTATCTATCTATCTATCTATCTATCTATCTATCTATCTATCTATCTATCTATCTATCTATCTATCTATCTATCTATCTATCTATCTATCTATCTATCTATCTATCTATCTATCTATCTATCTATCTATCTATCTATCTATCTATCTATCTATCCTCTATATATTCCTAACATACTAAAACACTGTATCATAAATATAGGTTCACACCTTTAATGTTCTCCTTTGTCACAGTTAGTTTATGGCTGACTCGCTGTCACCTGCTGTTTTTCTGATCTATGAAGAACATATGGAAACTGGGTGGTGGTCCATCACCTAAAAGAGCATTAAATCTACTCTGCCACCATACAACATGCCTTAAATCCTGCCATTTCAAAACTTTAATCTCAACTAATGCTTTGAGAGCTAATTTCTAGCTAAATTAACTATAATCAAATAGGGTTTAAATTATGCAATGAGATATAAATTGCTGTGCTTAACTGTTTTTGAAGCACAGCTTAGTCAATGAGATATAATAGGATTCTAAAAATGCCCCTGAGGCAAACATACCCATGTCTATTAACCAAAACATTTTCACTGCTGGAGTAGAAATTATAAAAAAAAAGTTTGAAGCCAATTATTATTTTAAAGAAGCATGCATTTGTGTTTATTGTTGATTTTGCCATGCTTTACATTGAATAATTTGTTTGCTTCCATACAAGGCAACACAAACACAAAATGATCTCATTACATGACATTTGTACCTTAAAACACATGGACGTGTTTATTGTGTTTCTAAAGCCTAGTACGAAAATAAAAAACTCCGCTCAGGGGGAACCACTGTACTAACTATCCAACATCCGACTAACCCCCCTACTGTTCTATTGTGTTCTCACAGGGGGACAACCCCTCCACCAGAACACACCAGTAGCCATTGGGAAACATCAGACCTTTTTCGGTCATGCCTCTTGGACAGAAGCCTGCTGAAAGACCGGCTTCTGTAGAACCAAATGCAGTACATACAAGCCGATTGTCGGCCGGTTTCTTTTGAAATGATTGATGCCGCCAGATATTTGGCCCATGTGTACTAGGCTTAACTCTGTCACTAACACAGAAACCCTAAAAACTACAGAAACAAAGATATCTAAAACAGGCATTCCAATACTTGCAATGGATTTGTATATACTTGCCATGGATGTATGTTAGTCTGTAAACAGAACCGCCAGAACAGAAAGTTTTATAGTTACTTTTCTGCTGGGTTCATCCAGTGCAGTTCAAAGGCTGAAGCAAAATCATTTGGAAAATGGTACAAAGCTTAGAGAAGATTGTCAGGTTGTCACTGTGTCTAATTCTTTTTATTTTTTTTTTAGTATTTAGTAGAGGTTTTTACTGCCGTCCTAATCCCTGCTTGGGGGATTAGTTCTGGTGACCTGGTGATTTAGGATTTGTTCTGGTGACTTGTATAGAAAGTCATAGGAAATCCAAACCTGTACAGCTGTTGTCATAACAGGTGATAAAGGAAATAGGGGCATCCTCCAGCGACAACTGTCTAAGAAGGAGATTTTCCTTCCCTCTGTAGAGATTTCCTCTCATTTCCTTCTAGTGTCTCTGGAAGAGGAAGTGAAGAAAATCTCCCCAACAGAAAGCAAAAAGTAAAACTATTCCATACTCTATGGAAAGAGTGGACTACAGAGCAACAAACGGGAGACCTAGTCCTTTTTTTTCTGCTACAGGCATTCCAGGTTCAGGAACTTTGAGTCTCATGCAGCAACATTTTAACAAACTGGTACTACTGACTGGCACCTTGTAGTGCCAACTTTCCCACTGAGAAAGTATAAGTGAGCCCTCACCTTATAAAACAACCCATTCAGTTTAAAATAGAAATGAAAGGTAAAATATCTGTGTATACATATAAAAAGCATTATAAATACTATTTTTCCCTTTTTATTTTAAGCGATGACATATCCTCTGTTCACGGCTGCATAAGGAGCTCAGAGAGCTGGGGGAGGAGAAACAAAAGTACACTGGTCTTCACAGTGAATAACTGTGAACAGCTGTTCTCTCTTGTCTATTGTGGTCATTTTTTAATAGAAAAGCAGAGGGACTGATAGGAACACCAGGTATTTCACACAAAGGAAGTAATACAAAGAGAACATGATACTTTTTTATACAGATACATGGTACAGCAAGCACATTTCAGGAATATGAAATGTTGGGGTAACATATTGTATAATAAAGAAGGCTAAATATAGGTTCATTTCACAAAATTTTAATATTATCAAAAAGTTACTTTTTTATAGTAATTCAAGTCAAAAAGAGAAATTCATATACAGTATTTTATATAGATGCGTTACACATAGAGTGATATATTTCAATAATTGCTTTCTTTTAATTTTGATGGTTATGGCTTTTCAGCTAGTCAAAACCCCAAATTCTGTATCTCAGAAAATGAGAATATTACATAAGACCAATGAAAAAATTGATTTTTAATACAGAAATGTTGGCTTACTGAAAAGTATGTCAATGTTTAGTATAGTATGCACTCAATACGTGGTCGGGGCTCATTTTGCACTAATGAATGCATCAATGCGACATGTGCATGAAAGGGATCAGCCTGTGGCACTGCTGAGGTGTTATGGAAGCCCAGGTTGCTTTAATAGCAGCTTTCAGATCATCTGCATTGTTGGGTCTTGTGTGTCTCATCTCCCTCTTGGCAATACCCCACAGATTCTCTATGGGTTTAGGTCAGGCGAGTTTGCTGGCCAATCAAGCACAGTGATACCATGATCAGGCATTGTACTTTTGGCAGTGTGGGCAGGTGCATGAAGTGCTCTAGAATTTCTTGGTAGAGGGGCTGTGCTGACTTTGGACATGATAAAACACAGTTGACCAAAACCAGCAGATAGCATGGCTCCCTAAATCCTCACTGACTGGAAACTTCACACTGGACCTCATACACCTTGGATTCTGTGCCTCTCCACTCTTCCTCCAGACTATATGACCTTGATTTCCAGATGAAATGTAACATTTTCAACAGTCCGTGATTATTTGGGGAGCCATGTCATCCGCTGGTGTTGGTCCGCTGTGTTTTATCATGTCCAAAGTCAGCGCAGCCCTCTAGCAGGAAATTCTAGAGAACTTCATGCTTCCCTCTGCTGACCAGCTTTATGGTGATGCTGATTTCATTTTGCAGCAGGACTTGACACCTGCCCACACTGCCAAATGTACCAATACCTGGTATAATGATACTGGTATCACTGTGCTTGATTGGCCAGCAAACTGGCCTGACCTAAAACCCATAGAGAATCTGTTGGGTATTGTCAAGAGGAAGATGAGAGACACCAGGCCCAACAATGCAGACGAGCTGAAAGCCACAATCAAAGCAACCTGGGCTTCCATATCACCTCAGCAGTGCCAGAGGGTGTTCGCCTCCATGCCACGCCGCATTTATGCAGTAATTCATGCAAAAGGACCCTCAACCAAGTATTGAGTGCATACTATACTGTACATGGACAGCAAGCCAACATTTCTGTATTAAAAATCGTTTATTTATTGGTCTTATCTAATATTCTAATTTTCTGAAATACTGAATTTTGGGTTTTCACTAGCTGTAAGCCATAATCATCAAAATAAAAAAAAAAGCAATGCTTGATATATATCGCTCTGTGTGTAACACATATATATAAAATATATGAGTTTCACTTTTTAAATTGAATTAAAATAACTTTTTGATGATATTCAAATTTTATTAGATGGGCCTGTATAATGCAGAGTTTATTTTAATAGACCCAAATAATAGTGAAAGGTTTATTTTAAAATCAACCCGCATAATGATGATTTTTCCATTTTCCCCTGTACAGTATGTCTCTGTATAACCTTATAAATATTTCTGCAAGTTTAGTATCCAAAAAATACTGAGATCGCATAATATATTGTGATTATTTTCATCCAAACAACACCTATTTAAAGCAGAGCATTTGCAAGGCTATAAACATGCTGAAATTACTTTAATAACATTGATTAGTAGCAGGCGCATTGAACAACAAACCTGAACAAATCAAAAGTAATAATCTGGAAATAACGTCATCCCAATTCTGTAGTCATATCATTAGCTGTAATAACTAAAATGTTAAATCATACTGAGCATTGAAATTCAAGCATGCTTACAAATATTCATCAGAAGTATTCTTGTAACACACAAGCTCTTAAGTCCAAGGACCTATGTTAAGAAATCTAATCTCAAAAAAATGACTGCATTTATTTAAAGGATAACTGTACATTTTTTTTTTTTTAATCAATAATTTTTTATTTGGTTTTGCATAGACAAGCAAGAAAAAAAAAAAAAAATCAAAGAACATGAAAATTTCAATATGGTGCAACATGCACTGATGAAACAAAAATAAAAATACACAGGATAAAATTATCAAATGTATTACAGTATCTCCATACAGTCAGAAAATATGTCAAAAACTAATATTAAGATGAGGAACATGGTAGAAGAATCTCATAGACAAAAAAGAAGATAATATCTCTTAGAATTTGGAGGCGGTGCACCGGTTGTTCCTCCGACGTCCCCTCCTCTCCCACCCCCCCAACAGGAACTAACTGTGCAAGAGGAGAGGGAACATCGGTATTCCGACCAGTCCCCACCGTGACGAAGTGCCCACCTCTATTGGATAGTGAAATAATCAGTCAGTTGTGTTACCCTCTAAAGTCAGTCCACATTTTCCATCTGTTATCGAAGGCTGCACATGAACCCTGATTAATAGCTAGTAGGCGTTCAAACAGGTGATTGCGGTTAACCGCTAATTTGACATCAGATATATTAAGTGAGTTTTGAGTGCCCCAATTGACTAGAATGTTGTGCGTGCTGCTAATAGTATGTGACACACAACTTGTCTCATAGATAATGGAAATTTATCGATCCCAAGATTAAGTAGGGCCAGTCCCATTGAGGGATTTTGTATAATCCCTGTTATGGAGGAGATCATTTGAAAGGTAAGCTTCCAGTATCCGTTAGACATGGACATTCCCACATAATATGGGTTAGATTTCCCACCTGTTCGCACTGTCTCCAACATTGGTCAGAATGATGGGACGAAAATTTGGCGAGTTTGTAAGGCGTGTAATGCCATCTGTGAAGCAATTTAGGCATTGTTTCCCAATGTCCCACACATTTAGAAAAGCGATAGTTAGATTGAATCGCCCTCTGTCAGTCTGGCAATGAATGTGACATGTCCAGATCTTTGTTCCATTTCTGAATAGCCACTGAAAGTTGGAATTCTGATTTTTATTGGAGAGCATTATAAATAAGAGAGATTCCACCTTTCCTATGCCTTGGAGCCGTGAGGAAAGCCCAAATTGAAGGAAAAACGTATAAAGCAGGTAAGGGGTATTTTGACAGATATTGTGAGATGCGAAAGCAAATAAAATATAGTTTGGGAGGGAGGGAAAACGACCCTGTATGTCAGACCACTTACGGGGATGACCATCTGTGTAAAAATCTTGAACATTTTTTATTCCATAGCTGAGTAGAGGTTTAGTATATAGATAGGTGATTTTGGATTCCAAATTTTGTATCGGTATAGGAGGAATATTCATAGGGGATTCCCTATTAGCTCCGTTCATAACATGGCGCCATGCTATTACAGAAGCTTCCATGGGTGGAGAAAGGGAGGAAGTATTTCCAGGGGCTAAATGATCCATATATAGAACTGATGCTAGATCTGAAGTATTGCATAGTGACGTCTCCATATCTACCCACCGAGGTCTATCGGATTGCTTAAACCAGTATCCTAGTTGTTCTATGACGGCCACTAGTCTATAGTCATGCAGATCTGGGAGCCCCATACCCCATTTTGTTTGTGAACAATAAGGTGTTTCTTTGCGCACCTCGGTTTTTTTGTGTAGCCAAATTAATTGGGTTAATAATTTTGTGAGGGTCGTTATGTACTTTTTTGGGATGGGGATGGGAAGGACCCTAAAGAAGTACAGAATCTGTGGAAGGATAGACATTTTGTATGCCGCAATTCTACCTACCCATGATATAGTAGAGCGTGTCATTTATTCAGTTGCGAATGAATATTAGTTATCAAAGGTTCGTAGTTTGCGCGGGCCGGGTAATTTGGGGGTTAATGTGATCCCCAAATAGGGTATTCCGTCCTTCGCCCATGTGAATGGGTAAGAAGACTGAAGCTTAAATTTCACTTTAGGGGCCATTCCCAAGTCAAGAATAAGAGATTTAGAATAATTAATTTTATAATAGGATATGAAACTAAAATCGTTAAGTAAATTGATCACTGCAGGTAGGGACTTTTCTAGTTCAGTCAGGAGGAGGATCATGTCATCAGCAAAAAGGCTGACCACATGGTTCTTCTCCCCGATCTGGAAACCAGATATTGAGGGGTGTTGGCGAATGGACCCGGCCAGGGGCTCAATCATGAGGTCGAAAATAGTGGGCAAGAGCGGACATCTTTGGTGGGTGCCATTAGAAATTAGGAAGGATTTAGAGAGGAGACCAGATGTGTACACCCTGGCTGATGGGCAAGAATACAGTGGCATTATAGCAGACTTTATTTCTCCACAAAAAAAAGGCGTTCGGGAGGTCTCTGCACAATGTATCACATTCAGAATTCTTCGGGTTGCGTCCGAGGGCTGCCTCCCCTTTACAAACCCTTGTTGATCATTCTTGATCAGGAGTGGGATAATGTCTGATAATCTAAGGGCAAGAATTTTTGTATAGACTTTGACGTCTGAATTTAAAAGGGATATGGGTCTAAAATTATCTGGCGTAGTTGGCTCTTTCCCTGGTTTGGGAATGGTTATTACATAGGCTTGCAGCATTTCCTTGGGAAAGGCAGAAGAGGCAGCCGCTTGGGTGAACACTGATGACATATGAGGAGCAAGGATCGTAGAAAAAGATGTATAGTACTCATTGAGTAGTCCATCAGGACCAGGGGATTTATTCTGTGGGAGAGATGCTATAACTCTGCAAATTTCTTGCTCTGAAATAGGGTCACTAAGTAGTTACAATTGATGCGGGGTCAAAGAAGGAAGGTTAATAGTATCCAAAAAATCAGAAATTTGGGATTCAGTAGGATGAGACATGGTATTATCGTCTTTTAAATTATATAGGGTACCATAATATTCAGCAAAGTGGTCTGCTATATCTTGGGGATTGTGGATTTTTTGTTTAGATAAAGGATGTATAAGATATGTGATCCTGTTTTTAGTTTAGCTTTCAAGCGATTAGCCAGGTATTCTTTTAGCCATGTATTTACCAGCTCTATTGGCATTAGCATATGTAGTGTAGTTTCAATCATCTTAGGTGCATGTCATACTTCTGCGCAAGATGGAGGCGGAGTTCCTCCCTCAATCGCAAAAGAGTTTGTGAATGCGCCTCAGACGGTTTCAGTTTGTTCTGTTGTTCAAGGGTATGAATATCACCTAAAATCGAGTCAAGGCGAGAGTTATAGCATCTCCGTAATCTGGCCCCCTGTTGCAGCAACATTCCCCTAATATACGCCTTATGGGCGTTCCATAAACTAAAAGCATCAGAAGTAGAGGGGGCATTAAAATATAAGTACTCTGTAAGATTAGCAGATAATTTCTTAATACATTCAGGATTTTGTAGTAGTTTAGTATTACATCGCCAAACTAGGTTGGGGTTACTGCCCTCCGGGCCATCAGAAATGGAGATCAAAATGGGTGCATGGACAGACCATGTGATATCAAAGATATGTGATCTCGTAATCTTCTGGAGCAGCCATTTGTCCGTCAGGAACAGGTCTATTCGAGAGTACGAGTTATGTCTGGGAGAAAAGAAGGTGTAGTCTCTCTCATTGGAATGGTTGCATCTCCAGACATCAAATAAGTCCTCTCTGTGGAGCAAACTACCAAGTTCCTGGCGACCTCTAGAAGGGCCTTTGGAAGCATCCAAAAGTGAGTCAGGTACAGCATTGAAGTCTCTGCAAACAATAATTCCACCGTATTTAAGACATTGTATTTTTTTGAAAAGCTTATTGAGGAAACAAATCTGGTGGACATTAGGAGCGTGGAGGGATACAATCGTGTAAGGCTTGGAGTTGACATCACATGTCAGTATGATGAATCTTCCGTTTTCATCAATGGTGGAGCTATGGAGGTGGAAACTAACTGTATCCCGCACCGCAATTAGGACTCCTTTTGTTTTCTTGCTTGCACAGGAGAGGAAGACATGGGGGAAGTTATGATTGGAGCACGTAGGATTTTTAGAGGCTTCAAAGTGTGTTTCTTGAACACATAAGATGTCCACTTTATGTGTGAGGGCTTCCTGCCACATGGATCGGCGTTTGGCGGGATGGTTCAATCCCTTAGCGTTGAGTGATAAGCATGTAATCATCACAGAAAAGATGGATTAAAGGTTTGTGCAGGAGAAAAATGTGGCCTTACTTGGATCCAAGGCTATCAGTGGGAAAATCCTCATCGTTGCTGTCCGTTGATTGTGTAGACGAGCGTCAAGTCCTAGGTCACTTGGGATGAGCGTGGACTGTAAGGAATTCCATGCAGACTGTGGAAGGTATCCTGTGTTAAAACAATGAGCAAAAACAAAAAGAGCAAAAAAAAAGCAAAAGCAAAAATAGGAACTAGGAACAGAACCGGGGATATACTAACTGATATCCTTAGGAACATGGGGTAAGATCCACTAAGAACCGCTGAGATTAGGTGGAACGTCGAGGGGTGGGAGAGGGACCTGCTTCATGTCTCATTCTATGTGGAGGGCATCTTCGGGTTACAACTTGCCAGTCATATTGAGATGTACCTCTAGGTTGGATAGGAATGAAGTTTGGAGAGGGAAACATTTCAGGTATTATGTCCCATTGCCTTAGGAAGGCAAAACCTTCATCCAATGTGGAAACAGGGACAGTGGTACCGTTATGTGAAATAAGCAATGTTGCGGGGTATTTCCATTTATGAGAAATTTGGTGATTTCTTAAAGCCTTGGTAATACTAGCCAGTTGTCTCCTACATTGAAGAGTGTGGCGGGATGAATCTGGCAAAATCTGGACAGATGTATAGGCTGGGGGTCTCTGGTCTATTTTGCGAAATTGCTCTATAATGGCTTCTTTTGTTTTGAAATAGTGTACCCGTAAGAGGATGTCTCTAGGGATATCGTCAGCCAAGAAAGAAGGTTTGGGAATTCTGTGTACTCTATCGACAATAAGGTCTTGTGCAGAAAGTGAAGGGATAATCACTTGGAAAATGTCCTGGTCATACTGAGGAAATTGGGACTGTAGAACTGTCTCTGGGACTCCCCTGAGTTTTAAATTGTTCCTGCGGGAACGGTCCTCAAGGTCCGCCAATTTATCTTTATTCCATAGTATGTCTTCCGTTTGGGCACTATGGGCATCAACTAGTGTATTGTATGAAGTGGAATATTCACTCATGGCCTGTTCCATTTTATCAACTCTATCCCCTAATTAATTTACTTCCTTGCAATATCTTGCGACTGAAGCTGTAAGGTCATTATGAATTGAGTCCCTGAGGGACATTAACATGTCTTTCAACACAGCGTCTGAGACCGACTGGCCCGTTGTAGGGAATCCAGCAATAGGGTCAATGATGGTGGCTGCTTGCTGTTGCTGAGGTAAAACACTGCCAACCTCCATGTCAGGGTCCCAGGTGTCGCCCGCTGTGGAGTCTAATCTCTGGCGGGACCTTGCAGGGCTCCTAGTGGATGGGGTATTGGTCCCTGAATGAGAACTCCCCTCACTGTGTGGGGTGGGTGGTGTATTAGCCCCTAAATTTGCAGTGGGTATTTGAATGACCTCAGGACCCTGTCTGTGCGGGCCGCCGCCATTTTGAGGCCTGTGGAGCGGGGCTGTGCCCATGAATGGCGTCAGCTTGTGGGGCTGGGTTTGCTCCCCTTTCTTCTTCTGTGGCATTCTTAAGGAAAGTATGAGACTCACTGTGTGTTTTTTGCTGGTTTGCGGGTGGCCAGGGTCCCTCTATGCGGCAAGTATCACTGCTGTCCAACGGAGCTCTGTGATCAAGTAGCCATCACAGAGCTCAGAGCCACGCCCCCTCTGATAACTGTACATTTGAAACACATTAGGTATTAATATATCCAGAGTTTTTAAACAAATTTGCAGATATAGCCTTTTACCTATCGCAAATTGCTAGAAGCAGGCAGATTCCTGACTGGACCAACTGTTTGTTATTCCCCTTTAGAATGTACTTATTTATGATTGGGAAATATTGCATATAGAATGCAGAGTGACCACATGCAAGCATGCTGGAAAACCTTTTTCCATTGATCTCTATTCATTCCAATTTCCATGTGAGTAATTTTAAAGTGATCGTAAAGCTTTAATTTTTAATTTTTTTTTCATTAACCTCCCTAGCAGTATTCCCGAGTGTGGCTCGGGGTTAATATAGAGTACCAAAAGCGGTAACCCCAAGCCACACTCGGGATTGCCCCACAGTAAAACTCGCCTTCCCCTGCGATCCCCCGCCGTCCTCCAGCCATCCTCCCACTGTTCTCCCGCTGTGTGCTCGGCCGATGCCTGCAGCTGTCTTCCGGGTTCCCTTCCCTGCGAGCGTTGTGACGCAGGTGGGTGGAACCGGCAGCAATTTATAAAACGTAAATACACTAAATGACATGACACAAAGTTGTGATCCAAACAGATTACACTGTATCATGCCATTTCACCACAGGATTTCACCTGGTGACTTTTCCAGTGCCCTGCCTGTGCTTTTCCAGTTCTTTGTGCCTGGAAAATTGAGAACGACCAGGGCTTCCAAAAAGCGTTCAGTTTGCACAAAAGCACTTTTAGACAAACTGGAAAACAGCGATAGCGAAACCGAGTTACTTGAAGAACTGAGCTATAGCGATTCCTTGGAAAATTCATCATCAGGTACGGAAAGTGACGACAGCGACGATTCTGATGTATCTTTCTGGCACATCGCTCCATTGGAAATTCTGAAGAATCATTTGATATACTTCCCAAATTTTTTTACGTTTTGGTGCAGAATGAGTAGTTTGAAAATAATGAAGAATTTGATGAAACTACTCATTCTGCACCAAAACTAAAAAAATTGGGAAGTATATCAATCATTCTTCAGAATTTCCAACGGAGCTATGTGCCAGAAAGAATCGTCGCTGTCGTCACTTTCCGTACCTGATGATGAATTTTCCCACAAATCGCTATCGCTCAGTTCTTCAAGTAACTCACTTTCGCTGTCGCTGTTTTCCAGTTCGTCTAAAAGTGCTTTTGCGCAAAAAGAATGCTTTTTGGACGCCATGGTCGTTCTTAATTTTCCTGGCACAAAGAACTTGAAAAGCACAGGCAGGGCACTGGAAAAGCCAAGAGGTGAGATACTGTGGTTAAATGGCATGATACAGTGTAATCCGTTAGGATCACAACTTTGTATCATGCCATTTGGTTTATTTAAATTTTTTAAATTGCCTCTGGTTCCACCCCCCTGCGTCGCAACGCTCGCAGGGAAGGGAACCGGAAGACAGGCGCCGGCATCGGCCAAGCACACAGCGGGAGGACAGCGGGAGGATAGCTGGAGGATGGTGGGAGGATGGCGGGAGGATCGCAGGGGAAGGTGAGTTTTATTGTGCGGTAATCCTGAGTGTGGCTCGGGGTTACCACTTTTGGTACTCTATATTAACCCCGAGCCACACTCAGGAATATTGCTAGGGAGGTTATTATAATTTATGATTTTGTGTTTCAAACTTTATCATACCCGGGATGTCTACTAGACTCTTGTTTTGACAGATTTAAGTGGGTTATTCCTAAGAATTACAGGCCTAAAATATAAAACAACATATTTCCATGCAAAACAATGTACCGTTTTTAGCACAAAAATTCTGACATAATCAGACCGCCAGGGAGGGTAAATAATAAACTTGTTATACTTACCTGCTCAGTGCAGTGGCTTTGTACAGAGTGGCCCAGATCCTCCTCTTCTCGGGTCCCATGCCGGTGCTCCTGGCTCCTCCCTCCTGTCTCCTGAAAGCAGCTTTCTATGGGGACACCTGAGCCGAGCCACTGCTCTGTGTGTTCATTCACTTTAACTCTGCACATGCACATGCTATCAGAAAGAAGGCCTTCACAAAGGGTTAACTTGGCAGGAGAGTTGGATCAGGAGAGTAGTTGCTATGGGTAGCCATGCACTGATGAGAATAAATAGCAACCAGACAGTGAGGAGCGGTACAAAGCTTGGGTGACAGGTCCCCCAGTAGTGAGGGGGTCGATATTCTGGCTCACTCCCTAGTGATCAGATCCCCCAAAAGTAACTGTGGCTGAACCCGCAGTACAGAGACCTCATATATCCAGCCATATGGTACAGGAGAGTGAAGGAGGTAATTTAGTGCACGCATAAGATCTATACTTTTTGGAAAGCGGGACCCCAATTCGTCACTCTGTGAGGTGGCAGAGATGTGCTGGTCTGGTGGAGAGGGCAAAGGCTTAGCGGTGTCCCTCCTAAATGCAACATTCAGTGAGTGAAGGTTTGTAGCGGAATGGGACAGAACGTTTCAGAGAGGAACTCTGTAGGTTTCACAGTGTACGGCTCATCTCTAAACCGAGGTTCTGCCTTGATGTTTACTTTCACATGAACACAGCCCGCCTGGTCCTGTGCATTGGTAAGTACATACATGAGAAGAGAGGTACCCTAGCATGTGCACGGGTGTGGTGGCCCCGCCTAAATTAATTCAGATATGGAAAGACTTCTTCACAGTAAGAGCTGTGAAAATGTGGAATAGACTCCCTCAAGAACTGGTTGTGACCAGCGCAGTAGTGCTGTAGTATATATATATTTTTTATATATTTTTTTTTCTCCCTCTTTATCGTGGGTTGTGCGGCCTTAGATGGAGTGGACCATTGTCCTATCTCTTCCGGTATCTGGTGACCATTTAAATGAGCAATTTAGATATTCATCCCTATCAATTTACCATCTTTACAGTAGCATTTATATAAAGGAGTTAAGTAGTGTTTCTGCATTGCTTATTGCTTATTTAATTATTATTCTCACTATCCATTTTCTATGGCATAAGGGTTCCGCATTTGTGCTCCATTTACCTCATTGATGAGGTCAGGGTGATTTACCTCTGCCCCTTGCGACTATTGTTTTATATGTGCAAATGCTTGCTATGGGGTTTTCAGGCTGCCTTCAGGAGGAGCTATTCACATCTACTCCTCTCTTCCGGCCTCTGTCACCTTTCATTATGTTTCAGCTATTGCGGATTTCTTTCAACTGTATCACGGATCGCCAGCGACGTCATTTCCGGGTATGCCTATACCGGGACTGACATGGAAGATCATAGGAACATCTCCCCGCACGCTTGCAATTAGCAGTGGTTTGACGGACGGATGTGGGGGGCGGGAGACGAGTGGAGGGGGAGGATCTATCCTCTCCATATAAACCATGGGATTCCTTCAGTGTCTCTTCATTTTACATCCGGGTAATGTTTGTTGCAGAGGTTTAGCTAAGATGTTGTGAAATCTGTTTGTCAAGGTAAGCCTTGTTGAGTAATTGGTTTAACAGGCTGTTGTTCCTGGATGTATATTGTTAAGCAGTGGCTTATTTCGCTTTTACCTCCAACAGCTGTGATCTCGTGTCTCTGATCACCATTTAGGTATCTCCCCATCTTAATACTTTACTTGAGATTTGAGATCTTGGTTTGATCTCTCACCTTCCGCTCTCGGGCTCTGGATTGGATGTACCTTTCCCCCTTTTAGATCTTGCTGCATTCCTCTTGGGATTATTTTTAATCTAAGTGGATTTTACTAGTTGGTGAGTCTGTTTTATGTTTGCTGATTATAGTTTGATATTCACAGTATGTCCCCTCTGCTCACGGGTTTGGGTGTTCTTCTCCTCCATTTTTCTCACAATTATTTATTTATCACTCCCTGGTTATACCTCCCTCTCACTCCATTCTCAGTTCTTAATTTAGCCTAGGTTTGGACACTTTGTTTCCTTTAGTCTTTTTGTCCCTGATACACATATACATCAATGACACTTAGCATTGTCATTACCCTAATCTTGGGTTCTTCAGCACTTTTTTGCTTTTACACTTTTTATTCCACATATATCACCTTCATATGTATGTATGTGTGTATATGTATGTATGTGTATATATGTGTATGCATCTATATGTACACCTTTTGTGCACCATCACTTGGATCTTCTATGGTATTTTGTTTTGTTTAACATTATATATAATTCTATCCATTTGATACACAGGTACTAAACTCATATCACCCACCATAATACCATGTTCGAAGGTTGTATCTTTGTGTTTATTGACTGGTGAGTAGACAGGTTTGTTTTGTTGTGTCTCATGGTAGGGGGTGGTCGATCCTGTTTCCTCCCCCCGTCCTTCAACCTGTTTGAAGTTCTCCCCCCCTCTGATCCACTGCATTTTGACTCCTCACAACCCTATTTTATTATTTATGTGTTTTATCCCCCCACCCCCCACCCCTTTTTTTTTTCGTGGTCCCCCCTTTTCTTGATGCATTGATACATTTATTATGGTTATGACCAGTGTTGATCTGAAATATCATATATGCTATATATCTAATTATATTGTTTTATTGTAGATATCATGATACTTTGAAACTCTGTGCAAAGCCTTTATATACGACTTGTATCCTGAGGAAGCTTTTAATAGCGAAACGCGTCGGTCCATTAGTAGCGCATGTTTTGGATTACAGATACAATGTTATATTTATACGAGTAAAGAAATTATATGCATTTATTTGTATTGTGTGTATTTCAATAAATGTCATTTTCCTTTTAACCTGTGGTTCTTAATGTTCAAAAAATAAAGGCACATTTAAATCCCCCTTTCCAGGGTTTGGTAGATACCAACCCTGGGCACAATTTTACCCTAATATTGATTCCAGGGGACGGTGTAAGTGATTGGTTGGACCATTTCTCTCCATACAATTCCCACATAGTGCTGTAGTATAGTAATGCACAAAATATAACTGGATTTTAATATATATTTTTAATACTTATATTTTTATTGTTTTCCTTCAATAGACAAAAAATCACATACAAAAATAATAACAAACATTCCTCCCCACATCCCATTAAAAATTTTACTACCCAAACAGACATTTTAAATATTCGCTATTTCGGGTGCCAGATCAGGAGTTTCTAACCATGCTTTCCATATTTTTTTCAAATCTTTTTATACCTCCCCATCTTATATAAGCCAGTTTTTCTCCTATTATTTTATTATTAACCTTTGTCAGGCAATCTGTAATATATGGTGGTCCAGACCTTATCCACCTCCCTGTAATGGCTTTTCCAGGTTGATACAGGCATCTTAAAACCTGCTGTTTGCTTGGCCCCATAACCCACTCCCTGCTCCATGTACCCCAATACACATAGTACTTGATCCAATTGTAAATTTATTTCAAATACTGAGTTTATTCTATCCAGCAACTCCTCCTAGTATCTATGTAAATGGTGGCACCTCCAAAGCATATGTATCTTATCCCCAACTGCCACTTTACATCTGGGGCAGGATGCATCAAAACGTATCCTCTAGGGAGTATGTAAAACTGTGTGAGCTTTTGGGCTGCTGAGAGGGATAGTGTATCTATTGAGGTTACTATGCCATTCCTCTGTACATCTATTAATTTCCCCACGTTCTCCTCCCATTTTACTCTACTAGACAGCTGAGAGTTTTAGCCAATACATTTATATGTATGATTTTGTATAGTTTTGAAATCAACCCCTTTAAAGATGTACTGTAGCCTCTATCAAATTTTTCAACAAAGGGATTTGATTCCATTCCAGTCCTCCTTTCCTTAACCACTTCCATACAGAGCAGTTAGACCCCCTTCCTTCCCAGACCAATTTTCAGCTTTCAGCACTCTCACACTTTGAATGACAATTGCTCAGTCATGCTACACTGTAACCAAACAAAATTTTTATCATTTTTTTCACACAAATAGAGCTTTCTTTTGGTGGTATTTGATCACAACTGGGTTTTTTTTTTCAGCAAAAAAAGCAAAAAAAGAGCAAAAATTTTGAAAACAAAACACTTTTTTTTAGTTTCTATTATACAATTTTGCAAAAAATTAATTTTTCTTCATACATTTGGGCCAAAATTTATACTGCTACATATCTCTGGTAAAATTAACCCAAATTAGTGTATATTATTTAGTCTGTGTGAAAGTTATTGAGTCTAGAAGCGATGGTACCAATTACTGAAAATTGATCACACCAGATGTACTGACGGCCTATGTCCTTTCTTGAGGCCCTGAAATGTCAGGACAGTACAAATACCCCCCAAATGACCCCTTTTTGTAAAGTAGACAGTCCAAGGTATTTAGTAAGAGGCATGGTGAGTTTTTTGAAGTTATAATTTTTTCCCACAATTCTTGGGAAAATGAAGAAAAACATTTTTTTTTCTTTTTTTTCCCAAAACGTTGTCAATTTATAAGCTATTTCTAACACATAGCATGTACACAGCAAAAATGACACCCCAAAATTCATTCTGTTACTCCTTCTGAGTATGGTGATACCACATGTGTGAGCCTTTTACACAGCCTGGCCACAAAAAGAGACTCCACGTCCAAGTAGCACCATAAGGCGTTTTAGGAGCATAAATACACATAAAACTTTCTTACTACCTATCACACTTTTCAAGGCCCTAGAGCACCAATACAATGGAAAAGTCCACAAAATGACCCCATTTTGGAAAGCAAACACTCCAACGTATATTCTATGAGGCATTATGGGTCCTTTGAACATGTCATTTTTTTCCACAAGTTTTTGGAAAATGTGGGAAAAAAATAAAAACTTTTTTTTTTTACACAAAGTTGTCAATTTATAGGATATTCCTAACACATAGCATGTACACAGCAAAAATGACACCCCAAAATACATTCTGCCACTCCTCCTGAGTATGGCAATACCACACGTGTGAGACTTTTTCACAGCCTAGCCATATAGAGGGGCCTAACATCCAAGGCGCATCATCATGCATCCTAGCCACTTGCCTAGGCCTATTTTTGACATTTGGTGTTTACAAGCTAAAATCAGTTGTTTTGCTAGAAAACTGCTTAGAACCCCCAAACATTATATATTTTTTTTTTAGCAGAGACCCTAGAGATTAAAGTGGAGATTATTGCAATATTTTTTATCACACCGTATTTGCGCAGCGGTCTTCCAAACGCAATTTTTTTGGAAAAAATTCACTTTTTTTAATTAAAAAATAAGAAACCAGTAAAGTTAGCCCAATTTTTTTCCATAATGTGAAAGATAATGTTACGCCGAGTAAATAGATACCCAACATGTCATGTTTCAAAATTGCGCACGCTCACGGAATGGCGACAAACTTTGGTACTTAAAAATCCCCATAGGCGACAATTTAAAAATTTCTACAGGTTGCCATCTTTGAGTTACAGAGGAGGTCTAGGGCTCAAATTATTCCCCTTGCTCTAACGATCGCGGCGATACCTCACATGTGTGGTTTGAACACCGTTTACATATGTGGGCGGGGTTTCCATATGCGTCGCTTCTGCGCGCGAGCTAACGGGGACAGGGCGCTTTAATTTTTTTTTTTTTTTTTTTTTTACTATTTATTTTATTTATTATTTTTTATTTTTACACCGTGTAACAAAAAAAAAATTGATCATTTTTTATTTCTATTACAAGAAATGTAAACATTACTAGTAATAGAAAAAGGCACGACAGGACCTCTTTTTGTGAGATCTGGGGTCAAAAAGTCCTCAGATCTCACAAGTACACTAAAAGATAGAAAAAAAAAAAATTATTATATAAAATGAAAAAAAAAAAAAAAAAAGGACATTTAAACCGGTTGCTAGGCAACAACAGTTTCCGTAGCTCCGGTCCTCCAAGACCATAGAGTCAAGTGAGGGCAAGCTTGCCCTCACTCGACATCCTGTCTGTGAGGATCCGGGACCGGATCGTTTTCCCCGCTGTCGGCGGGTCCGGTAAGCGGGGAAAAGGACCGGACGCGGCGGGGGGGGGGGGGGCACCTCTTCCGCCATCCCGGAAGGGTGAACCCACGGCGAATCCGCCGCTGGGACCACCCTTATCGCAAAGCCAACCGTCCACCGTTTAAAAAAATACCAGGGTTATGGCAGCTATCTGCTGCCATAACACCGGTATTTAGGTTTAAACGGAGGACGTATATAAACCTTTTTGGACTTGGACATGGTGGCTGTATGAAGGGTGACAGGTACTCGGGTACTTTGTTGGGCAGGTGACAGGCAGGTGACAGGTACTCTGGTACTGATGAGCAGGTGGCAGGTACTCGGGTACTCCGATAGGCAGGTGACAGGTACTCGGGTACTCTGATGGGCAGGTGACAGGCAGGTGATAGGTACTGATGAGTAGTACTGATACTGATAGGTGATACTGTACTGATGGGTACTGATGATCAGTACTGATACGTGATAGGTACTGATGAGTACTGATGAGTAGTGATGGGTACTGATGAGCAGGCGGCAAGTATTCGGGTACTTCAGGCGTCAGGTACTCTGATGAGCAGGTGGAAGGTACTCGGGTACTCTGATGGGTAGGTGACAGGTACTCAGGTACTCTGATGACGGGTACTCCGTTGACAGGTAATCAAAGTATCCGAGTACCTGTCATCAGAGTACCCGAGTATCCGTCATCAGAGTACCCGAGTACCTGTCATCAGAGTACCCGAGTACCTGTCATCAGAGTACCCGAGTACCTGTCATCAGAGTACCTGCGTACCTGTCATCAGAGTACCCGAGTATCTGTCATCAGAGTACCCGAGTACCTGTCATCAGAGTACCCGAATACCTGTCATCAGAGTACCCGAGTACCTGTCATCAGAGTACCCGAGTACCTGTCATCAGAGTACCCAAGTACCTGTCACCAGCCCATCAGAGTACCCGAGTACCTGTCATCAGAGTACCCAAGTACCTGTCACCAGCCCATCAGAGTACCCGAGTACCCGTCATCAGAGTACCCGAGTACCCGTCATCAGAGTACCCAAGTACCTGTCATCAGAGTACCCGAGTACCTGTCATCAGAGTACCCAAGTACCTGTCACCAGCCCATCAGAGTACCCGAGTACCTGTCATCAGAGTACCTGATGGGCTGGTGACAGGTACTCGGGTACTTTGATGGGCTAGTGACAGGTACTCTTTATTGGGGGGGGGCAATCAGTGTGTTTGGGGTGCACTGTATTTGGTAACTAGCTGTTACCACAATCTCCTCCTCACACAGGATCAGTGTGTGAGGAGGAGAACACGGTGACAGCTAGTTACCGTGTCCTCTGTTGACATTTGTGACCGGCTGTGATTGGACACAGCCGGTCACGTGGTAAAGAGCCAATTTCATTGGCTCTTTACCTAGATCGGGGATCGACTCTGTCCGAGGGACGAGCCGGGGGCGCGCATTGCAGAGAGAACGAGCGGCTTGTGCTGGAGCCGCTCATGTGATCGGCTGTGACTGACACAGCCGATCACATGGTAAACAGCCAATTTCTATTGGCTGTTTACCTTGATCAGGGATGGGCTATGTCCGAGGGACGAGCCTCACCCCCGATCGCCGCGCTGCGCGCCCCCGGGGGCGCGCAGTAGCAGCTAGAGCGGGCGGACGTCATATGACGGCCGCCCGGAACGGTAAAGCCATCCTGCCGGCGTCATATTACTATGCGCCGGTATGGATGTGGTTAAATTATGTGGTCAACACATGCCTCAATTGTAGATACATATACAAATCTCTATTTAAGAGCCCAAATTCCTTTTTCAGCAATAGTCTTATCACTCCCTTCTGTTTCGAATTACATAAATTCTCGAATCCCATAAACTCAGTTAAGTTTTTGTTATCCCAAATAGGTGTATATTCTGTAAATCCTGAGTACTGAAATATTGATCTTGTTATATTCCATACCTTCCACAACAGCTTTGCCGATAAACACCGACCTGACCCCGCCCCTCCCACCCCCAAAAAGTTTGCTTCTAATGCCTCTATAAGCAATGTATGTGGGGTATAGGCCAAAAAGGCTTGTGAGCTGTAGCAGGTAGTGCCAATACCCACTTCCCAGTCCCCTCTTTGTTGTAGCTGGGCTGCCAAGAAATAGCTTCATGGATGGGGAACGGCTAAACCCCCCCCCCCCCCTCGGCAACTGTAGTATTCACAGACAAACTCTAGCCTGCTCCTTTCTCCTTTCAATTTCCTAAAAAGACCCTCCAGCTTTTTAAACTACGCTCCAGGAATCCATATTTGAGAATTATGCAAGATGTATAACAGTTGAGGCAGCCATATCATTTTAATCAGGCTGCAACGACCCACTACTGATAGGGGGAAATAGCTCCACATTCCACACTTTATTCGAAATTATTTTATTAAGGGCTCTACATTTTTTAATACATACAGCTTAGGGTTTACTGTTATATTTATTCCCAAGTATTTAAAACTCTTTACTACTTGCAGGTGTCTAGCGCTTTTCAGTAGCTCTCGCTCCAATCCATCCACCGGGAGAAGATCAGATTTCTCCCAGTTTATGGAGAGTCCCAAGAACAAACCAAATCTTTTCACAATATCAATCACTGCATTTAATGAATGGTTCACATCCTCTAAAAAAAGAACATCATCCGCATATAGAAAAATCTTTTCCTCCTCCTTCCCTCTTCTAATACCTCTTATACCTTCTGCTGTTCTAATGGCTATGGCCAAAGGTTCCATCGCCATGGCAAAAAGCAGGGGTGACAATGGAAACCCTTGCCTTGTCCCTCGGAACAACAGGAAGTATTCCGAGGATCTTCCATTGATTTTCACTTCACCCTTGGGCTAGCATACAACAGTAAATTTATAAAAGTGGGACCAACATTAAATATCATTTATCCCATCATTTCCCCAACCTTAATGCCAGGATATAAGGGCAGTGGTCCGACAATCCCATAGCCTTGAATCTAACATTTGTTGCCAATGGGATAGCAGTATCGTTCCCTATTGCCATGTCTGCTCTAGAAAGTGATTAATGCGTATCAGAATGGCATGAAAAGATTTGGGCTATTGGATAGTGTTCATGCCAAATGTCCCTCAGTTCCATCTCTTTAACCACTTTAATACAGGGCACTTCCCTCCCTTCCTGCCCAGGCCAATTTTCCCCTTTTAGCGCTGTTGCATTTTGAATGACAATTGCACGGTCATGCAACACTGTACCTACACCAAATTTATGTCATTTTCCCCCCACAAATAGAGCTTTCTTTTGGTGGTATTTGATCACCTCTGGGTTTTTTCCTTTTTGCTAAACAAATAAAAAAAGACCGAAAAGTTTGAAAAAAAAAAGTTTTTTTGTTTATGTTATACAATTTTGTAAATAAATAAGTTTTTTCCTGCACTGATGAGCACTGATGAGACTGCACTGACAGGCACTGATGAGGAGGCACTGATGGGGTGGCACTGATGGGGTGGCACTGATGGGGTGGCACTGATAGGCGGCACTGATAGGCGGCACTGATATGCGGCACTGATATGGGGCACTGATAGGTAGCACAGATATGCAGCATTGGTGGGCACTGATAGGCGGCACTGCTAGGCACTGATAGGCGGCATTGATGGGCACTGATAGGTGGCACTGATGGGCACTGATAGGTGGCACTGATGGGCACTAATGGGCACTGATAGGCAGCACTGGTGGGCACTGATGGGCACTGATGGGCGGCACTGATTGGCACTGACGGGCGGCACTGATGGGCACTAATGGGCACTGATAGGCGGCACTGGTGAGCAATAATGGGCACTGGTGGGCGACACTAAAGGATGGCAATGATGGGCACTTGTGGGCAGCACTGACAGGGAGGGCACTGGTGGGCAGCACTGATGGGGAGGGCAATGGGGGGCTCCCTGAGCCCTGATTGCCATCCCTGGTGGCCATAGTGGGCATCCCTGGGGTCATAGTGGGCATCCCTGGTGGATCTAGTGGCATCACCCCCCCCGAGGGTCTGCACTGGTAATCAATGATCTGATTACCAGTGCCGACCCCCCCCCCCTGTCAGGGGAGCCGCCGATCGGCACTCCTTTACTCGTGCCTGTCAGGCACGAACTAAGGAAAGCCGATCAACGGCTGTTCCTATTTACTATGTGACCAGCCGTGATTGGACACGGCTGATCACATGGTAAAGAGCCTCCGTCAGAGGCTCTTTAGGCTCTTTACCGAGATCGGAGATGCAGGGTGTCAGACTGACACCTCGCATCACCGATCGCCGCTCTGCGCGCCCCCGGGGGGCGCCCAGAGCTGTGTTATCCTGCCGCCGTCATATATGACGTCCGGTCAGGATAACACAACCACATTCCCGCCGTCATTTTGTAATAGGGCGGGCGGGAAGTGGTTAAGTATCCTAAACAATGGTGTATAAGGGCTCTGTTCCAGTTTCCATCCTAAAGGGAATCTATCAACCTGACTGAGTGTTCATCACCATATTAAAATCTCCTACTATTAAGACTGGCACTCTTGATTTATCAACTATAAATTTCAACAAATGATTAATTACTTCTATTTTAAAGTGAGGGGGAATGTACACACTCGCAAGTACACATGGCCTCTCGGCCAGCACACAATATATGAATTTGTACCTTCCTCTCCCATCTATTTTAACTTACTATAGGAGAACCCCACTGAACTGTGTATTAAAATACTCTTTCCTCTTGAATATGATGTATGCACTGAGTGGTATTGATAAGGGAATCCTTTATAGTTTAAATGTGACACATTTTCTTTAGTTAAATGTGTCTCCTGCAGACAAAGTACAGATACTCTAAGAATTAAAAAGGGCTATTTTTTTTAACAAATCTCTCAATCCTCTCACATTCCATGAACAAACCGTCACCTCACCACACATCCTATTTCTAAGTAATAACATATGTGTAACTTATGAACCCTCCCATATATATATATAGGGGCCAATCCTAAACAAATTTTTAGCCATACTCTCGTAATGAAAGTCCAATGTGTCTGGCTCATACTCATTTTCCTTTCTATACCAAATATGTGCGTCTGCTTTTTGTGTCCTAATTCTGCCCAAAAAAAAGAAAACTTCTCCCCCTCCCCCCTTCCCATTAACCCCCCCCCCCCCCCACACTTCCACCCATCCCCTCCCTCAAATCCCCTTGGGGGGTATTGATTGTGATCCCATACTCCACAATACCAGGATTCCTTCTTATAAACAAATATCTTGTGTCAGTGTCAAAACACCTGTGACTCTCTAAACAACTACACTCTAAAATCATAACTCCATTCTGATGCTCCAATATAAAGAAAGTGTTACTAGACCAATATAAAGACCCTTGTGCCCCCATTTTAAGATTTGTACCTCTTGTCTCAGGGCCGCTCATTTCTTTCTAACCAAGTTGCAGCTGCGGCAGGTGTATCAAGAAATGGAACCACTCCTTGTGCTGCGACTCTTAGTCGTGCCGGATATAACATAGCATATTGTATATTTAACTGCTGCAGCCGCCTCTTGATGTCTATAAATCTCACACTTCTTCTCTGTACCTCTGCGGAGAAGTCTGGAAAGAATGAGATTTTTACCACATTAAACCTGATTTCCTTTATTTCTCTTGCTTTTATCAATATTATCTCTCTGTTCTTAAAAAGAAGGATTCACTGGCCTTGGGATCCCTTCCAAGGCATGGGTTCTCATCGGAACTCTATAAGCTATTTCTATGGCAAAAAAAGAGGGACAGTTGTTCTTTCCCAAACACCTTAAGCAGGCATTTTTCCAAGAAATTTCTCATGTTGTTCCCTTCACTTTTCTCTCTTTTCTGGCAATCCGATTATGCAAATAATATTCCTCCTCAGTCTATTTTCCAAATCTTCTAATTTATCTCTTTGTTTCTCGACTGTTCCCTTTAATAGCTTGATTTCTTGTTTCATAGGTATTATTTCATCTTCAACTCCACTAACTCTGCCTTCCATCTCCGTAGTACATTTCCGTACCTTTTGTAAATCATGTCTAAAGAATGACATTTCCGCTTTTATACATTTCAGCTGATCCATCATTCCTGACAGGGCAGATTTACATCCCTTTACTGCCATTAATACCTCTCTTAAGAATGGCTCCTCACTCAATGAAGTCTCTGAAACAGAAAGGTCAGGTGATCCCCCTGAAACCGGGGTGGTGGGTGCTGAAGCTATTTTGGAGGGCTTGCTTAACCCCTTAAGAATTGTAGAAGGTGACAAGATTTCTTAGGTTGCGACTCTTTCACATTGTTTTGAGATAGATTATGTGCAAACTGTTCCAATTTGGCTGCTGCTTCCTTACTTTTTTCCTTTACTGTTCGTTGGTGCTGCGAGCTAGAGGCCTCCTGTAGCCCTGATGTACCTCCCTTTTTCCTTGTCATTGCTTTTAGCGTTATATTCCCACTATATACTAAATAAGGGCCTTGTTTCTGAGAGTATTGCCCCACTCCAAGTTCCTTTAACCAGTTCCAGAAGGATTTACCCCCTTAATGACCAGGCCATTTTCCGCAATTTGGCACTGCGTTACTTTAACGGAAAATTGCGCGATCGTGCAACGCTGTACCGAAATAAAATTGATGTCCTTTTTCCCACAAATAGAGCTTTCTTTTGGTGGTATTTGATCACCTATGCAATTTTTATTTTTTTGCGCTATAAACAAAAAAGTGCAACAATTCTGAAAAAAAAAAAAAAAACAATAGAAGAAAAAAATGTAAAAATCAATATGTTTTGTCCTTTTAGGCCAATTGTATTTTGCTACATATTTTTGGTAAAAAAAATCGCAATGAGCGTATTATGATTGGTTTGCGCAAACGTTATCGCGTCTACAAACTAGGGGAAAGATTTATGTCATTTTTATTTTTTTATCAATTAATAGTAATTGCAGCAATCTGCAATTTTTAGCAGGACTGCGACATTGCAGCGGAAAGATCGGACTCCTAACTAACCTTTTTGACACTTTTGGGGGGACCAATGACATTACTACAGTCATCAGCGCTAAAAATATGAACTGTTTCTGTAATAATGACACTGGCAGGGAAGGGGTTAACCTAGTGGGTTAAATGTAAGCCTAGGGGAGTGTTTACTAACTGTGGGGGGAGGGGCTTGTGAAACGACCATAGACACCTGTGACCCTTTATAGAAGGATCACAGGCGCTCTGTGATCATTTCAGAGAGAAGAACGATCGGCTGTGTTTACGACAGCAGACCATTCTTCTCTCTCAGCGGCAAGTGATCGCGGATGGCCGACGGCAATTGGTGCTGCCAGCCCCGTGCATCATCATCCCCGCTGCCTATTGGGGGCAGGAGCGTGCCGCCGCCAGCGCTCGCTCGCCCCCCAGCACCACGCATGCGAACTACGTTAGTTTGCGCAGCTGAGCCAGCCTTCCGCAGTAAAACACAGATTAGGTAATAAAAAAAGTAAAAAAAAAGGAGAAAAAGAAAAAAAAAAAAGGAAAACCAGCTTCACTTATCTGTGTAGATTCAAAGGTCAGTCCAGGAGTCCAGGAGGTCCAGGAGTCAGTCAGTCAAAAAAGCGTTCTGCAATCCAGTAAAAAGCTAATGGGGGGTTAGTAGCAGTCCAACTTTGAAGGAGTTTAATGCACTCTTCAAACGAAATCCCCAGGGAGTCTCAGAGAATTACTCCAAGTCAGGAGAGGGATGGTCGAGACAGTCAGACACCAGAGGGGGACCGAGGAAAGCAGAGGAGCACCAAGGGGAACCGAGGAGAGCTGAAGCACATCGGCGGAAGCCGACAGGGGCTGAAGATTCCCTTAAATTGCAGAGATTTCCTTTCACTTTCTGTTTGGCTATGGGGCAGGAAATTAAAGGAAATCTCCATAATGGGACAGGGATGGCAAAAAATAAACTGACTGGACCCATAACCCTCTCTTACTCTATCCAAAAAAAAAGTGTTGCCCATAATTCTAGTTCACAAATTCTTCTAAATGTATCAAGAGGACTAAGAGGATATAACCATGCTAGTGGTGCAGCAGTAAACATATAGCACAGTGATAAATATATGTGGTCCAGGCATTGAGCAAAGGAAGGATTGGGGGCAGGAACAAATAAATCCATCTATTTTACTCATCAGCAATTAACAGAAATAAAAATAAGATTTCTTAATATGTACAACTGACATAAGCAAAGGATTGCAGGAGAGTCCTACTACCTACCTGCCGGGTATAGGTGACCCTTGTGTCTGCACCATCCCTAGATGAAAATCATACAAAACTAGAAGCAGCGCCCCCCCCCCCTCCCCACAGTTGCAGAACGCCGGCCACCCACATATGGGGGCGCTAGACTGATTTGTCTCCTGGCCCAGTCCGCTTCATAAGACTGGTGCTTCACTAAAAGTGTAGCGCAAGCCGGAGAGGACTCTTTTCGTGCTGCCCCCCTGCAATATGCTGCCCTAGGCCTGGGCCTTGTTGGCCTAGGCCAAGATACAGCGTTGACCAGACGGTCTCCCCTCCTCCTCTCCAGGCAGCACGGCACACCTGGGAGCCACCGAAGGCTGCTAACACTGATGTGGCCGGGATGGACCCCAGCGAAAATTCTTTCTCTCTGCCAGCGCCAGCATCCAAGACACCGCTCCTCCACGTGTCCTCCTCATCTGCGTCGCTTCTCACACTCGGCACACTCCGGTCAGCCCATCAGGATGCAGAAGCACAGGTGGGCTATGTGCGCTGCTCACATCAGCCTTGAACCACTCCATGCCCCGGATTTTAATATTTAGAGGTAATATTGACAGGGGTAGTTGATTGAAGGAAAATTCTATTGCCTCCTGGGGCATCATGAAGGATTTTTTTCCCCCACTGGAGGGAATTGGATCATGCTTACTTGGGGGTTTTTTGCCTTCCCTTGGATCAACTCTGGGTATAGGATAGCATATATGGATATTTTCTATATGTGTGTGTGTGTGTTTTCGTTTTTTTTTATTGGTTGAACTAGATGGACTAGTGTCTTTTTTCAGTCTAACAATGTAACTATACATTATGCCATTGCAACAAAACATTTTTCTCAATGAGGAGGGCAGAAAAAAACATGTATCAAATCATTTAAAAAAACATGCATTAGCCTCAATTCATAACAACTGCACACTGATTTTCAGCTGCATTAGAAATAGTTATATCACAACATGCATCTTCAGAATGCATTACAAACAAAAAAATGAGTTTCCACCATGTCTGTCTCCCTTCCCTCCACTAAGGGCCTCATTTCAGATGGATACCCAAGTATTGTATAATGCCTACTCAGATTTTCTGTAAATATTAGAAGATATGAGGAGGATCCATTTTGGGATGATATTCTTCAGTCTATCTAGGTGATGTCATCTTCCTCACTCAAGTTAACACAGCTTTTCTTCCTCCATAAAGTTTACCATACTCCCGAGTTCCTTCACTAATTCACACCGAAGAGGTGCAAGTGCAAGTGGTGGCAAAAACTTTTGGCAGTTACAGTACAAGTCTCAAATTATTTATGATTATATAGCAAACATTTCCTTGCACCATCCTTCCCTTCCAACCTATATATATATATATATATATATATCCCACGTCCTCCATTTTTCCGCATGTCCATCTATCCTATGTTGGGAAGTCACGATCAAATTCTCCATCCTATTAACCTCTTCAACCCTTTGTAGCCAATGGGCAATCCGCGGAGGTGTCATCTGTTTCCACATAGATGGTATACATGCCCGGGCAGCATTCAAAAGAGGACAGAGCAAGGATTTCTTATAGGCTCCTAATGGGACATCTACCGCTTGAAGCAGAAAAAAAGCCGGATCATCCGGGATATTCCATTCCGTGAATCTTATTAATATTCTACGGACCTCCCCCCAGAAAGATAACAACATCAGGCATGACCAAAAAATATGTAACAGCATGCCTTTCTCGCCTTTACATCTCCAGCACCGATCTGATGCCTCAGGAAAAAAACGATGGAGACGCTCTGGAGTGTAATACCAACGTGTCAGGAGCTTAAAATTCGTCTCCTGTATCTTGGTACAGATCGAGGAGTTGAAGGCTAGATGGATCATATTTTGTTTCTGCTGCACAGTAAGCTGGCGTCCAATATCTATCTCCCACTTCTCAACCCAAGGTAGAGCAACCTGCTCAGGCTGAGGTTGAAGCAAACTGTATGACTGAGAAAGGGCACGAGGAAATGCCTCTTTTTCCATACACAAAGCTTCAAATGCGGTCAGAGGCCTAGAATAGGCAACGGGTGTCAGAAGAGAGGCAAGAAAATGATGAACTCTAATGGCAGACCAAAACTGAAGTGCAAAGGGTCCCCCTTCTGACATCAATTCGGAGATAGTAGGCCATCGGGTCCCTATCAAAAAGTGGGAAGCTTGGTAAATCCCTCTGTCCCGTAGAGCCGCCAAAGCACGATCCGAAGTTCCCATAGGGAACGATGGATGGCCCAGAACTGGCAGAAGGGGTGAGGGCAAAGAAAAAAGATGGGAACGTTCACCCCAATGTTCAATCACTGTAAGAGTGGCCCCGATCAAAGGATGCCGGCGAGCCAATGGTGGAACATACCGGATGCACCATGGTGCTCCCCGTATTGGGATGCCACATTGTGCCTGTTCCATCTGGACCCATAGCTTGGAAGTAGCATGTCTGCACCAATCCAGGACCCTGCAAAGATGATTTTTATCACTTCCGGAGAGGGGGCTCGTCTGATGGTGGAATGACTAAACCAGAAGAATAGTCATATCTAAGGTCTGATGGTAGTGTCAAATATGGCCTGGGGATATAGGTCTTTCCTCTTTTTTTTTCTTTTTTTATTTATTTATTTATTTTTCTTTTTTCATTTTATTTTATTTTTATCACTATTTCTTTTCTCCTCCTTTTTTTTTCCTTTTCTTCTCCTCTTTCCTTTCTTATCTTGGCCCTAATGGTAGACCATTTGCCTACTATAGGAAAAAAGAAAAAAGAAAAAGAAAGTTGCATGCCAGTGAGGGTTTTCTTTTTTTTCTTCTTCGCGTATGTGATGATGCCAAACCCTAATTATTGACATGTTGACATGAATAATTAAGGACTTTTTGTATTACCTGTACCTGGCTGTAATCAATAAACTTTATAAATATATATATATATATATATATATATATATATATATATATATATACACACACACATCTACTGTATATATACTATATATATATATATATATATATATTTATATATATATATATAGTATCCCACAAAAGTGAGTACATCCCTCACATATTTGTAAATATTTAATTATATCTTTTCATGTGACAACTCTGAAGGAATGACACTTTGCTACAATGTAAAGTAGTGAGTATACAGCTTGTATAACGGTATATTTTCTGCCCCCACAAAATGACTCAACACACAGTCATTAATGTCTAAACCGCTGGCAACAAAAGTGAGTACACCCCTAAGTGATAATGTCCAAATTGGGCTCAAAGTGTTAATATATTGTATGGCGACCGTTATTTTCCAGCACTGCCTTAACCTTCTTGGGTATGGAGTTCAACAGAGCTTAACAGGTTGCCACTGGAGTCCTCTTCCACTCCTCCATGATGACATCATGGAGCTGGTGGATGTTAGAGATCTTGCGCTCCTCCACCTTCCATTTGAGGATGCCCCACAGATGCTCAATAGGGTTTAGGTCTGAAGACATGCTTGGCCAGTCCATCACCTTTACCCTCAGCTTCTTTAGCAAGGCAGTCTTTGTCTTGGAGGTGTGTTTGGGGTCGTTATCATGTTGGAATACTGCCCTGCGGCCCAGTCTCCAAGGGGAGGGGATTGTGCTCTGCCTTAGTATGTCACAGTACATGTTGGCATTCATGATTCCCTCAATGAACTATAGCTCCCCAGTGCCAGCAGCACTCATGCAGCCCCAGACCACCACCTTGCTAAAGAAGCTGAGGGTAAAGGTGATGCATGTCTCCAGACCTAAACCCTATTGAGCATCTGTGGAGGCATCCTTAAAAGGAAGGTCCATCCACTAACTCTGTGATGTAGTCATGGAGGAGTGGAAGAGGACTCCAGTGGCAACCTGTGAAGCTCTGGTAAACTCCATGCCCAAAAGGGTTAAGGCAGTGCTGGAAAAAAATGGTGGCCAGACAACATATTTACACTTCGGGCCCAATTTGGACATGTTCACCTAAGGGTGTACTCACTTTTGTTCCCAGCGGTTTAGACATTAATGGCTGTGTGTTGAGTTATTTTGAAGGGACAGCAAATTTACACTGTTATACAAGCTGTACACTCACTACTTTACATTGTGGCAAAGTGCCATTTCTTCAGTGCTGTCACATAAAAAGATATAATAAAATATTTTTAAAAATGTGAGGGGGTGTACTCACTTTCGTGAGATACTGTATATATCTATCAATCTATGTCTATTGCTGTTTGGAAAACAACTTTGGCTTGTGACCCCAACTACGAAACTCTTCCCCTGCATCGACCTTGGCTTGTGACCCCAACTACAAAACGTTCCTCCTGCATCGACCTTGGCTTGTGACCCCGACTACGAAACTCTCTCCTGCACCGAACTTGGCTTGTAACCCCAACAAGGGTTATTGGTCTAGTAATATTCAGGCTTTCCTATCTCTGGCAGACCTTAGATCTGAGCTTGCCTGACATTGTCAGCCATTAGTCTCCACTCATTATAGGAATTCTCCTAACAGAATAATCTGGCCACAACATGGAGAGTAAACATGTTGTTTCGCAAACTGAGGTTGTTCAAGGCTTACAAACACAAGTGCAAGAGTTTCAAGGAGAAGTAATTGAATTGCGAACACAATTTGCGCAGCAACGGCAACAAACAGCTACTAACATTGATTTAAACTGCTTCCCTTTGCCTGATAAATTCAATGGGGATCCTAAACTTAATGTTGACTGCACTTTCAGCTGCAACCTTACCGATTTGCAACTCCACACTGGAGTAACAGAGTACCTTACCATCATTACTACCTAGGAGTAACTGGGAGAGCTATTAGTACCTGAGAGTAACTGGGAGTGCTCTTAGTACTTGGGAGTAACGGAGAATGACGCAGGGTGCTGGGAGTGATACTAGGTGCTGAGAGTCATGCTGAGAGTAACATGGGGTGCTGAGAGGGACGTGGGTTGCTGAGAGTGACGCGGGGTGCTTAGAGTGACGCTGGGTGCTGAGAGTATCACTGGGTGCTGAGAGTGGCGTGGGTTGCTGAGAGTGGCGCTGGGTGCTGAGAGTGATGCTGGGTGCTGAGAGTGATGCTGGGTGCTGAGAGTGCTGCTGGGTTCTGAGAGTGACGCTGGGTGCTGAGTGGCGCAGGTTGCTGAGAGTAGCGCAGGTTGCTGAGAGTGGCGCAGGTTGCTGAGAGTGGCGCTGGGTGCTGAGAGTGGCACTGGTTGCTGAGAGTGATGCTGGGTGCTGAGAGTGACGCTGGGTGCTGAGAGTGGCACGGGTTGCTGAGAGTGGCGCTGGGTGCTGACAGTGACGCTGGGTGCTGAGAGTGGCGCGGGTTGCTGTGAATGACGCTGGGTGCTGAGATTGACGCTGGTGCCTGAGGGTGACACTGGGTGCTGAAAGTGATTGTGAGAAACTTGGAGAATCTGTAGAGCCAGGAGAGCTTGGAGTAGTGCAGAGTACCAGTAGTAAGTCTTTCCTTATAATTCCCAATAGAATAGCAGGGAAAATGTCCAACAGGATTGGTGATGCCAGTCAGTGCACATCTTGCTCTATGTATGCGTTCCTTGATAAGCCGATTTAGGGTGAATGCTGCTGTGCGAGATGTCAGCTAGTTGTTTCAGGAAGCCCTAATCCTGGATCTAGAAAACAAGGTGGCAAAACTGAGAAACATCAACAACTTGGAAAGGAGTTTGGATATTACTCAGCAGGTGCTGACAGGAGCCAGTGCAGAGGAAGTTGGAGACATGGAGGCACAGAAGCCAGAGGTTGGTAGCTGGGAGACAGATAGAAAGAGGGGTAGAGGGAAGAGCGCTAGGGAGGCCAGTCCAGATTTGGTATACTGCAACAAATATGCCAAGTTGCATTATGTTGGGGATATCAGCTCAGGGTTGGCAGTGCTGGAGCAGGCACCTTCCTCTAGCTGCTAGGGGGGAGGCTGCTCCGGTAAGGAGGAGGCCAGGGTTTTAGGAAAGTCTAGACACGTACTGGTAGTAGGGGACTCAATTATTAGAAGGACAGAGAGGGCAATATGTCACAAAGACCAAGGTCGCCGAACAGTATGTTGTTTACCAGGCACTCGGGTTCGGCATATCGCCGATCGGGTGGACAGATTATTGGGCGGGGCTGAGGAGGACCCAGCAGTCATGATGCACGTAGGCTCCAATGACAAAGTAAGAGGAAGGTGGAGAGTACTAAAAAACCAATTCAGAGAATTGGGGAATAGATTGAGGAGAAGCGCCTTCAAGGTGGTTTTCTCTGGAATACTTCCTTTGCCTCGAGCCACACCAGAGAGGCAGAAGGAGCTTAGGGAACTGAACAAGTGGCTGAGGAACTGGTGTAGGAAAGAGGGGTTTGGGTTCCTGGAAAACTGGGCTGATTTCTCAGTCGGTTACAGGCTCTTTAGTAAGGACGGGCTGCACCTTAATGGGGATGGCACAGCTCCATTGGGAAGAAATATGGCCACAAAGTTGGAGGGGCTTTAAAACTAGGTGTACAAAGAGCAAACTAGGTGTTGGGGGAGGGTTCAAAGGTAGTGACAGCCAGCATTGAGCAAAGGACGGAGGGTAAAAGGGGAATCAGTAGTGATAATATAACGTCAAATCCCGGGGTGAATGAGTGGTCAAATCAAAAACTAAGCATGAGAAAACTTACAGAGAAATCAATATCCACTCATACTATACTACTATGTAGTAGGTTTTTCACTCTAAGAATCTAACACAGATTTCTGAATTGCCTCTTGTGAGCCCCTGATGGACCACCCTGCCACCCATGGGGCAATGTCAGCCAGGGAATATGTCTGAATTCTAATCACTTTGGTCTATGTGTATTCACCCCGTCCTCAAGGTAATGGTGCTCTGTGGATAAAGAGAAGATTTTTATTGATTATTATTCAATTTTATTATATTATTATATAGGATTCATAGCACCGACAGTTTACGCAGCGCTTTATAACTTGAGGGTAGGTGCAAATACAATACACTTTAATACAGTAGGAATCATAGGGCCCTGCTCATTAGAGCTTACAATCTAAGAGTGATGTATTGTTATTATGGCAACATTCTAAATATTGTATGTTTCCAACCTAGATGTTCTAATCCCCCTGAGGAATCGACTTATGTAATCGAAACACATTGGGGTTTCTTTGGCAGAAGAACCGTTTGGAAATGTCTTTCTTATGAACAAGATATATACCTGCCATTGTTTATATCAGTAATCTAATACTGAGTTTATATACCAGAACTTATATTTTAATCAACATGTGTTCAATTTTTAAGCTTTGTACTAATATAAATTATTATTTTTACGATATTTTGTGTAGGTTTTTGAAACAGAGTTTTCAGCTGCATAAAAGCCCTTGGGAGAAATTCCAATTACTGTGACGTGTGACCACCCCCCCGGATTTGCATCATTTGTACATGTTCTGCTAGACAATGCTGCATCTCTGTGTATTTGTGAATAGAGTTATTGGTATTTCTGAAACTATTTGATCACACATCAGGGTACTCATGCAGAAGCAACTGCAATACCAGAACTAATCGCAGACTTGACAAGTGTAGATTTCCAGACTCACAGAACAGTAGGATGTCCATGAACGACTGTGTTTGCATCACTTGTCACAAGATGACACACCATCACTTTTATGTCTATAACTCATTGCTAAAGTAATAGATGCTATAAAAAGGGCTTTTGTAAGGTTGTCTCTCTGTTTACTGACACATAGACAAGTTGTCAGCCGTTAGCAAATCCATCGAAGTTGTTGAATTCACATTGGCTTTTATTAACTGACAAAGTGGTGTATTGCTGGATTCTACAGAATCCGTCATTGCATCATAAACTTTAAGAAACGTGCATTTCTCTTTACAGATAGAATGGTGCTTTTAATGTGATTTCTCTAAAGAATCATGAAAAGTGCACGCATGAGAGAAACTGTAGGACTTGTTCAATAACACTGTCATAAAGTAAAATATGTGCAAAGGATTGGTACGGCGCTACCTCATAGGTGATAAAGTGCTCAATGTGCAATAAGGATAAATATAAATAAATATATATTTTCTAAAAAGTGCACTGGTAGTGAAATTAATATTGTAACCAGATATCAGCTACCAAAAGAGTGTGCATAAACAAATAAAAGTGCTAATGTGAAATAAATTCAATTGAGAAGTAACCCGATATAAGTAGTGAATTTTATTTATTAAAAAACAAACATAAACGGTGGGTTTTGTTTCTTTGAAAAAAATAATAATAAAAGGAAATAAAGAATCTGTGCTGTAATATCCTCGGTGAAGCAACACCAGTGAAAAGAGAAGATAGGTAATTCTCTAGTGCAAGAAATATAAACTCCCACCAAATTAATGAGCAAGTGAATCAATCAGTGGAGAAAATAAAATAAAAAATAAAATGTTCTTAGGTTGCAACCATCCGTGCGCCCACTAGATGTCGCACCTCTCATACAACCTGTAACAGACGCCACTCCAGCAGACGTCCTCTGACGAAACGCGTAGGGTGGAGTCTCTACGTCATTGCGTCACTTCCGGTTGTCGGAGACAGGGCCGTGGAACGCGGAAGCTTCCCGGTCTCCTTTCGCGCTGATCGTAGACAGCTTCAACTGTAAGTTACTACTATCCTTTCCTGCAAATGCCATTTGTACTACGCCAAGAGGTCCTCCTTCTCCCCCTTTTATCTTCGAGACTTTAAGGGAGAAAAACCACCAGAGAGACCCTCAGTATATTTGTCCCACGGGATTCATCTGTTACAGGTTGTATGAGAGGTGCGACATCTAGTGGGCGCATGGATGGTTGCAACCTAAGAACATTTTATTTTTTATTTTATTTTCTCCACTGATTGATTCACTTGCTCATTAATTTGGTGGGAGTTTATATTTCTTGCACTAGAGAATTACCTATCTTCTCTTTTCACTGGTGTTGCTACACCGAGGATATTACAGCACAGATTCTTTATTTCCTTTTATTATTATTTTTTTCAAAGAAACAAAACCCACCGTTTATGTTTGTTTTTTAATAAATAAAATTCACTACTTATATCGGGTTACTTCTCAATTGAATTTATTTCACATTAGCACTTTTATTTGTTTATGCACACTCTTTTGGTAGCTGATATCTGGTTACAATATTAATTTCACTACCAGTGCGCTTTTTAGAAAATATATATTTATTTATATTTATCCTTATTGCACATTGAGCACTTTATCACCTATGAGGCAGCACCGTACCAATCCTTTGCACATATTTCACTTTCTTAAATCCTTCGGGGTAGGTTGTTGGCAGCTGACACCTCTGTGATAAGCACAATATACATATTTAAAAATTCCATAGCGCTGGTCACCCCTGTTTACTTTATTACTGTCATAAAGTAAGCTATATTTATGATATCGTCATTTCCTGTTCAGAGACAACAGATGCGCAGGTGGCATTATAATGTCATACTTAAGAACTTCATTTATTATGTCAATGTGGCCTCATAATTCATAGCTTTTTAAAATAAAAAATATAATTTAGCAAAAGACTTGGTTAGCTGGTGATATGCAGACAAATAGCTGGTCTACTCAAACCCAGCTTGCATACAGCAAAGCTATTTTAAGTGGTTGTAAACCTCAGAAATGAAAAATCAACAGAGCACATTTCTCTATGTTGGGTACAAACATCAATTCAAAGCACTCTCTCTTCCCTCTGCTATCTGCGTGACTCACGTTCAACAGGTTATCCAGACACCAAGACATTCTGAGAGATGGCCCCTACCAGCACACAGCAAATTTTTGACAGCCTCAGCTGTGCATGTTTCACTATGAGACTGTGAAGAGGGGGTGTTCCATTCCTTCCACTCAGGTCTCAGATTACACTTAGCTCCCTTCTCTAAGATGTGCACTGTGTGAATTTAGAGCCCCCCCCCCCCAACCTGCTGGAGCTGAAATAGCCTCTGAACTGTGTGTTTTAGAAGCCTGAAGACAATAGATGATCACAGATAACCATGTACAACTTATGAAGGAGGATTTATTTTATATCTGTGTATCACCTGAGGCAAGTCATTCATTTCAGTAGGCTCAGTCCATTTGAAGCTTTTCACTGCCAGAGACACATAATATCCCTAAAACATTATATATTTTCTGAAAGCAGGGTAGTGTAGTAATGGAGATGGTGGGCAGGTTCATTGTTTAGCTTCCCTCTTCCTCTTAGCTCAGAAGTGTGTACATTCTACCCCTTTTCCCTGGGAGCATTCATATTGTGCACAGAGCCACAAGAGGTCTGACTTGTCATTACAGGTTGCAATGTGGAGGAGGTGATTTCACCCGAATGAGGAGGGACCACTTTTAAGTTGAAAGTTGGAATATTGCCAGAGGTGTAATTAGGACATTCAGGGCCCCAGTGCAAGAAACCATGAAGGGCCCCCATGACCCCTGGCCGGGGCCCTTTTCTTCAAGCCCGGGGCTCTTCCCACTGATCCTGGGGCCCTTTACTCCGGTCGCAGGGCCCTTTATTACAGTCCCCCAGCAGAACCCTTTTACAAATTCTGCAGTGGGCCCCCTTTGTGCCATCAGGTGTCCTCCCCATGGTGGTGTAATACCAGGACCCAGTTGCAAGTGCGACCTTTGCGATGCTGGTAGTTCACCCTCTGGTATCTATAGTTTTTATTTTTAGTTATGTTAATTTCTTATTTTTTATCTTTTTACAGTTTTTATTTTTTTACAATTTCATTCATTCAGAAAAAGAAGGAGCTGGTAAATAACGTATTTACGTACCCCTTCACGGCTCTCCATCGTGACACATCCCCTGCAGCAGCTGGCAGGAGAGGGATGGAGAGAATCTGGCAGGGCTGCGGGGGGGGGGGGGGGGGGGAACCAGAGGAGCAAACAGGGGCCCAGAGACAGCAGAAGACAAGTGAACTAGATAGGAGGGGTGGCGGGGGCAGCATATAGAAGAACCAATCTCCTCCATTTTCCTTCTGCAGTTACAGGAAAATAGAGGAAAATGGAAGACATTTGTTCCTCTAAATGCTGTCCCCGCCTATCCAGGTGTACAGGGGAGCCGCACAGGCCCCCTGGAGTATAGGGCCAGGTTGCAATTGCAACCCCTGAAACCCCTGTAGTTACACCCCTGAATAATGCCTTAATGCCAACATTGCATTAAATTGCAGCCTCAACCTGCCTCTGGGGGCAGTACTGATCGCTCTCCCTGAGTCCTCACTTGGATGCAGTAAGCCCTTCCTACATGCGCTTTACATACAGTATGTTTTAAGAAACCCTCAGTTTATTAAATCTTAGCTGCCTAATTGTACATTATTTAGTATTGCACCTCTGATGTTTTTACCCGAATATTGAAAAATAAAGAATGCATGGAAAAATCTCAGCTGCTTATTATGTTTGAAATGTTAGCAAAAATGTTTTAAAACAGTTCAGAGTTTATTAAGTTGGACGCTTTTATTGTTAAAAGTATCATCATGCAATATACTGAAAAATACATACAGTATATACAGTAATTGCCTCTTGATTGATTTTAATTCAAAAGATAAGGAAACTTTTAAACAGTAGTTTCTGAACATTTCCTCAACCTTTTTTTTCCCTCCCACTGTGCTGATCTAACTCCCCCCCCCCCCCCCCCACCACTCTGTAATCCATTGGCATTCTGCTGCAATGTTTAGCTGAGGTTGGTGCATCTCATTTTCATTGCTTGGACATTTGCAGTAGATCCCCATAGACCTATATAGGACCAAGAGACTAATCTGCCTCTTGGCCACATTGAAGTCTATCCGGTCTTACAGTGTATGCCAAGGAAATAGGAGGCGCACCCAACATTTAGCAACAGTACTGTTGATGTCCCCTATTCTACAACAATCTCGACACACAGCAGCAATCAGCTCCCAGGCACAGGAAGTCCCCCATCGCTAATAATTTATTTACAGCTCTCTTTAGTAGATCACGGGACATTCAAACACCACAAATAATTTTATAATGATAGAAGATTGATAGAAAATGACTGTCGGTGTCTGCAAAAGATCGCTGCATTTTAGAGGAGATCAGCAGCACTGTCAATAAATGCCAGGACCATACTGAGGGTAGAGCAGAGTCTTTGGGATAATCAAAAATGGGGCCAATACCTGGCACGTGGGCAGTAGTGAGAGAGACAAGTATTATTGTTGTGTCACTTTGCATGCACAATAGCAGCGACGTTAAGATGTAGACCAGCACCAACCACAACCCAGTGGCAGGAAAAAACAGGTGGTGTTGGTGCTCCAGGTATATAGACAAGATAAAACAAATTAGAACCATATGTATTAGAATAAACAATACAAGTCATAAGTCCATGAACAAGGTCCATAAATAAAGTTCCAGGTAGGCTGATGGAGAATAGGCAACAAAGGGCAAAAGCTCCTCAGAAGAGTGAAGTCAAGTCTGTATGTAAGGACAAAAAGGAGACAGAAAGAGTGCCTCTAAGTGCAGGGATTTAATGGGTACAAAATTAACAGTTGTAGACTCACATAGGTAAAAGATGAATGGATCATCAGACGGAACAGGGTCCAATGGGGATCGTGGTGCGGTGTAGTCCGGATCCAAGACTGCAGCTCAAGGATGTCAGTGGGAGACGGGGAGGGTGCCGGCACTCGCGGTCTTCCAGGTAGGCAAAGTCTGGAGAAAGGCTTGGGCCGCAGCCTCAAGGCACGTGACGTCACCGAAGGGCGGAGGAACACAACCACAACCCAGTGGGATGCACATCCAGCGTTGTCTCTGCAGTAGGTGAGTACTTGTTGCAATGAGATATAACCTTCTAATTTCTGTCCCTGTCAACTTACATCACATCCCTACCCTCAGCTGGACTCTTCACAGCAATGTATTTATTGCTGAATTAGGGTTACATGTGGCTGCTTGAATAATCTCTATAAGAATTTATAACAACAGAGGGTAAAACTGGTATTCACTGCTTCAGGAAATCAATTCAGAACACAAACAGCTACTTGAGCTTATCCCCATAAACAGCTTCCCTCTTAGTAAAGTCAAGGATAGCCCTGGTAACACAGGCAAACAAATGCAAGAGTTCAAGGCTCAATGGCAATGGGCACATTGGAACTGGAGTACTCTGGTAACAATTACAAAGGGCTCCCCACAGAAACAGCAGTTGGATCTTTGGGAGAAGCAGTGTCTTCCCTCAATGCATTGGCAGTGGGGGGCCACTCACCTGGCCGCAGATCACTTCCCAGATAGCAAGGATAACTTGCCACAAATTTGTGGCAGTGTTGAATTGTAACTCTTGTTAATTTGCTGCACATTTTCACTGGAAATTTGTACACTTGCAGAGCACTTGAAGCACAAGTTCTAGTTGACACTTTTCTAATTTGTAATAAATTTGCATGGCAAGTCTCTAGCAAGAGCAAAGTTGCAGTGGTGAGTCTACAGCAAGAACTGTAGGTGGGATGACTATTGCACAACATAACTGAACCAGAACTTGCAACAGACTTGCAGATTGTTTGCAAAGAAAGTTGATCTGAAGTCATGCAATGCGGATTGCTGCAATTGTGCAACAAACTTGTGAAGCCTTGCAAGTCTAGCTTATAGCTTAGCAAGTCATTTTTAAACTTGCAACTCAATTGCTTGCTATCTGGGTTACCTAGCTACCTCTGCCTCATCAGGTGAGGCCTCTCTGAGCTGCTGAGAATGTATTTTTTTTTCTGTGTGTTTGCATTTATCTGCTCTAATATTATTGCTTCAGTCTCCAAATCTTGAATGTTATCTGGAAAAAGTCAAATTAGTACTTTGGACAGATTGATTAAACTTTTTGCCCTAATGATGTGATGAAGCAAGCCTTAACCTTTTCACTTTAAGCACATTACTGAAGCTTCTACAACCCCTAAGCTATTATCCTATATTGCAGTGATTTTAGGTCTGCCCTGGCTGTCTTAAATATATATATATATATATATATATATATATATATATATATATATATATATATATATATATATAATTTTTTTACAAAATTGGATATATTTTAGAAGAAATATTTTTGACTTTTGCTTCCTTGCCTCAGACAATCTTCTAATAACATGGTTCTATGTTTCTAAGGCAGAGCAGATTATAAATCCCAGACTCTGCTATGCACCCCATAGAGCAGAAAGTTTGTACTGTTGCTTGTTGAAAATACAGAACATTCTTATAACCTGTGATAGACAAGTCATTGGGATTCAAGGCCTGATCATGTTGATCACTGTAATCAGGACCACTTTAATCCTGACATCGATTTAGGACTGTATTAAATCTAAAAACATTGCAATTACTCTTTGAAAGGCTTCACAGCGGGATACCCAAATCATTTGACTCACCCATTTTCCTAGTCACTGACTCTTTGTTTTAGCACTCATATACAACGCCATACCTTCATAGCCAATGCCCTAAGCCATCTACCCTCTATTAAAATCTCACTATTTCCACTGGAAAATGTGAATGTTTTACCATATAATAATAAGTACATCTACAGTATTCATTTGCTGTTAATTTTGAAAATACACATTACATACAAATTGCATTATGATACAACACGATGTCCCTGAATTGGGAGCATTTACTAAAAGTTTGAATTGGAATGCTGTTTTGCTTCAGATTGTTGACCAATAAAGAGTTAAAACATGGGCCATCCTCCTGATTCCAACTACCTAGGTAAGGCAAAAATCTAGGCCAACATTTTAATCCAAAGTTGAAGCACATATATAGTTGCAGTATTACCTACTAAAATTTTTTCTTATATTTTCACTTTCTAGCAGATGGAAAAGCCAGACTAGTGCGCTGACAATACAGCCTGGTCACATTCTTGGCTTAAACCAGTAAAGAAGTAGAAGCAGACTAATACCTTCAGCAGACTACTAGCTCCTCTGAACAGCATGATCCTTGTCAGAATATTTGCATGTAGAAGACCAGGTTTCTTGTACTGTCCCTCCATCTCCTAGTTTTAGTACTACTACAAGACAACTACAAGAGGCTGATGTCAAGTAAAATTCTGGTAAATGCACTAGTTAAATTTTAAAATAATTACTTTTAAATAACTCCTGTCCTGTGCAATGTGGACTTCTATATGCACAGGGGTGTACAGTAAGGGCCCATTCACATATAGTGTGGTGACCAGCAATTTTCAGTGCTGGAAGATCACCAGTCCCCAGTTGATTTCTATGTATCCTGTTCACACTGCAATTCAACCCGGAGCTGCACTGCAGTGTGCTGCAATAAAATGCATACATTCAACATTGTATAGTAGCATATAGGATGGGATCGCAGGCCACTATACAGCAGAGCATTGCACCGTGCTGCTGTACAGTGACAATAATAAAGTGTCACTTTGTACACTTCAAATAAAGTTGAGTAAAAAAAAAAGGAACTGTATGATAGACTGAAGCATGCATTACACTGCCCTCTACCGCCAAGTTACTGCAGCAAGAACGGGCAGCGGTGGCACACTAAACAGCTGCAGTTTAATGTGCTGTAGCTCTCGGGCCATGGGAAGTGGCCCTAATATGTGAGTTCTTAATAAATTGCGGTAATTTTTTATGGAAAACAATGCATTTTCTCTTTGAGCTGAAGTCCATTTGAAGTATTTATACTGAAAAATATATTTCTACATATAAAAAGAAAAAAGGAAACCGTGCTCACCAAAAAAAAAGAGGGGAATAAATAAACAGCTATCTTATTGTCTAGGTATAACAGACATCTAGAGTCACATAAAAAAAGTAAGGCAGCACTAAATTCCAATCAATAGTGAAAGAAACAATTCACCCATAAACAAATTGTAACAGTAATCATTAACAAAAAATGTGTATTATTGTTATAATAAACATAAACTAATAGTCCATATAAAGTGCTTTCAGTTCCACAGGTGAATTAATGGTGCTCCAATATATAAATAAAGTGTCCACATAAGTTGTAACAAAAACTATGAGTCTCTGGTTAGGAGCAGTCATAGAAAGCATGTGTGTGATCATATGGATCCTTTAACCACTTGCCGACTGCCTAACGCCGATCTACGTCGGCAGTCAGCCCCTCACAGGCAAAGTGACGTAGGGCTACGTCACTAGCTTGTGAGGGTCTAGGGAGCGAGCGCGCGCCCCCGGAGGCGCGCTCCCGCGTGGTCACGGACCCCCCCCCGTGCGTGTGACCAGCGGACCCGATGTCCGCCGGTCACTCGGCGATCGGTGGGGGAGAGGGAGAATGTCAGGCAGCTTGTGTAAACAAGCTGCCTGTCATTCTCCTCGCTGTAAAGACACTGATAAAACGGATCTAGTATGTAGATCCGTTGATCAGTGTCCTTACAGCTCAAGCCACAGCCAATCACAGTAGAAAGCACGCCCCTAGGGATACACACAGCCCCTCCCTTCCAAATAAAGTTAACCCCTTCACAACCAGTGTATTTTTACAGTAACAGTGCATATGTATAGCACTGATTACTGTAGAAATGTCACTGGTAACCCCAAAAGTGTCACAAATGTCAGTCAAGGGTCCGATCTGTCCGCCCCAATGTCGCAGTACCGCAAAAAAATCGCAGATCGCCGCCATTACGCGTTAAAAAAAAAAACAACAAAAATGACAAAAATCTTTCCCTTTGTTAGTAAACGCGATAACTTTTGCGCAAACCAATCAAAATACGCTTTTTGCGATTTTTTTTACCAAACATATGTAGCATAAAACAAATTGGCCGAAAATTTTAAAAAATTTTGATTTTTACTTTTTTTTGGGGGGGAATTTCATATAAAAAAATGTGAAAAATATTGTTATTTTTGCAAAATTTACGCTCTTTTTTTGTTTATAGCGCGTGATCAAAAAATCGCACAGGTGATCAAATACCACCAAAAGAAAGCTCTGTTTGTGGGAAAAAAAGGACGTCAAATTCGTTTAGGTACAGCGTCGCACGACCGCACAATTGTCCATTAAAGTCACGCAGTGCCGAATCGCAAAATACCCCCTGGTCAGGAAGGGGGTAAAATCTTCCGGGGCTTAAGTGGTTAAAGCCGCTGTCAGATTCTCAATGTCACAAATTTTTATATATTACTCTTATTCTTATTATATTCTTATTATTATATATGTATATATATATATATATATATATATATATATATATATATATTGCTTATATCTGGCCAGCTTTAAAATGAATATAGTTTCACTGTTGTGGTAAAACCTTAGTATATAAGGTAAGGTACACTATAGACAAAATTGGAATGAAAACCTAAAATTCATACTTAAAAAAAAAACATTAAAATCAGGGTTTAAGTTTTATTCAGGCTAGGTGTGGTGCACCAGTCCACCTCACTTTTTGTTGGTAACATGGAAATAACATACACCTACCAGAACCCAATGTCAGTGCTAAGACATTTCTCACAACCACCAATCAGAGTCCAACTGATCACTCAGCAAGCAGAGACACAGCACAGACTCCAGGAAGCACCTTTCAATGAACATGTGAGGAGCCATGTGACCTATGTAAACTTTCAGAAAACAGATTTTTTTTTCTAAACCTAGTTGATATTAGACTGGTAAATTACAATCATAGAAGGTGCACTGACATATTTCCTAAATCTGGACTTTTTTTTTTATCATCTATGAATGAACAGTAAAAACTCACATACCAAAGCTTAATCTTGCCTTATAAATGCAACAATGGGAAAGAAAAAATCTTATATGAACCTCTGCAAACCAAAAAACTGACAGTTGTGCCGTTAGACCTCCAAATTAGTCACATTTTGGAAGTCTACCCTTACTCAAGGTATAGGAAGCTCCATCCATTCAGATCTATGCATTGCAGTGACTCATTTTATAACGAGCGTTATAACGAACGAGCGTTACAAAAATGTATGGTATTCAGTGTACCTCGGCGAGGTGTGCTGCAGCGCCATTCATTTGGAATTCATCCATTATTCCCTAAACCACAGGTTCTCAACTCCTGTCCTCAGGACCCCCTAACAGGCCAGATTTTAAGTATTACCTTGGAGGAGATGCAGACTAGAATACTGCAATCACTGAGCAGCAAATTATATCACCTGTGATGTATTTCAGTTATCTTGCAAACCTGGCCTGTTAGTGGGTCCTGAGGACAGGAGTTGAGAACCACTGCCCTAAACCTACACCTCCAACACATCTGCATTGCAGCACACCATAACAAATATTGCAGGTCTGATTTTAGGTCCATTGTGGTGCATTGGTAGCCTATTCCAATGAATAGGTTGCCTTAATGCAATGCCCTTTTTTTTTGTGCAACATACACTTTTTTTTTTTTTTTTTGCTCAGATATACACTCTTTTACAATTTTTTATTTTACATTTGTATATATTTGTCCTTGGAATATCTTATACACTGCCTGTACTACCTTACTTTGTTTTACCTGGTACATTATACATTGCAAAAGTAGGAGAAAAAAGGGTGTTCTAGAGTGGCCCACCGGTATTGAAATTACACATCAAAACACTCCAATATATCTAAAATAAATTGACCTATGAAATTGTATTATAAAGATTAAAAACAGAAGTACATAAAGACAATTATATAATATATAAGAAGAAGGAATTACTTTCATATGTATCAATCGGTGACGCATTTCGGGGTTATTGCGGCTTCTTCATGGACATTATGCTCATACATGACAGATATCCAATAGGAAATATTTCTTATTGGATATCTGTCATGTATGAGCATAATGTACTTCCATACGTTATGTACTTCTGTTTGTAATCTCTATAATAATATTTCATATGTCAATTTTTTTTAGATATATTGGAGGGTTTTAATGTGTAATCTCAATACTGGTGGGCCACCCTAGAACACCTTTTTTTAAACTTCTTTCGCTATTTTTGTCTCTTTGGGTTGGTGACCCCCCCAGTATAGAGTTGTTTAGCTATATAATTAATAATCCCCACCACTGCTTTGTCAGACCCTCATTTTTTATGATCATTAATGGTACATTATACACTGCCATTGGAGATTGTGTTCCTATATAAATAAGAATATAGATGGCATCCTTATAAATAGATGAACACCTCACAAAATAAATGATTCTACTGCTAAACATTTTTTAGTAGCTAAACCTTACAACATAAGCCCTCTGCATTTTTTAAAATGTATTTAGCAAAAAACAAGTCAGATTATGATATTAGTTATAATAGCAATGTTTTTTTTATATTTTCAACTGCTGTACATTTTAATCTGTTTAGTTATGTTTTCTACATTGAACTACAGTGTATTGAAACAGGATTTCAAATAACATTTTACTGTTTTCTATAATGTTTCAAATAACATTTTACTGTTTTCTACAACACTTCTTGAATGCAGACAATTCACACTGAACCCATCGAAAGCTGGGATTTTGTTACCAAACCTTTAACTTTGATCCTGCATGGTTACAGCTTTAAAATATTCTGAATGGCCGGGGAAATGCATTTTTCACCAGAGAAAATCATTCCCTTCAACTTCAGTTTATCTGATGTGATCAATGCATTTAGCCACACGCAAAATCAACACTATTTGCATGGTTGTAGGTGTGTTTGAACTTAAAATATGCATCCCATTCCTGTGAAGGAAAGAATGGAGAAAATGGATATTTTGCTCTCGCCTCCAGCACACTGTTTTGCATCGCAGATTAAAGGATTTTCAAAACTAACTGTGATTGTCTTGTCACGGTTGAGATACACATTAGTTGACTGAGCTGAGTATCAAATATGTGAAATTAGTTGCCATTAAAAGCTAGCTTTAGGCAGTTCATTTCTCATCAGCCGAGCTGCGAGAGCCTCCTGCTGTGGACAGTGAACATTTGCTTACTAAATATTGTTGCTAATCAAACTCTGCATTACAAATTGATGCTTCTAGAAGTATGGAGGTTAAAACACTGATGAAGAAAGTTTGCTTGGGCGAATTGAGTTTAACCACTAAATGCCACATCATTTTATAACCAAATGCATTCTAAAATTCTCTATTTAAAAGACAACTGCATTTTCCTTTGAAATATGGATTTGTATTTTTTCATTAAGCCTCCAAAAACAGTCAATATAATAGGTTACCAATTTGGTCTTTTTCAGGCAGCATGGCCTACAGCCTACTAGCGCAGTATTTACATCCTGTTGGGCTGTGAACAAGCTGATCCCTACAACCTGCTAAAGGCTGTTGTTTGGAGATGGGAAACCATCTCTGCATTGGGGGAAGCCTTTCCTCAAGGTACAGTCTTAACACAACACAGCAGAATGTAGACAAAGAACCAAGAGGCTGCAGGCCATGCTGCTGGAAACCTGGCTTTATCTTAAATTAAGATAGCTTCTCAAATTTGCAAGGCCTGGATTCTCTTCTAAATGCAATAATATAACTGGATACTAATATTTATAGGTAACGTTGATATAGGGGATTTCCAATTTGCCCCCCCCCCCCCCACTGGAGCAAATTGGATAATGCTTGGTTTTCTTTTTTGCCTTCCTCTGGATCAACTGTGTTGTTTTTTTTTCTTTGTTGGTTGAACTGGATGGACTGTATACTGGTTACAGTGGGAAGTTTACATGTACCAGGCCTGAATTTACCATAAGTCACTCATTGACCAGTGCCCATGGCACTAGGGAAGACGAGGCACTGCCAATTTTTAACCACTTTACCACCGGAGGATTTTGCTGTCTTACGTCCAGGCCACTTTTTGCGATTCGGCACTGTGTGACTTTAACTGACAATTGCGCGGTCGTGCGACGCCGTACCCAAACGAAATTTACGTCCTTTTTTTCCCACAAATAGAGCTTTCTTTTGGTGGTATTTGATCACCTGTGCAATTTTTACTTTTTGCGCTATAAACAAAAAAATAGCGTAAATTTTGAAAAAATAACAATATTTTTCACATTTTTTAAAATGAAATTCCCCTAAAAAAAATGTAAAAATCAAAATTTTTTAAAATTTTTGGCCAATTTGTTTTCTGCTACATATGTTTGGTAAAAAAAATCACAATAAGCGTATTTTTTGATTGGTTTGCGCAAAAGTTATTGTGTTTACTAACTAAGGGAAAGATTTCTGTCATTTTTGGTGTTTTTTGGCGGCGATCTGCGATTTTTTTTGCGGGACTGCGACATTGCGGCAGACAGATCGGACCCTTGAATGACATTTTTGACACTTTTGGGGGTACCAGTGACATTTCTATAGTAATCAGTGCTATAAATATGCACTGTTACTGTAAAAATGACACTGGCAGGGAAGGGGTTAATTTTATTGGAGAGGGAGGGGTTAATGTATGCCTGGTGCTTACTAACGTGTGTGGGGGGAGGTGACTGAGCGACACAAGGACAGATCGCATGTTCAGCTATGCTGAACCCTGCAATCTGTCACTGTTTGTCACTTAGGAGATCCGCCCGCTCTGTTTACACAAGTGGGCGGATCTCCAGACTCGATTCCCCGACGATCGGGGAAGAGTGGCGGCGATCGCCGCTGCTCCTACCCTGGCCCGACTCCCGCTGTGACTGAACACAGCGGGAGCGAGCCTCCGGCGGCGCGCGAGCGCCGCCCAGAAGGGGTGGAGTCCAGCGACATAGGTCTATGTCACTGGACGGAATGGAGCCACTTTGCCGCAGTACAGTCAATGTGACTGGTCGGCAAGTGGTTAAAATGTAAAAATTGAGATTTTGTTTTTCATGTTTTGTTTCTGCAGCTGTTGTACCTGCCTGAAACTGCATGTTTAGGTCCTGCTGTTGAGATAGTACTCTAAACTTAAAGTCTTTGCCTAAAAAATATGTCAAACCCAACATTTCATATTCCTGATATGTGTCTGCTGTACCATGTACTTGTATGAAAAAGTATCCTGTTATCTTTGTATTGCTTCCTTCTTCCTTCCTAGGCATGGGAGTGTGGTAAGTTTTCTGGCTGTGCTGAGAACTCAGCCTGCTCTCCCCCAATAATCAGACTTGTCCTGACAGCCCCCTGCACAGCCATTCACTGGGTAGACTAGTGTGTGCTGCTGTTTCTCCCTCCCCCAGCTCTCTGAACTTACTTTACAGCTAAGAATGAAGGGTATGTAATTACCTATAAAAAAGGGGAAAAAATATATTTTTAATGTCTTTTAAATGTATATACAAATGTTTTGCCTTTCATTTAAATGAAACTGATTATTTTACAAGGTGAGGGTTTACATATACTTTAAGAGCAATCAACAGGAACCCAACCAATCATAAATTGTTTTACACTTACTTAACTATGTAAAGCTGTTTAAAGCAATTTTTTCTGTTTGGTGCTATACAGCACTATACTTCTTATAGGGTCCTTGTGAATCAGTACCAGTGCCAGGGTAAGGGGACAACATTAACATAGAACTATAGGTAAAACCTTTTTTTTCATTGTGGATAGAGTAAGGAAAGGTTATAACCCCTGTCAGATTTTTTTTTTTGCCATCTGTGTCCTATTGCAGAGATTTTCCTTTACTTCCTGTCTCATAGCCATAACAGGAAGTGAGAGGAAATCCCTTCAGAATAAGGGAATTCCTTGGGGACCCCTAGGTCACCAGAACTAGTGTTCCCATTGGAAGATTTACCCTCTATTACTTTTCTGGGGTCAGCCAATAATTTAGGATTTTCTTTTACTTTTAATGATAATGGCAAACAAGACAAATAGAGAGGGTGAATCTGCTTAAACGGATTGTAAAGGCAGAAGGTTTTTGTAATGCATTCTATGCATTTGGATAAAAAAAAACCTTCTGTGTGCAGCAGCCCCCCTCTGCCCCCCTAATGCTTACCCGAGCCCCATCCTAATCCAGCGATGTTGCACTAGTGTCTCAGCCACCCTGGACCCTCCTCCTCCATGGCTGAGACAGCAGCGCTGCGCGATTGGCTCCCGCTGGAGTCAATTAAAGTCAGTCAGCCAATCCAGAGAGAGAGGGGGTGAGGCCGGGTCACTGCTCTGTGTTTGAATGGACACAGGGAGCTGTGATTTGGCTCGGGTGCCCCTATAGCAAGCTGCTGGCTGTGGGGGCACTCAACAGGAGGGAGGGGCCAGGAGTTCCAACCAGGGACATGAGAAAAGGAGGATCCGGGCCACTCTGCACAAATCCAACTGCACAAAGCATCTAAGTATAACATGTTTGTTATTTTTTAAAAAAAAAGAGACTTTACAATAACATTAATGAGGGTACAAAACCCCTCTGTACTGTATCCAAAACGAAAAAGAAGTTTTGCCTTTAGCCCTTGTTCATATTGGAGTGACTTGTCATGCGATTTGACAGATCAAATCGCATGACAAGTCACACCCTATTGTCAGCAATGGACATGTTCAAATCAATATGACGCCGACTTTGCTGTGCCACGTCAATTGGAAAAGTAGTTCCTGCACTACTTTTGGCGATTTTGGGTGCGACTTGCATAGACATCTGTGCCTGAAGCCTCACAGATGTTTTTAAAGTCGCACTGACATGCAACTTTGAAATTGTGCAATTTTAGATGAAGTCGCACAATTTCAAAGCCGCATTCAATGTGAATGAGGTGTTAGTTATACTTTACCTGCTCAATGTAAAAGCTTATATTTTTTTCTATGTTTTCATGTATTATTCTGGCCACATTTTTGGCTAAATTCAACCAAATGACCCATAGTGGGAAGTCTGTGCCATGGAATTTATGCATCATATAGAGTTAAGGAAGCATACTATCGCACCTTTCTTTTGTTTGTTGCTCTGTACAGTTAAAAAGTAACCATAAATATAAAGCAAATGACATGCTTCCTCTAATAATACAGCCTTTGTTTTGATGGAAAAAATTGTATTCATGGGTGTCTAGAGCTGATTTTCCTGATTTACTATTTGTCCCTGGAAATATTTTGTAATCTGTTTTAGCAAATATTGATGTGTTTAGAATGTCCCACAGTTCTCCGAGATAATATGTCAGTACATAGCCTATTTTAACTGCTTCTGCAGCAAAATATCCTAGAAATGTGTTTTAAAATATTGGCAGTCACACTCTGATTGACTGTACAAGAGCATTCTTTGCACCATAAATCAAGGTTTAATGTTTCCATGTGGCATATGCTCAATAATGATCAAATGTATGATTGCAATGTTATTTGTTGGTCTGGACAGGTAAAAGTAGCAGTAAATATGCTGTAAAGTAGAAAGTATGATCCCTCTAGTAGTACAAGCTAGCATTAGCATTATATTAAGATTTTTGTTGGCAGTAAAAAATGATCACTTTCCAGCTCTCAGAGGTCCTCCATTGTGGAATAGGACTGTGCAACAATTTCAAATGGTAGGCGGTTAGGGGAATCCAAAGTGGAACTACAAAAACAAGGAGACCGGAAGGTGCAAGCACTTAGTGCATTACGCAAAAAGGAGGAAATCAGCTCTGAGGAAGGGGGTGCATCCCCGAAATGTGTCAACTTGGCTATACAGCGGGATACAATTGGAGCATGCATGTCTTACACCATATGGCATCTTGTGGTCTGTATTTTACCAGTTGCATTTTTGTATGTATATCCTTTTTAATCATTTTATTTGCTCAAATTATTTTTTTGCGGTAATGCACTAGGTGCTTGTGTCTTCCTGTCTCCTTGTTTTTGTTGTTCCACTTAAAGCGGAGTTCCGGCCACAAAATCGACATTATCGATTTTGGGCCATCCGCTTGCTCTTGTTCACCTGAAAAAGAAATGGATTGTTACGATTTTTTTTTTGTTTACTTACCTTGTTATTGAAGAAAAATATACTCACCTTTCTTCCACTTCCTCTCTCTGCGGCCGCGGCCTGCGCCGTCACTTCCTCTTTGCATTGATTCCTGGGAGCTGAACGGCATCGCTCCCTGGAATCAATGCGCCTGCATCGGCCCCGCTCGTCACTTCCGGTGCGGGGCGCCTCATTCCCTGCTAAACAGCTTCTGGGCATGCCCAGAAGCTGTGAAGGGATGACGCGCCCCCGCACCGGAAGTGACGAGCGGGGCCACATCCGAGATAGCAGTGCTGGAGAAGAAATTTTCAAGGTAAGTATTTCTTCTAAAAGGTAAGTGCGACCCGGGACAGTACAACCCATTGTGGAATGTACAAGCCCTGACTGTCCCGGGGGTATTTTTAGCTAAATTTCAACCCCGTGGCCGGAACTCCACTTTAAGATTTTTACTTGATAGAAGGGGTGGGGCTTGTGCTAATTAGGGTTATTTATAAGGTGTCCCTAGACAACTTGAAGCCTAAATACATTCCTGCTACCTTTGCTATAAAATTTTTCTGTGCAGTCAGCCCTTTATTTTCCAGGACAAAGGGAGTTGCTAGGATTGCAAAAGGCCTGTGGTACTCATGGGCATACAGAATATAAATAGGTTGTGGTTCACATAGCACTTTATGGTAAGTGGTGGTTGTGGATATACATTCATGCTGAACAGTAAGAGAGGCATGGTTCAACATAGTGCAAGCTTATTTTCTGCACTAATACACCTCAATCCTTGTGCGCAAAAAATATATCTTCATTCATTTGCCGCAAACGGCAAAAAGACTGTGCACTTTTAAAAGTGCAGTTACACTCTGCAAGTGCAGTTGCTCCAGAGCTTAGTAAATGAGGGAGAGCTCTGCTGACTTCCATTATCCAATCATGTGTAAGCAAAACTGCAGTTTTTTTTTTTTTATTTCCTTGCATGTGATTGGGTGTTCTTTGTAAAGTGACGTTTAATCTTATTTACTAAGCTCTGGATCAGCTGCATTTTCAAAAGTGCACAGCCTAATTGCCTTTAGTAAATCAAGCCCAAAGGGTCATTTAAAAAAGAAACGAGTCTCTTCCATTATATATACTCTTCTGCACACAGAGTATAGACATAGACAGTGGCAGCCTGTGCATAGGGGGCGCAGGGACACCGCCCCCCCAAAAAAAGGAAAGAAAAAAAAAGATTAAATAAAGAAAAAAAAAGTTTAAAAAAAAAAATTCCAGGTCGCCGGACTTAGTGGTGGCTATGGGGGGGGGTGGGGTTTTAGACCCGGCAGAGGCGCCGATTGGCTGCCTTCTGGGGTGTCACCTGGGTGCAGGTCATTGCGCTAGGACACTCCCACTTTCGTGATATCCTGGCTGTGATTGGTCCAGTCTCCAGCCTGGACCAATCATCATTCAGGACATCCGATTCCTGACCCTGCTGAAGTCGCAATGGGGGCGGTGCCGGTGCGTGCGTCAGTCACGCACCATCACCGCCCGATCTCCTTCCCGCCGGACGGATCTGAAGATCTGCCACTGCCAGAGAGCCCTAGGGCTAGAATTATTGCTCTCACTCTAGCGATTGTGGTGAAGCCTCATATGTGTGGTTTGAACATCTTTTTCATATGTGGGCGCGACTTGCATATGCTCGCTTCTTGGAGGGACGTGGCGCCTTACATTTTTTTTTTTTATTATTATTATTATTATTTATTTTACCTTTTATTTTTACATTGTCCCTTTAAAAAAATATATTCTGATCACTTTTATTCCTATTTCAAGGAATGTAAACAATATAATTAGGCAGGACAGGGCCTCTTTAATGTAAGATCTGGGGTCAAAAAGACCTGATATCACATCTACACTTAAAAGAAAAAAAAAAGTCCCTTTTTTCAGCATGAAAAAAAATGGGCCCTTTAAGGCCGTTGGGAGGAAGCTTTGTATGATGTTGCTCCGTTTCTCTAAGACCATAGAGTCAAGTGGGGGCCATTTTGCCCTCACTCGACTTCCTGCCTGGGACATGGATGAACCGGATTGTTTTCCCCGCTACCGATGGCTCCGGTAAGCGGGGAAAACAACTGGGAAGCAGCAGGAGGGGGCACATATCCCGTCGCCCATAAAAGTGGTCCCACGTAGAATCCACTGTTGGGACCACTTTTATGTGGAAGAGGACTGCCCGCCCTGTAAGCAAATACAGAGGTAATGGCAGCTATCTGCTGCCATAACACCGGTATTTAACGTCAAATTATCCAAGTAAAACTGCAGCAGGGGGTTCGGAAGTGGTTAATGGTATCTCAGTCTTTGACTGTAGGGTTCAATATTGAGTTGGCCCACCCTTTGGAGCTATAACACCTTCAACTATTCTGGGAAGGATGTCCACAAGGTTTAGGAGTGTGTCTATGGGAATGTTTGACCATTCTTCAAGAAGCGCATTTGTGAGGACAGGCACTGATGTTGGACAAGAAGGCCTGGCTCGCAGTCTCCACTCGAATTCATCCCAAAGGTGTTCTATCGGCTTGAGGTCAGGACTCTGTGTAGGCCAATCAAGTTCCTCCACACCAAACTCGCATTATCCATGTCTTTATAGACCTTGCTTTGTGCACTGGTGCACAGTCATGTTGGAACAGAAAGGGGCCATCCCCAAACCGTTCCCACAAAGTTAGGAGCATGAAATTGTCCAAAATGTCTTGGTATGCTAACATCTTAAGAGTTACCTTCACTGGAACTAAGGGGCCAAGCACAACCCCTGAAAAACAACCCCACATCATAATCCCCCCTCCACCAAATGATTTGGACCAGTGCATATAGCAAGGACCATAAAGACAGGAATGAGTGAGTTTGGGGTGGAGGAACTTTATTGCCCTGGCCTGGCCTCAGCCCAATAGAACACCTTTTGGATTAATTAGAGACTGCAAGCCAGGCCTTCTCTTCCAACATCAGTGCCTGACCTCACAAATGCGCTTCTGGAAGAATGGTCAAACATTCCAATTGACACACTCCAAAACCTTGTAGACAACTTTCCCAGAAGAGTTGAAGCTGTTATAGCTGCAAAGGGTGGGCCAACCCAATCTTGAACACTGTGGACTAAGACTGGAATGCCATTAAAGTTCATGTGCGTGTAAAGGCAGGCGTCTCAATATCTTTGACAATATAGTGTATATATATATATATATATATATATATATATATATATATATACAGTGCCTTGCAAAAGTATTCGGCCCCCTTGAACTTTTCGAACTTTTTCCACATTTCAGGCTTCAAACATAAAGATATAAAACTGTAATTTTTTGTGAAGAATCAACAAGTGGAACACAATCATGAAGTGGAACAAAATTTATTGGATATTTCAAACTTTTTTAACAAATAAAAAACTGAAAATTGGGCGTGCAAAATTATTCAGCCCCCTTAAGTTAATACTTTGTAGCGCCACCTTTTGCTGCGATTACAGCTGTAAGTCGCTTGGGGTATGTCTCTATCAGTTTTGCACATCGAGAGACTAAAATTTTTGCCCATTCCTCCAAAACAGCTCGAGCTCAGTGAGGTTGGATGGAGAGCGTTTGTGAACAGCAGTTTTCAGTTCTTTCCACAGATTCTCGATTGGATTCAGGTCTGGACTTTGACTTGGCCATTCTAACACCTGGATATGTTTATTTGTGAACCATTCCATTGTAGATTTTGCTTTATGTTTTGGATCATTGTCTTGTTGGAAGACAAATCTCCGTCCCAGTCTCAGGTCTTTTGCAGACTCCATCAGGTTTTCTTCCAGAATGGTCCTGTATTTGGCTCCATCCATCTTCCCATCAATTTTAACCATCTTCCCTGTCCCTGCTGAAGAAAAACAGGACCAAACCATGATGCTGCCACCACCATGTTTGACAGTGGGGATGGTGTGTTCAGGGTGATGAGCTGTGTTGCTTTTACGCCAAACATAACGTTTTGCATTGTTGCCAAAAAGTTCAATTTTGGTTTCATCTGACCAGAGCACCTTCTTCCACATGTTTGGTGTGTCTCCCAGGTGGCTTGTGGCAAACTTTAAAGGACACTTTTTATGGATATCTTTAAGAAATGGCTTTCTTCTTGCCACTCTTCCATAAAGGCCAGATTTGTGCAGTATATGACTGATTGTTGTCCTATGGACAGAGTCTCCCACCTCAGCTGTAGATCTCTGCAGTTCATCCAGAGTGATCATGGGCCTCTTGGCTGCATCTCTGATCAGTCTTCTCCTTGTATGAGCTGAAAGTTTAGAGGGACGGCCAGGACTTCGTAGATTTGCAGTGGTCTGATACTCCTTCCATTTCAATATTATCGCTTGCACAGTGCTCCTTGGGATGTTTAAAGCTTGGGGTTTTTTTTTGTGTCCAAATCCAGCTTTAAACTTCTCCACAACAGTATCTCGGACCTGCCTGGTGTGTTCCTTGTTCTTCATGATGCTCTCTGCGCTTTAAACAGACCTCTGAGACTATCACAGTGCAGGTGCATTTATATAGAGACTTGATTACACACAGGTGGATTCTATTTATCATCATTAGTCATTTAGGTCAACCTTGGATCATTCAGAGATCCTCACTGAACTTCTGGAGAGAGTTTGCTGCACTGAAAGTAAAGGGGCTAAATAATTTTGCATGCCCAATTTTTCAGTTTTTTATTTGTTAAAAAAGTTTGAAATATCCAATAAATTTAGTTCCACTTCATGATTGTGTCCCACTTGTTGTTGATTCTTCACAAAAAATTAAAATTTTATATCTTTATGTTTGAAGCCTAAAAATGTGGCAAAAGGTCGAAAAGTTCAAGGGGGCCGAATACTTTCGCAAGGCACTAATATATATATATATATATATATATATATATATATATATATATATATATATATATGTGTGTGTATGTCTGTCTGTCTGTGTGTGTGTATGTGTGTGTTTGTGTGAGTGTGTAGCATCCTCTAGTGTACTAGGAGTGTAGTTTTGTTTTGGTTAGAGTAGGTAAATGTGTGCAAGCTTGGCTGGCAGCCAAGTCTGTCTGTGTTTTTCCTGGGTTAGGCAGACATCCAGGGAGAGCCGGATGACACACAGGCAGCATTATTGAGACCTTACCCCTACTTCTCGAACTTACTTAAAACTACCGGAAGAATGTGAGGGGAGGTAAGGTGGAGCTGCCTGGAATATTCTGAGGGCCATGACCATTTCCCAACTGGGTTGGCAAGGGGCAGGCCCCCTTAAATACTCTTGGTCAGCCCAGCTGGGGAGGAGTATGTTCGGGTGGAAACTGGAGATAGAGTTTTAGGCTGTCGTGGCCTTTAAGGGAGCTCTGGGGGGTGGCCTTAGGCCTGGGCTCGGGTGGCGACAGGACCCTCTTCAAGACACACAGAGATGTCCTGGTCAGGTGGCACGTGAGCAAGGAAGACAGCAGGAGAACATTGCCAGGCAAGTCTCCAGGAGGACAAGGAACAGCCAACAGGGCTGGTGAGTGACACACAGCCAGGTAGACTGGGAGGCATGCCTGTGAGGACTGGGATGGAACAGTCTGGGATGGGTGCAGCACCAGTCAGGAAGACTGTGGTGGCACAGGCAGTGGAAATGGGCAGCTGCAGCCGGGAGGGCTGGCAGTGCCTGAAGAGGTCAAACTGGGAGCAGTAGCCACAGATAGGACAGCTCTAGACTTCCATTTTTACTACACCATAGGGGCCCGCGGTCTCTGCCTGCAAAGGGCATTCATCCAGTTTCAGCTAAGCTTGTGCTGGATCTGAAACCTGGCTGGTCCTGGGAGTGATAGTCTGCAAGCAAGTGTGTGCTGGAGGTAGAAAAGGAGAGAATGTATATACTGGAGTGTACATAGTTTAAGTCCCTACAGAGTTTCCTCAATCAAATGGGCATCTCTATTACCCCGCACCTACTCAACGCGGTGAAGGCCTTAATCCCACGCTACTGGAAACAATCTAAGGTCCCGACAATTCAGCAGTGGCTACAGAATGTAGACCATACCTACCATATGGAAGATATGACCTATGCACATAGGGCTCGCCTTTCTCACAAGATATGGGCCAGCTGGCTCGCCTTTACCCACTCAACAGAATATGCTGAGTTGATGTCTACATTACATCTAATTGACACCTGTCTATGGTTTTATGCAGAATGTTCACTCGAAATGGATGCTAAGTTACTGAGTCTTACATTGGGCCAACCTGGATTAACTACCCCCACCCCCGTTTTCTCCATTCTACGCTCTCTTCTACCTACTCTCTATTTCTATCTCTGTTTACTTCTTTCTTTCTCTATTTTTCACGGTAGGACATGTTGGTCCAGAAGTGGTACTCATATCCTGATTCTATGTCTTGATTGGTACAAATACATACCCTCCTGTGGTCGTTTTCTCATTCTATGTTATGTATTTTAATGTTGCTCTTAGTTTTTGTACAATTGTGTACTTTATGTTTGTTCATATACCTTTTTCACTAAAAATGTATTACACGAAAAAAAAAAAATCAAATGGGCATCCCATATGCACCCTTCTCCATCCAAGTTCAATTCCCCTAAATAAAAAATCAAAGCTGCAAGGACTGCTTCTTGTCTCTGAGTGACTGGAAATAATTTGTGTGCCTGGCTGTGCAGGGTGGGAGACGACCACATTTACCAGCGGCCCCTACGGGGGTACCTCTGTATATATATATATATATATATATATATATATATATATATATATATATATATTACCTTTGTCTCTTTGCCAGCTACATACAATCTCTTCATATCAGCCCAGCCAAAAGTAATACCTCCACATCAGTCATATACTCAGTAAATCACAAATTTCATATGGAATCTCTTCACTGCAGCATCTATAATGCCCCCCTAACATCTACAACATCTCAAGTCACAGTTCCTCTCTCCTGCAGTTACTACACCCTCCAACCCAGAACCTCATCCCCATGCAGCCCAATTTTACTATCCCATGAAACCATGTCCTTGAAAAACTTTCCTCTCCACCCTACTTTATCATATTCCTATGCCCTGTTTATCTGCCTTTTTACAGGGCATGTTGTCCAGGAAGGAACATAGAGAAATGCTCCAAAAAAACTCATGACCCTACAAGACCTTTCCCAAGGGATCCCCTTGTGTTTGTATCATGTAATATGATAAAGCAAAGAAGACATGGGACAGTTTTACCCTTCGCTGCACATACTGTAGTTCTTTGATTATGAGCTTATCGCTATGCAGGTACCCGCGGGTGGCACCGTTTTGCAGAGAATATCACACAGAGGTAATGGTAAAAACCTTCTGTGGGTATCAATGATGAATGCCTAGGACTAGCGAAACATCTGCTGAAAAGGAATGTGACTGCTTTCTCCCCAGTCCCTTAGGATAATATTATTAACTGTGTTACCAGGTTTCTCGCTGTGAAAGGTTGGAAATGCAGTGTATACTGTAAAGAGTGTGGAATTGATTGCCACTAAATATGAGCAATTTCATTTGAGTGGCAAATCTGTCTATGCAAAGGCTAATCACAATTCATATATTTCACTGAACTTGTGACTAGTGATTTACTTGATGTAAATCAAAAATCTCAATTCCTAATCCCCAATTAACGGGAAAGATTGATAGCACAAGCACAAGCAGATCATTTGAATTGGCATTTAGTGTTTCATGAAACTTTTATTTTGCCCAAGTACTGTTGATCAATCAACCATCTATTGGTGATTGATAGTTTTACAGAAAAACTATTTTCATATAAAAGTTAGTTAGTATATTACTTATTAGTTATTACTAAGCCACTACTAAATGTAATAGTACTATATCTAGAGCAAGTATTGTTGGGTTAGAAGGAGTTAATCGTTAACTTACAGTATGTTTTAGGATCAATGTTTTATTGATGCGGTATAGAAATGTAGACTGCAGTGTTAATACATTGTCCCATACCTGCAAAGACTATATAACTTGTGTTATGGTTTATAGATTACAAACCCACTTTGTGCTATTAAAGACAGATTATGGTTGGTTAGTGTTACATTATTATCACGTTAGCGGTTTGCAGCCTCATTAGTGTGGAGTAATGTTGTCGCTATCCATTCTCGATGTCACTATTGCTGCCTTAATAAGATCTGAAGTTGGTGATGTGACAAGTAATCAATTTATAATGCATATTAGGTCTTCCCAGTCTGACTTCCTAATGTCTGCAGCCCGAGCTGTGCCAGTGTGGAAGCTAATTAATAACCAGAGAAGTGACACTCTCAGCCATCAATAACCTGATTATCAATGACTCAATTCATCATGTTTAAAGAAATTGTATTTGCTGTTTGAAGAAACCGAATGAGGAAACGTGAGAGTCTGATATTACCCGGCAAAGTAAGTTATATGAACACAAAGGAAGGGATAAAGTCTTTTGCTAAAATGCTTCCTGGTGAGTAAGCAGATTCTATTATGTTGGCAAAGTAAGTGTGGAGAAAGTCATCTTGCTTAGATTGGTTCAGGCCCAACAATGTGTCTTTGAAATTTCAGTTTAGTTAAATATTGGTGGTTGATTTAACTACTGGAATCTTGTAGCCACCTGGCAAAATGATCTTTGCAACAGGGGTCCCTCTATTGATAATATCTGCTTGGAGTTTGTATGTTACCCAAGTATGTACTGTACACTGGTTTTCTCCACGAGCTTTGGTTTCCTTCTTACCACCCAAAAAATATTAAAAAGTTAATTTTATTTTATCAGCTTTGGCTATAGGATTCTTGTCTATATGTCAGAATAGAGCTTTTTGGAATCGCCTGCCTCTAATAAATAGGAAAGTATGGTTCTTCTTGTTGATTATTTTTTCTTTCACAGTGTAGTCATCAAGAAAGGTGAATCTTTAGAGTCCTTTCAAACTAAGGCACATGAAAACTGCCCAAAAAACTCAGAGCACTTTTGCGGTTCTTTTTTAGGTGCTTTTGAGGCGTTGGCGGTGCTCTTTTTTCACAGATACGTGACTCACAAAGTGCTTTGGGTTTATTACACACTGAGATGCTTTTCAAGCACTTTGGCGCAAAAATAAGCACCTGAAAAGCTCACAAAAGCCTATTATAATTGAAACCAATGAATGCTTTCACACCGGTGCAGTGCGCTGGCAGGGCAGTGAAAAAGATCCTGCAAGCAGCATGTTTGGAGCATGTTTGGAGTAGGGATAGACTGATATGGTTTTTTCAGGGCCGATACCGATACTGATATATTGGTCACAACGTATCAGTATCAGCAGATATTTTGTACATTTAAAGTTTTGAAAAATAAAGACAATTTTTGACACAAATCTGGTACTGAACATGTTAATTTTTGTTTAATGCTTAATGGCTGGCTTGCTGGCACCCTGTGGTGACTGGCTGGCTGGCACCCTGTGTTGGGTGGCTGGCTGGCACCCTGTGGTGGGTGGCTGGCTGTCTGGCACCCTGTGGTGGATGGTTGGCTGGCACCCTGTAGTGGGTGGCTGGCTGGCTGGTTGGCACCCTGTAGTGGGTGGGTGGCTGGCTGCCTAGGACCCTGTGGTGGGTGGCTGGCTGGCACCCTATGGTAGGTGGGTGGCTGGCACAGGGGCTGTGGGTGGCTGGCTGGTACAGGGCCTGTGGCTGGCTGGTACAGGGCCTGTGGGTGGCTGGCTGTCTTGCACCCTGTCTGTGGGTGGCTGGCTGTCTGGCAGCCTGTGGTGGGTGGCTGACTGTCTGGCACCCTGTGGTAGGTGGGTGGCTGGCACAGGGGCTGTGGGTGGCTGGCTGGTACAGGGCCTGTGGGTGGCTGGCTGGTACAGTGCCTGTGGCTGGCTGGTACAGGGCCTGTGGGTGGCTGGCTGGCTCGCTGGTACAGTGCCTGTGGCTGGCTGGCTGGTACAGGGCCTGTGGATGTGGGTGGCTGGCTGGCACTGGGCTGCTGTAGGTGGGTTTATGGCTGTGATACACTCACGTGAGACTAGTACCGACTCCAGATGAGGCTGTCTGAGGCGAGCGAGGCGGCCTAAGAAGGCAGAATGACGTAACAAAAATATCGGTAATGTCGGCCAGTTCCGGGGCCCATACCGATATATCGGGGAAAGTGCATATCGGCCCTCTATATAAATTGGCCTTGCCGATAATCGGTCTATTCCTAGTTTGGAGCATTGAAAAAGTGCCTCAAAAACCCCCCTCTCCATTGAAATGAATGGGAAGTGCCTTAGAAGTGCCTCAAAAGCTCCCAAAAAGCACTTAAAAATGCCTCAAGATGGTTCTTGAAGCAGTTTTTGAGTCAAGTGTCCTTAAAAAGTGCACCACTAGCCCCTGAAAAGCATCTCAAAAGTGCTGCAAAAGCGCCAAGAGTTCAATGGGCAGTTTTCAAGCGCCTCAGTGTGAAAGGGCTCTCAAGAACCATTTTTGGGGGGTTTGGAAGCACTTTTTGGGTGCTTTTAGGGTGCTTCGCATTCATTTCAATGGAGAGGGGCGTTTTTGATGTGCTTTTTGTTAGCGCCCCAAACATGCTCTGAAGGTGCTGCTTGCAAGATTGTTTTCATCACCCCGCCAGCGCACCTACCCAGTGTGAAAACATTCATTGATTTCAATGGGAATATGGGAATAGGTTTTCGTCAGCTTTTTCGGGCATGTGTTTAGCGCCAAAGTGCTAGAAAAGCACCTCAGTGTGACAGGGCTCTTATGGTGAGGAACAGAAGTGATGAGAAATTTGAGATGATGAGATTTTGCTACTGGAGTTACTCTAAGACTCCAAGAGCCAATGGGTGATCAACCCCTTCCTGCCAACGTAACGCAAATATGTGGCCTTGGCTTCAAGGGGTTGTATCGGGGTGATGCCTGCAGCTACAGGTTTTGCCACATTTTAAAAAATGACAGCATTCAAAGCTAAACTTTGTTTTTGAAAGCTTTTAATTACAAATGAGGGATTTGGGGTCTTATAGACCCCAGATCCCTCCATAAAGAGTACCTGTAACTGTCTATTACTGCCACAAGGGATGTTTACATTCCTTGTGACAGCAATAAAAGTGATCAAAAAAAAGTGACAGTGTAAAAATAATAAATAAAATAAATAAGTAAAAAAAATTGAAAGCATGAGCGCAGAAGCGAACGCATATGTCGCGCCTGCAAATGTAAAACGGTGTTCAAACCATACGTGAGGTATCACCGCAATCTTTATTAGAGTGAGAGCAATAATTCTAGCACAAGACCCTCTCTAAACAGGTAACCATTAACATTTTTAAAGCTTTGCCTATGTAGATTTTTAAGTACCAGTTTGTCACCGTTCCACGAGTGTTCGCAATTTTAAAGCATGACATGTTAGGTATCTATTTATTCAGGAGTGACATCATCTTTCACATTAAAAAAAAAAAAATCGGGCTAACCTTTCTGGTTTTTTTTTTTTTAATCATGAAAGCATATTTCTTCCAAAAAATTGCATTTGAAAGACCACTACACAAATTCCGTGTGACATAAAATATTGCAACGATTGCCATTTTATTCTCTAGGGTCTCTGCTAAAATATATATATAAATATAAAGTTTGGGGGTCCTAAGTAATTTTCTAGCAAAAAATACTGATTTTATTTTGTAAGCAACAAATGTCAGAAAAAGTCTTAGGCATCAAGGGGTAAAAGCTCCATCTATAATGTGTGTGAACACCTCTCTAGGTCAGTCTCCCATCTCCACCTCCAAAAACACACAAACCAGGGGGTGGCCCCATCCATCACGGATTCCAATGAGAAAATATAATTCTGGCTCGCCGCACGTTCAGTAACATCAGCTTTATTTTAGCAAGTCTATAGAAACAAATCAAAAAACACAAATAGAGGGGAACAGCATCTCCAGCTACTTGTAGGTAATTTTACTAGACCTGGGGCCAACCAGAATTCTTTTTGCTCATTGAACTCCATCTATGACTTATAAAATCATGTGGTTTTGTTGTAAATAGCAAACATCAAAGCAGTGTAAACCCCACAATAATGTAATATATTACAACTTACCATACATTGAATGTGGTAGGTACATGGGACTGTAGACTGCATTTAATTAAACATGTATATTTAGATAAAGATTTAGATAAACAAATAACTAAACAAAATAAATGCGCCACTAAAGTATGGAGAAAAAATGGCCGCGGCACCTTTATTGGTTTTAGATAAAGTAAACAACTTTATTAAACATCAAATAGGAATAAATAAGTTTAAAGCGGTTGTAAACCCAAAGTTCCAAAAAAAAAAAAAAAAAAAACCTGCAAGACAAAGGCATAATGAGCTAGTATGCATCGCATACTAGCTCATTATGTATTACTTACCTTAGAACGAAGCCCCGACACGGACCCCCGGACATCGCTGCGGGCGCTGCCATGATCCCTCGCCGTCTCTTCCGGGTTCGGCGGCTCCGGCGCGGTGATTGGCTGGAAGAGACGGCTCCGGCGCGATGATTGGCCGGAGCCGCGATGACGTCACTCCCGCGCATGCGCGCGGGAGTGATTTTCCGGCAAGCTCCCGGCAAATAGATTGAAGGTCCCCCCGGACCTTCAGAGCGCATGCGCCGCTCGCGCGAGCGGCTGCATGCACTGTAAATATCTCCTAAACCATGCCGGTTTAGGAGATATTATTTGTACCTACAGGTAAGCCTTATTATAGGCTTACCTGTAGGTAAAAGTGTAAAAAAGCGGGATACAACCGCTTTAAATATAAATATATAATAAATAATAATAATAAATTTCAATCTAGCAAACCAAATATCACTCAGTCATAGAACTCGAGTGATGACCAATAAATCCTCTCAAACAAAGTCCCCCCTTGATACAAGGGTGACAAACCACATAATGGTGCCACGACAGGGAGGGTGGGTGGCTTAGCTCGCCAAGCCGCTCCGAGACACTGAGGCCTATAGGCCTATGCCCGTGACGTAGACGCACGTGGCTCACGTGTTTCCTGCCCAGCCGCCACTTGACTTTCCCGCCCAAATGCCCGCAAATGTCCCGCCCAAACGCCTCAGATGCTTCCCGCCTAAACTTGGCCATTCAAATTACCTTAGTTTAAAATACAAGCGGCCAGGTTGAAATAAATGGCGAACATAATTAATTTTAAACAGGGCTTCTAGGCAGCCACATTCCCATGTCGTTGGGCACTTATTATGCCCCACTAAGATTAGAATTCTTCTTTACATTCTGCAGCACAGTGGTGTAGTGGTTAGCACTTTTACCTAGCAGCAAGAGGGTCGCTGGTTCGAATCCCAACCACGACACTACCTGCCTGGAGTTTGCATGTTCTCCCTGTGCCTGCGTGGGTTTACTCCGGGTACTCCGGTTTCCTCCCACACTCCAAAGACATGCTGGTAGGTTAATTGGATCCTGTATAAAATTGGCCCTACTATGTATGTATAAATGTGAGTTAGGGTCTTTAGATTGTAAGCTCCTTGAGGGCAGGGACTGATGTGAATGTACAATATATATGTAAAACACTGTGTAAATTGACAGCGCTATATAAGTACCATAAATAGGTAAACTAATTTGGCTCCATGCAAAGGTTAGTCTTACAAATAAAAAGAGCTGCTGCGTCCACTGCAATGGCATGAAGAAGAAGCCAATCGATGCCCAGAATTGCGTACCGCCCTTTTGACATCACTTCCTGACATTTGTGTTCCACTCTGGTCTGGGCAGCACGGCCGTCCTTCCTAGTTCTTTCTCCTGTGGCCCCTCTCTGCTGCTCGGTTGGAATCTCCACCATCAAGCTGCACATTGGACCACCCCTGGGACCACCTGTCACTGGATTCCTTGCCACATCCTGTGATGAGCCTAATTTATTTTAATGCTAGTAAGTGCATTTTTATCCTTTGGCAATAAAAGTCTTTTGTTTTCTGCACTTAGAGGTGCTTTCTGATTGTTTTCTTTATTGCCTCCACTGCAACAACTACCAAGGAAGAGTCTCAAAACAGTAAAAATTAAAAAAGGGATCTGGCGCTACTCTATAAAGTAGATTATAAATTTAATAATTGATAACGTGTTTACAAAATATGTGTGTAAAAACATGTGCCAAGTGCTGTAAACCCTAAATAAAGATGCAATAGAGCGATACATTTATCCTGGTCCTAGGCAGTAGTTCCTTACTCTATATTAAACAGCCCGTAGCACCACATAGGATGTGTTTGCTGACAATTTCAGGTATGAATGCTTTTTTTTTTTTATGGCTTTAAATTTACATTTACATTTTACAAAAGTCGCACACAATGTATTGCAGAAAACCGTTATTGCCTAACAACCCCTTTTTTCATCTTCCCAGTCTGCTAAAAGCTTTGCAATGGCTACATTGTGAAATATGCCAGGCTGCTTATCATCTGAATACGTGGGCTTGTTTTCTTACTGGTGGTTCACTGCTTCCATCATCGTAGTTCAATTTACAAGTCCTTTGAGGTGAACAATCTTGCAACAAAGTTATATTTAGTAACGGTTTTATTTTAAAATCATTTCAGCATTAAGAGTGGCTGGGATCGAATAATGTTACTGTCGATTGTCCTGGCACATGAGGAGGAGCACAAAGCTGCTAAGGCTTACTAGTCCCGTGGTTTGTCCCTGTACGACTGGACCCTGAGCAACAACTGTTAGGTATGTAATTCAGGTTGAACATTGTTTTTTTAGAAGTGTTTGTGTAACTTTTAAGTGGGGTACACACTTTACTAGCCGGGGTATTTGGGGCTACGTTTTGTACTACATTCTCAAACTCTTTAATAAAGAGAAATTTAAAATAAAACAATAATTTCAGGATTGTGGATTAAAATTTTGCATGAGTGGCAAATGTACAACAGCCAGCAGTGCTGTATCCTGGCCTAGGCCAACAAGGCCCAGGCCTAGGGCAGCACTTTGCAGGGGGGGGCAGCAAAAAAAAAATATTTCATTATTTGTATAATGACTATGGACTTCCTATTTATTATACAAATAAGTGAAATAATCCTATAACTACAATCAGTGGCAGCAAACACAAATCCAAATATCCTAAAAGAGTAATCTAGCTAATCCCATGACATAAGGCTGTACTAATGGGCATTGATAAGGCTGCACTGATGGCCACTGACGGGGCTGCACTGGTGACCACTGATTAGGCCACACTGATATGCTGCACTGATGGGCAGTAAAGAGGCGGCACTGATAAGGCTGCACCGATGAGGCTGAACTTATGGGAACTGATGAGGCTGCGCTGATGGGCACTGATAGACTGTGGTTATAGTCTGTGGTTTACAGATGACAGGGTGGGTCATAAACAGGAAAGGGTGTGACCTTTACAGGAAGGGGTGGGTCATATTTAAATTAGGGGGTGCAGAATTTTAGTCAGGCCTAGGGCAGCACAAAACCTAAATACACCACTGACAGCCAGAGAAATATTATTTAGGCCTCGTTCATCCCATATGTACATATAAACGATGGGAAAAATAAGCAGGTTTGACTTGCATAGGGTTGTCCACATCATATGCAGAGACGAGCATATTCATTGCGTACATCTCTGCAAGGACACAAAGAAAACAATTGTTTTCAATGTGCCCTGTTCACATTATAACACTGCACTGAGTTTTTTCTGCACAGAAATATGTAATATAAATTCTCTGCAAGCTCAGAAAAAACAATAGCAGAGCAGAAAACTGTATATACATTGCAGATTTCTGTGCAGAAAAAAATCTGTACATGATACCAGGGTTGTGGTGCAAACAGGGCACATAGAGAACAATCGTTTTCTTTATTTTTTGCAGAAACAGGTGCAGAAATGATCTGTTAGGTATTTACAGAGACATCAAACATTTTGCTCATTATGAGATATACAGATGTTTAAAAACACAATATTTTTTGCCTTCCTCTGGATCAACTGCAATTATAGGATTGTGTATATGGGATTGTATGGTTGTGTTTTCTTTACTGTTTTTTGTTTTTTATTGGTCTTTTTTTTCAACCTGACTAACTATGGAACTCTGAAATATTTGTAAAGCACTGTATATAACACAAAAAATAAACGTACATTTTATTCCTATTTTGTATAAGAAAGAGTCTAACAGTCTAACACTAACAGTTTTTAGTAGATGTTTTTAGTAAATTAAACCACCTGACATATTTCTACATCTATTACAGTCGTATTAAAGACAGATTTTTTTTTTAAATGCTATAGGGGCACCCGAGAAAACTCGCTCCTGAGCCGCTCTTATGTGTGTCCACTTACACACAGAACATGGCTCTGCCCCATCCCTGCCCTCACCTCATTGGCTCACTAGCTGTGACAAAACCTTGAGCCTTACCAACCACGTTTAAGCATTTGTTACCCCAACAGTTCATATTTCTAATATGTGCCTGTTGTACCATGTACTTGTATGAGAAAGTCTCCTGTTTTCTTTGTATTGCTTCCTTTATGTGAAATCCCTGGTGTTCTGGTCAGTCCCCCTGCTTTCCACTACAAACTGACCCCACTAAGCAGGAGAGCACACTGTAGTCAGTTCTCTAGCTAAGCTGGGAACTCAGTATGGGAAGGCAGACAGTTATTTATTAAATTCCAGACTTAAATAAGTAACACTGACCACAGATTTGGATAACTTAATGGCCACGGCCTTTATTTATTGGTTTCAAATACAATTATTTCTCAATACTTAGCAATTCATCATATACAGTAGGGATCGAAAGTTTTGGCACCCCAGGTAAAAATTTGTATTAATGTGCATAAAGAAGCCAAGGAAAGATGGAAAAATCTCCAAAAGGCATCAAATTACAGATTAGACATTCTTATAATATGTCAACAAAAGTTAGATTTTATTTCCATCATTGACACTTTCAAAATTACAGAAAATAAAAAAATTGTGTCTGCAAAAGTTTGGGCACCCTGCAGAATTTATAGCATGCACTGTCATGGATTATTCTCAATCATCATCTGGGAAGACCATTTTGGAAACAAGTTCTGTGGACCGAAGAGGATAAAAATTTAACTTTTTGGCCGGAATGAGCAAAGGTACGTTTGGAGAAGAAGGGGCACAGAATTTAATGAAAAGAACCTCTGTCCAACTGTTAAGAATGGGGGTGGATCAATCATGCTTTGGGGTTGTATTGCAGCCAGTGGCACAGGGAACATCTCACGAGTAGAAGGAAAAATGGATTCAATAAAATTTCAGCAAATTTTGGATGGTAACTTAATGCCATCTGTGAAAAAGCTGAAGGTAAAGAGAGGATGGCTTCTACAAATGGATAATGATCCTAAACACACCTCGAAATCCACGGGGGATTACATCAAGAGGAGTAAACTGAAGGTTTTGCCATGGCCTTCACAATCTCCTGACCTCCTGACCTGACCTTAAAAGAGCAGTGCGTGACAGACAGCCCAGAAATCTCAAAGAACTGGAAGACTTTTGTAAGGAAGAATGGGCAAAGATACTTCAAACAAGAATTGACAGACTCTTGGCTGGCTACAAAAAGCGTTTACAAGCTGTGATACTTGCCAAAGGGGGCAGTACAAGATATTAACTCTGCAGGGTGCCCAAACTTTTGCAGACGCCATTTTTTTGGTTTTCTGTTATTTTGAAAGTGTAAATGATGCAAATAAAATCTAACTTTTGAAAATAAATAAATAAAATCTAACTTTTGTTGACATATTATACGAATGTCTAATCTGTAATTTGATGCCTTTTGGAGATTTTTCCATCTTTCCTTGGCTTCTTTATGCACATTAATACAACTTTTTACCTGGGGTGCCCAAACTTTCGATCCCCACTGTATCTCTTCAATACAGCAAAGCTCTTAACCAAATAAACCAACCCAGCTTTTGAAGCTCGGGTTATCTTCAAACATTAATATATATTACATACAAACTTGTCCCCCTTTATATCAAAGGTGACCTACCACATAAATAAGGCCGTGACAGTAAGGGCGGGAGGGAGGGTCCCTCCGCCTCTGCTGACTCTGTGAGGTGACTGACCAGAACCCGCTCATTTGGACCCCTCTATATAGAGGGTCTTGAGGCTTCTAGAACTTTCCTGACTTCTGACCTATCAGCTAATAGGGCCCACCTTTTATCCTTTAAACCCACCTATCCGGACTCTTACCTGCAGACCTGACCTCGCCCTGCCCTGTCGCCTTCCCATGAGTAAAAAGGGCGGCAAAGGGGTGAATACCCCTTTTCCCTTTTTCCTTTTATACTCTCCTCCAATGATCAGACTTGTCCTGACATGCAGGGCTGCTGATAGAGGGGGACCACCAGTCCTCATGTAGGGGGCCCAGGCACACAGAAGGGCCCCAACAGCACGTGGAATTGGTGTGGTCGGGCGGAGGGGCAATTACAGAAGGAAGCCCTGTGCGGCTTTATGCAGCAGTTAAAAGCCACTTTCTCCCCCTTTTGCCAGCTTTCAGATGCTGCAGGTAGAGACACAGACACAGGGAATCATTACTGTAATTGCTTCTATGACCCCGATCCCCCTTTTCACTGAGTGTCTCACAGACCTTTTAGGAACAAAGTGGACTAGTAACAGCAAGTATTATTTTCAGTTTTGGACATTGCTTGCAACAACTTGGCCACTTCTAGTCCTAGTGGGTGATAATAAGTAGAGGCCCTCAGAGGCACATTTTTTATTATACATGAAGACTTTTTGATTTCTACCAGCATTTAAAGTATAACCAAAGACAAAACTTTGTTTTTACGTTTTGGACAGAGTGGAATGAGATTAGAACATCTGTCAGGTTTTTATTGCTGTCTGTGTCCATGTTAAGGGGATTCACTGTCCTCTATGTTTCCTATTTACTATTATTAAATTATTAGTAAAAGAAAATCCAATATTTCAGGGATACTAGTTCTAGCGATTTTGGTGATAACCAGGGATTTCCTTCACTTTGAGGTGATTTCTGCTCACTGCCTGTTTTGTCTGTGGGACAGGAAGCAAAGGGAAATCTCCCTAATAGAAGTGTTAGTTCCTCATTTATTTCTAATCTAATGTTACACAGTCATAGTGGGAAAATACTTCCTTACCCATCCTATAATAATAGAGTAAGTTCTGAGAAAACATTTCTTTATACTTGTATACATTCTATGCATTCTAATGGATAGATAGAGGGAAGGTGAGCCAAGAGATAGCCCTACCCTTCTTAACAACTTCAGTACTGGGCACTTTCACCCCCTTCCTACCCAGGCCAATTTTCAGCTTTCAGTGCTGTCACGCTTTAAATTACATTTGCACGATCATGCAATGCTATACCCAAATTACATTTTTATAATTTTTCTAAGAAAGATAGAGCTTTCTTTTGGTGGTATTTAATCACCACTGGAGTTACTTCTTAGTTTCTGTTAGAAAATTTTGTAAAAAAGTAATTTTTCTCCTTCACTGTTGTGCACTGATAAGGCTGCACTGATGGGAACTGATGAGGTGGCACTGATGGGAACTGATGAGATGGCACTGAAGGGCACTTGATGAGGTGGCACTGATGAGGTGGTACTAATATGCATTACTGATGGGCAATGATAGGCAGCACTGATGTGTAGCACGAATGATCACTGATAGGTGGTACTGATGGGCACTGATAGGTGGCACAGATAGTTGGCACTGATGGGAGGCAATGTTGAGCAGGCACTGATAGGCACTGAAAGGCAGCACTGATTGGCATTACTGATAGGCATTCTTGGGGCTGCACTGATAATCAGGGCACTGATGATCAGTGCCCTGATTATCTGTGCAAGTCTCCCCTGTGAGAAAATGCAGACTCTGTCAGTGTGAGGAGAGGAAAGCAGATAACTGTTATTTCCTTGTTTACATGTGATCAGCTGTGATTGGACACAGCAAATCACATGGGTAAAGGGCCGCATCATTGGTTCTTTACCGAGATTGGGGGTGTGCCGCGTCCCAGGGACACAAGGTGCCGCCGTTCGTCACGGGCGCACATGTGCGGCGAGAGAGGATGACATCAGATGACCCCCCACTGTCATTAGTCTATACAGCAGGCAGGAGGTGGTTAAGGACACAGGGACACACTGGACACCCAGCACAATTACATCAAGGGTATTCAGTGTGTCCCCTCACCAATATACACTGATGTATTATTGAGTTAGGACTGCAGAAATATTGGGGTGCTTTGGAACAGCTCTGCAGCTCATGCATGTATCTGCAAATGTGTGCTAACTAAACTGCAGTTTTTAACGCAAACTGTTAGACAGGATAATTTGGTTGGTAGCAGACTGGCTAGTGAGTTGAACTGGGAATTTTCTTTGGTTTTCTTTTGCCTGTGTCGCCCTTCCATGTGCTCCTAGCTGTGAAGGCCAGTTATAGATGGGGCAGTGGCCAGTTGTTTTTTCCTAAAACAGCAATGTACCCTTTTTTCTTATTTATTTATATTATGTAAGCATTGTAAGTACATGACCTGGTATCGGCCTCTTTCATTCCCCTGTACAGCAGAGCTCAGACTAAAAAAGGCAGAAGCAACACAAGGTGTCAATAAATTGTGCTGCAGTGCTCATATGTTAACAAGGACAATGCTGTAGTTTTGTTTTGAATGAAAATGCACATAAAGTGTTACTAAACCCAGGAGCCTGCATTCACTATATCTGGTCTCCCACAGTACACAGAACATGGAAATGCAATTATTTTAGTAAATATAAACTGCTAAATACCTTTTCTTATCAGCAGTATATAGCAGTCTTGTGACTTCTATCAGTGTGCTGCCAAGCACTGGTTAAAGCTTGTAGGCAGAGTGTTCATTCTCCTCTGACTGTCCTATGAGGTTGCAGGCCCCCTGAGCCTCTGTCTGGACAGTGCTGATTGGCCATGTGCTGATCACATGCACCCTCCCAAAAAAAAACTCTCTAGCAATAAACACCAAACTGAGCATGTGCAGAGTGACTCCAAGGCTCTGTACAATCAGGAGATGGATTAGGGACTGTGGAAGAAGAGGAGGATCAGAGAAGACAGGATCACACAGCCTTTCTACACCGAGGATTGACCTCTAAAGCCTCGTACACACGCAACGATTATCGGATGACCGATCGGCCGTCTTTTGTCCAGTGTTGTTGTGTTGGTTGAAATGTGCTCTAGACTGCACACGAATTTTCTCGGCCAACAAAAATCTACTTCAGAAGTGATGTCATGTGCTGGTTTACTTTCCGTGTGTTTTTTCTTCTCTGAGCATGCCCAGTCTTGCTCATCTGATTTTTGTCTGCCAAAATCTGTACTGACTGACGGAAAATCGGCCGTTCTGTTGACTGCCAACAAAAATTTTATAGCATGCACACCAGATTTTGTTCAGCCGAAAAGTCGGAGTCGGTTGTCGGAAGCATCATACTAAGAAGCCGACAATCGGCCGATCGGACGTTGGCCGAAAATTCACGGCCAACAATCGTTGCGTGTGTACGAGGCATCCAACTCTCTGTTGCTGTTATGCTGCCTAGACAATCCCAGCCCCAGGTGCTGGCACTCCAGGATAAAAGCTGTCATTAGAGTATACCGATCAATCAGGTGAAAGACAGACCACCTGAACTCTATCCCTCAATGCATTTCACTTTCAATGAGTTTATTCGTATAGTTGTAATAACCAGGAAAAGGGATTTATTCATACACAACTCAGTCTAAAACATGTATGGTCAATCAGCATCATTATAAAAAGCAACCTGGCTAGCATACTATCACTTAACCACTTGCTTACTATATACTTACCGCTTACTATATACAGTGGGTACGGAAAGTATTCAGACCCCCTTAAATTTTTCACTCTTTGTTATATTGCAGCCATTTGCTAAAATCATTTAAGTTCATTCTTCTTCCTCATGAATGTACACACAGCTCCCCATATTGACGGAAAAACACAGAATTGTTGACATTGTTGCAGATTTATTAAAAAAGAAAAACTGAAATATCACATGGTCCTAAGTATTCAGACCCTTTGCTGTGACACTCATATATTTAACTCAGGTGCTTTCCATTTCTTCTGATCATCCTTGAGATGGTTCTACACCTTCATTTGAGTCCAGCTGTGTTTGATTATACTGATTGGACTTGATTAGGAAAGCCACACACCTGTCTATATAAGACCTTCCAGATCACAATGCATGTCAGAGCAAATGAGAATCATGAGGTCAAAGGAACTGCCTGAAGAGCTCAGAGACAGAATTGTGGCAAGGCACAGATCTGGCCAAGGTTACAAAAAGATTTCTGCTGCACTTAAGGTTCCTAAGAGCACAGTGGCCTCCATAATCCTCAAATGGAAGACGTTTGGGATGACCAGAACCCTTCCTAGAGCTGGCCGTCCGGCCAAACTGAGCTATCGGGGGAGAAGAGCCTTGGTGAGAAAGGTAAAGAAGAACCCAAAGATCACTGTGGCTGAGCTCCAGAGATGCAGTCAGGAGATGGGAGAAAGTTGTAGAAAGTCAACCATCACTGCAGCCCTCCACCAGTCAGGGCTTTATGGCAGAGTGGCCCGACGGAAGCCTCTCCTCAGTGTAAGACACATGAAAGCCCGCATGTAGTTTGCTAAAAAACACCTGAAGGACTCCAAGATGGTGAGAAATAAGATTCTCTGGTCTGATGAGACCAAAATAGAACTTTTTGGCCTTAATTCTAAGCGGTATGTGTGGAGAAAACCAGGCACTGCTCGTCACCTGTCCAATACAGTCCCAACAGTGAAGCATGGTGGTGGCAGCATCATGCTGTGGGGGTGTTTTTCAGCTGCAGGGACAGGACGACTGGTTGCAATCGAGGGAAAGATGAATGCGGCCAAGTACAGGGATATCCTGGACAAAAACCTTCTCCAGAGTGCTCTGGACCTCAGACTGGGCCGAAGGTTTACCTTCCAACAAGACAATGACCCTAAGCATACAGCTAAAATAACGAAGGAGTGGCTTCACAACAACTCCGTGACTGTTCTTGAATGGCCCAGCCAGAGCCCTGACTTAAACCCAATTGAGCATCTCTGGAGAGACCTAAAAATGGCTGTCCACCAACGTTTACCATCCAACCTGACAGAACTGGAGAGGATCTGCAAGGAGGAATGGCAGAGGATCCCCAAATCCAGGTGTGAAAGACTTGTTGCATCTTTCCCAAAAAGACTCCTGGCTGTATTAGATCAAAAGGGGGCTTCTACTAAATACTGAGCAAAGGGTCTGAATACTTAGGACCATGTGATATTTCAGTTTTTCTTTTTAAATAAATCTGCAACAATGTCAACAATTCTGTGTTTTTCTGTCAGTATGGGGTGCTATGTGTACATTCATGAGGAAGGAGAATGAATTTAAATGATTTTAGCAAATGGCTGCAATATAACAAAGAGTGAAAAATTTAAGGGGGTCTGAATACTTTCCGTACCCACTGTATACGGCGGCAGGGTGGCTCGTACAGGCAAAACAATGTTTGGATACGTTGTTTGCTTGGTGGCAGCTAGGGGGAAAGCGTGCGCCCCCGGCGGCGCGCTCCCGCCCCTGATTGTCAGCGGGAAAGCCGATGCGTGTGTCAGACGGCTCTGATTGCCGTCTGACACCCGCGATCACTCCCCGCTGAGAGAGAAGGATGGTCGGCTGTTGTAAACACAGCCGACCGTCCTTCTCCCTGAAATGGTCATATAGCCCCTGTGATCCTTCTATATAGGATCACATGTCTCTATGGTCATTTCAGAAGCCACGCCCCCCCCCCAACAGTTAGAATCACTCCACTAGGCTAACATTTAACCCCTTGATCACCCACAGGGTTAACCACTTCCCTGCCAGTGTCATTATTACAGTAACAGTGCATATTTTTAGCACTGATTACTGTAGTAATGTCACTGGTACCCCAAAAGTGTCAAAAATGTCAGTTAGGGGTCCGATCTGTCAGCCAAAATGTCGCAGTCCTGCAAAAAATTGCAGATCGCCGCCATTACTAGTAAAAAAAAAACAATAAAAATGACATAAATCTTTCAAGTAGTTAGTAGACGCGATAACTTTTGCGCAAACCAATCAAAATACACCTATTGGGATTTTTTTTACCAAAAATATGTAGCAGGAAACAAATTGGCCTAAAATGTTAAAAAATGTTGGTTTTTAAAAAATTTTTTTGAGAATGTCATATAGCAGAATGTGAAAAATATTGTTATTTTTTTTTTTTAAATTGTTGCTCTTTTTTTGTCTATAGCACAAAAAATTAAAATCGCAGAGGTAATCAAATACCACCAAAAGAAAGCTCTATTTGTGGTAAAAAAAGGACGTCAATTTTATTTGGGTAGAGCGTCGCACAACCGTGCAATTGTCCGTTATATTAACGCAGTGCCGAATCGCAAAATAGGGCCTGGTCAGTAAGGGGGCAAATCCTTCTGGTCTTAAAGTGGTTAAACAGTGTTTACAAACGTGTGAAATTGATCACACATTTAGCACAATTATGCTGGGTACACATGGGCTGAAAATCGACGAGTTCAGCAGCAACCAGCCAAAATCTGGTCAGTGTGTACAGCTGTCTGTCCAACAGAAGCCAGTCTAACAGCTGTCTTTTTTAAATAAGAAATATGTTGGAAAACCAGCAGCCAATGTATACACCCGCATTTGCTGCCTTTTCAGCTTGGTGGGGAGCGGTTGGTGGGCTGTAAAAAAAGCAACTCAATCCCGTGTTTTTACTGCCTCCAACCACAAGTGTAAAAGAGTCCTAAATATCAAACCACATGTTAGAATGGAACAAAACAAAGACATATTTTATCTGAAATAAATACAGTGTAGCGCAACTTAAATCAACACATAAGCAATATAAGTCCAAAAAAATATTGAGTATATTCCAACAACGTGAATGGGTCCGCTTGTTTTCAAAAATAAAAATAAAAAAGTTTAGGGAAAATAATTACGTGATGAATAAATGTGAAAAAACATATAAAACGCCCTGTGTCTTTACTGTTTATGCACAGGTGTAACTCCTCCACCAGACAGAGTGCCTGTTCACCTCAATATATAGAACAACTTGCTCATTATACTCCCAACCAGATAAATATTGTCTCCTCCTTGCTTCTCAATGACCCAGTCCACTGCCCGAATGCCTTCTCCTCTTCAGCTCATATGTAAGGCAAAAAGGGGCATAGATATAGTTTACTTTGTATAACAACTTTAGTAAAGTCCCCCACTCTAAAAATCCACTTACAAGATCATAAAAACAGTTGCGCTATGAAACAATCTCACCAGTTAGCTCACCACCAAGTGTGGAGCGATCCCGGCGTGACATCACAGACTCGGCTCCTCCCTAGACGTGTTGCGCCCGGTAATTGGGCTACTTCAGTATAGAATAGAATAGACATATTCTATGTAAAAGAACCCTTGTATACATACAGTATGTCAAAGAGTGAGAAATATAAATACAGTATATGCATATACATATATACAAAATTATCTATCCAATTGAATCTCCTACCCCACTTTTTCATATAAATTCACTCAATAAAGACAAATATCACATATTATTTTATTCTTAATGTCAGAAGTCCAACCAGAATTTATACAAAAAATCATAATATTTATAAATTGGTAGATCCAATGGGAAAAGGTAAGAAGGGGAAAAGGAAGGGATGGGTAAAGGAGCTGGGGAAAAAAGAGATAGGAGTCGGGGGGGGGGGGTTGAAAGAAGAAGGGAAGAGAAAAGAAAAAGAAAGGAAAGATGGGAAAAGAAAGAAGGGATACCAGTTCTGGTAACCGGGGGATAGGGATTTCCCTAATTTGCAGGGATTTCCTCTCACTTCCTGTTTTGGCTTTGGAACAGGACATGAAGGTAAACCTCTTCAATGAGACATAGATGGCAAAAAAAAAAAAAAAAAAACTGACAGGGGTTAAACCCGCTTTTCAAAATGAAAAAAAAAAGTTTTTCAAATAGTTCTACTTTATTGTTGGTATTATCGCAAGGGGTGAGAAACAAGGTGGGTGGCAGGCATTGTTTGCATTTAAATATGTATCTATTGGACCCCTAATCCCCTTAATCAGATCAAGTACAGACTGTACTAGTTCTGAACACTTCCAGGTTCATTCCTTCTAAGGCCCCTTTCACACAGGCGGACCGTTCAGATCCGCCTGTCCGTTTTTCAGGCGGATCTAAACGGTCACCCCATGCATCTCTGTGGGGCATCGGATGTCAGCGGAGACATGTCCACTGACATCCGATCCATCAAATCCATAGGAACACCTATTTTCCATTCGTCCAGCGGATCGGATCAGATGGAATCGGATGAGAACGGACAGACGGTCCGTTCCCATCCGATTCCCCCATAGAGAACAGTGGGACCTGACAGCTGTGTCTCCGCACACAGCATGGAGACACAGCTGCCAGCTGCCTGCTCAGCGGGGGATCGGCGGATCGATCCCCACGCTGAGATAAACGACGGACTCCCCTGTGTGAAAGGGGTCTAAGGGAGGTCGAGAATTAGATGTTTCTTCAAATCCCATTAGCACTGATGAACATCCTGGGTTTCTGAAGTGCATAGCTGAGCCCAGGAAGCACCTGGGGGGAAGGGGAAGACCTGCACTATCTGTCATGTATAGAAATGGGGGCTGTAAATAACTTCTAAATTAAAGCCCGAAAACGTATTTATTTAAAGTGTTTGTAAATCCTTAAGGTTTTTCGCCATAAAGCATTCTATGCATTAAGGTGAAAAACCTTCTTTGCTGCAACTTCCCCCCCCCCAAACGCCCCCCCCCCCCTTTTTCTTACATAAACCTGATCTGATCCAGCAATTTGCAGGAGCCCAGCGGCTCCAGCTGCTGTCGCTCTCCTCATTGGACAGAATGATAGCAGCAGGAGCCATTGGCTCAAAATCAATCAAAAGCTGTGACATAGGAGCAGGGGGCAGGGCCAAGTCCCACTGTCTGTGTCAATGGAAGCAGCAGCGGGACTCAGGAGGGAGCCAGCACAGGTGCGCCCAGGGAAAGCGAGACCCCAGAAGAAGAGGATCGGGGCTGCTATGTACAAAATCATTACACAGAGCAGATAAATATAGGTAGGTTTGATATTGCTTTTTTTTTTAAAGCATGTGCACAATTACGTTAAAGTGTATCTCCATTTTTGTTGAGAAAAAAACATTCCTCTCTGGGTGATCTCTGTACATTGCAGGGATTTTAACAAACTTTGTTGCAGATTCCTACCTTTTGGTCTTCTGAATAAATCATTGTTTGTTTCTCTGTGCCTCTGTGCTGAGTGGGTCAAATTGGAGTGGTTTCATAATTATCTGTCAGCTGTGGCAGTTGCAGAGCACTAATGAGGAAAGCTGTTGGGTCTGCATCCCTTTAGACGTGTTCCTATTGGGGGTATCTCACCAAAAATGACATTTTTGTTGCAGGGGATGCCAGGAATCTGACTTGTATCTTAGGCAGACTTCTGGGAAAATTGGTGAGCCAATCACACAAGCAGGAAATGATGTTTCTGGGGTGTGGTCAGTACACATTCTGTGTACATAACAGCTCCAGGTAGCCATATTGCATTGCAGTTTCAGAAAATGACATCAGCTGCAGATTGAAAAGGATAAGGAAAGGTAATTTTGAATAACATTAAATTACAATATGATTTGTATCGCAATTGTATACGCTATATTGTTTTTTCGTTATTTGCTTTTTTTTTTTGCCCACCAAAGTGGAGTTACCCTTTAACCACTTGCCGACCGCCGCAAGTACATATACTGCGGCGGTCAGCCCCTCACAGGCAAAGTGACGTATGGGTACGTCACTAGCCTGTGAGGCTCTGGGGAGTGAGCGCGCGCTCCCGCTCCCGCGCGGTCACGGACTCCCCCGCGCGTGTGACCGGCGGACCCTATGTTCGCCGGTCACTCGCGATCGTCGGGTGGAGAGGGAGAAAGGCAGGCGGCTGATGTAAACAAGCCGCCTGTCATTCACCCCTGTGTAGAAACAGTGATCATACGGTTCTACTATGTAGGACCGTTGATCACTGTTCCTGCAGCTCAAGCCACAGCCAATCACAGTTAGAATCACGCCCCTAGGGACACACACCACCCCTCCCTCTCAAAAAAAGTTAACCCCTTCACTACCAGTGTCATTTTACAGTAACAGTGCATATGTATAGCACTGATTACTGTAGAAATGTAACTGGTAACCCCAAAAGTGTCAAAAATGTCAGTCAAGGGTCCGATCTGTCCGCCCCAATGTCGCAGTCCCACAAAAAAAATCGCAGATCGCCGCCATTACGCGTTAAAAAAAAAACAACAAAAATTACAAAAATCTTTCCCTTTGTTAGTAAACGCGATAACTTTTGCGCAAACCAATCAAAATACGCTTTTTGCGATTTTTTTTACCAAACATATGTAGCATAAAACAAATTGGCCGAAAATGTAAAAAAATTTTGATTTTTACATTTTTTTTTGCGGAATTTCATATAAAAAAATGTGAAAAATATTGCTATTTTTGCAAAATTGTCGCTCTTTTTTTGTTTATAGCGCATGATCAAAAAAATCGCACAGGTGATCAAATACCACCAAAAGAAAGCTCTGTTTGTGGGGAAAAAAAGGACGCCAAATTAGTTTAGGTACAGCGTCGCACGACCGCGCAATTGTCCGTTAAAATCACGCAGTGCCGAATCGCAAAATACCCCCTGGTCAGGAAGGGGGGGAAATCTTCCGGGGCTTAAGTGGTTAAATGCATACGGCGGTGGCAGGAAAAGGGTTAAAAACAAAAAGGTATTGTTGGAAACCATATACAAAGGACTCGCAATAAACCTACTTATGCCAAGAGGTACTTGAAATAAGTTAATCCACATCAAGGGTCCTTGGTAAACACTGGATTTTAAAAGAGATGTGCAATTCTATGAAGTCTGGAAGCTCTGGAATACAGGAGTTACAGCTTTCCTTAACCCCCCCCCCCCCCCCCCTGAACACCACTAAAAACTGAAAGTGGAGTTATCCTTCATGCAAAGTAATTAATATTAATGCATTTTCAGTATAAAAATATACCATTACATACTAATTTCAAGGTTTTGGTGGAATCAAAGCTGATACACTCATAGAAAAAATAATTAATGATTTTGAAGGCAAAGACGTTTTTTTTAATTATTTTTTTTCAAAGACTCATTATAAATGATTCTTTTTGATCTTCCACGTCCATACGAGCCGGAATTAAAACCATTTCATCTTAGAAAGTTATTATTTGCTAATTTGCAGTGTTTGCAATCCAACTCACCCTATCCATTATGATTCCCACATTACAATCACAAAAAAAAAAAACCTTTAATAATCACTAAGAATCAGTTTTCTACAGATCTGCTGATGGATTCTGGGTAATGTTTCTGTTTACCATCAAGAAAATAGCAACATTTAACTCTGCTTCAGAACATTAAACTTGCTCAAATAAAGCAAATGGATATTAAAAGGAGTTAGCCATCTGGGTTTATCTGCTTTTTCTTTTGTACAAAAAAAAAAAAAATTCTCTTGAAGTAAAGGCAACACTCCCGTGACACTGAGAACCACAAGACATTTTGTTGCAGGTTAAAATCCCACCTAAACCTATTTTTAATGAAAAGTTTTTAATACTATCTGCCTTTGAATGAAATCAAGTGAGTCTGAATGAGAGCAGTGACGTTTAATGATTATTTAATGCCGTTGCATTTGAATCAGGATTATAGAAGTCTATTCCCACTTAAGGTTTGATGAACAGGCATGGTGACAGCCATTAAAGGCTAAGCAAAAAAAAAAAAATCAACAGCCTGCCTAAGAATAGAGCAGTTTAGATTATGTTTCTTCAAGCAATTCATGAGGTCACTCCAGTTTAACATAGACTGTAAGGGACAGAAGAAATGCTTTAACCATCTAAGGGAACTTACTATAAATGCATCGAATTAGCACAATGGTTGCTTTCAGAGAGTGTCTTGAATTTTTATGACCCCCCTAGTCCAAGGAAACACATCAACATGTCACTGTGACGATCCTCTAGGGCAGGACCTCATCACTCTATTAAAGAGTGTGGTGACCCCATTGATTCAAGTATTTAAAAGCTCAGGTGAAGTTCAAAGTAATTTCTTTTTCCTTGCTATTACTCAGCCTGTATGTGCTTTAGACCAACAACCATCTGCTGTCAGTTCCTCTTTGGCATCCATGGAATCTGTCAGCTAGAGAAAGAGGACTTTTATTTGGAATAAATTGGATTCTTCTCTCCTTATGGGGAATTGCGCATTTTTTTTATTCAGTTCTCAGAAGGAAACTGAGACTTTTTATATGTAAGCTTTAAGTAATTTGAATATGGCCTTTCTCTTTTAGCTAATTTTAGATAAAAAAGCTAATTGTAAAAGGTGGCGAAAAGGCAACAATAATGTACAGGGCCGCTGATAGAAATCATGGGACCCCGTACAGCCTACCTGATGGGGGCCCCCTTCAGCCCCACCCTTAACCCCACCCCCTGGCTCCGCTCCTGATCCTGAAACAATAATGTAAAAATCAGACAGGCAGGTTGTACCTAAGTCGACCTATTACTTGGGTACAATCAGCCTGCCTTAGCCAAGCCCTGCTAACCTAGGCAAGATTGTAATCATCTATGGCTGGCTTAACTGACGCTTACATCAATAGTGTCACCAAAACAGTGATCAGCTAAATTACTGTATAGTGTACACTATATTAACCACTTAAGCCCCGGAAGATTTTACCCCCATTCCGACCAGGGGGTATTTTGCGATTCGGCACTGCGTGACTTTAACGGACAATTGCGCGGTCGTGCGACGCTGTACCTAAACAAATTTGGTGTCCTTTATTTCCCACAAACAGAGCTTTCTTTTGGTGGTATTTGATCACCTGTGCGATTTTTTGATCACGCGCTATAAACAAAAAAAGAGCGTCAATTTTGCAAAAATAGCAATATTTTTCAAATTTTTTTATATGAAATTCCTCCAAAAAAAAATGTAAAAATCAAAATTTTTTAACATTTTCGGCCAATTTGTTTTATGCTACCTATGTTTGGTAAAAAAAATTGCAAAAAGCGTATTTTGATTGGTTTACGCAAAAGTTATCGCGTTTACTAACAAAGGGAAAGATTTTTGTCATTTTTGTTGTTTTTCTTTTTTAACGCGTAATGGCGGCGATCTGCGATTTTTTTTGCGGTACTGCGACATTGGGGCGGACAGATCGGACCCTTGACTGACATTTTTGACACTTTTGGGGTTACCAGTGACATTTCTACAGTAATCAGTGCTATACATATGCACTGTTACTGTAAAAATACACTGGTAGTGAAGGGGTTAACTTTATTTGGGAGGGGCTGTGTGTGTCCCTAGGGGCGTGCTTTCTACTGTGATTGGCTGTGGCTTGAGCTGTAAGGACACTGATCAATGGATCTACATAGTAGATCCGTGTGATCAGCGTTTTTACACCGAGGAGAATGACAGGTGGCTTGTTTACACAAGCCGCCTGACTTTCTCCCTCTCCCCCGCCGATCGCCGAGTGACCGGCGGACATCGGGTCCGCCGGTCACACGCGCGGGGGGGTCCGTGACCACGCGGGAGCGGGAGCGCGCCTCCGGGGACGCGCGCGCTCGCTCCCTAGACCCTCACAAGCTAGTGACGTAGCCCTACGTCACTTTGCCTGTGAGGGGCTGACTGCCGACGTAGATCGGCGTTAGGCAGTCGGCAAGTGGTTAATGGCACTGACTGGGTTAACATCAAGGTGCAATGAAGGGGTTAACTGTGTGCCTAACAAGTGTCATGTGTGTAACATGTGCTGCTTTTACTAACAGGCCTGGCTGTTTTTTCTCCCTGCTTTGCAGGGAGAAGAAATAGCCAGATTACTGATCTGTGTACGGAGCCCTGTGTTTGTAAACACAGGACGTTGTGCTGTGATTGGCTACAGCTGATCAGCATGTCTCAGCCATAAATCTTTGGCCAGGACCTGCTGAAAAAAATTCAGCTGTAGCCAATGACAGAGTGGGTAAGCAGCAGGCACACGCATGCATGTCCCTAACCTGAAACGGGCTGGATGACGTACATGTATGTAATCCAGCCTGCCTGTACCACCCTTCCGCAGCAAATGTACTGAGGGCATGAGGCAAGCAGTTAAAGGGAAAATGTTAGGGTTGGGTTCACACAACAGGTCTGATCAGGTCCGCCTGTCCATTTTACAGGCAGACCTGCTCTGACCCTCCATTCACTACTATAGAGTGATGGATCTAAATGAACGTGTGTCCATTTACACCCGCCTACCTCCAATCTGATCCGCTAACCAAAACGGAAGGGGATCCGTTCCCCTCTAGCGAATCGGATTGGAGGACAGTTGGGTGTAAACAGACAGCCAGTTTGTTTATACCAGCCATCCGTAGAGCAGACCGGGTTGTGTCTGTGTCCGCTCTGCATGAGCTGAGTGGACATGGACCTGCCATCTGCCCACTTCGCTTGTTGGGGGATTAGCGGACAGATCCCCCGCTGAACAAGTGGATTCTGCTCCTTGTGAAAGAAGCCTTGATAACACGCAGCAACACTGGCAGGTTAAGATTATCAGCATTATGATAACACACAGGCAGCAGTCAGCAGGTTCTCTGTCACAGTGTGTCACATAGCATGGCTGTTGGTTGCTGACCTTGTTAACGTATGACCAATCAGCACCCAACAGCCATGCTATGTGACACACTGTGGCAGAGAATCTGCTGACTGCTGTCTGTGTATTATAGATGGAGACATTGTAATGTACAGTGCAGTAATTCTTTCACCCCCCCCAGGCATCCTGTGCTGCAGCAGCCATGATGAATTCTGGCTTCCCCTCTCCTCCTGGACGCGGTCAGCTGCCTGCCTCTTGCTCTCCCCCTCTCTCAGACCGAGAGTCTGATTACTGAGTGGGGAGCTGAGTGAAGGAAGATCACTCCACCAGGGTATGAAAATGGGCAGCTGCAGCGGCAGACGCCCGGGACTTTAAACAGCTGGGACATGTAGAGCGGGCATGGAATGCACTGAGCATGCACCCGAAAATTAAACAAAAGTCCCTCTACTCTCACAACACAGATCACCAAAAAAAAAGGAATAATAATCCCCCCTAAGCTAGAGGTAGCGGCTAAGCCGGGGTGTAATTTAGAAAGCCAGTTTTTTCAAAATTCTGTTTGTGAGGCTGCCCTGCCCCCACCCCTGCTGAGCTCAGTACGCCGGACCCGGTACAACAGGGTGGTTATACTGGCTTATCAGCGGCCCAGGTAATGTGCAAAGTTCAATAAGCAATAGCAGCTAGTCAGATGTAATTTTAGAGCCGATGCACCCTGGCTTATGCACATAGCATAGACGTCAATAGGAATGCAAAACCAGATTTAACTTGCCGACTGTATGACTTATATGTACAGGCGGCTCTTCTGCGCAGGATCACATACCTAGTACGTGATCCTGCACTCCCGGATCTGGGGCCCGCTTCTGCTGTGTTTATACACAGTGGGAGCTGATCTGCGGGAACTGCAGGCTTGATGTCCACAGGCACACAGTGATCTGCCTATGTAAACAAGGCAGATCGCCGTTATCTCTGTAGGGAAGGCATGGATCCTGTGTTCCTGCACAGATCCATGCCTTCCCCTAATAAAAGCACCTCCTACACAGTACACAAACACTGACTAGGCAAACAGTTAACCCTTTGATCATCCCTGATTGTTAACCCCTTCCCAGCCAGTGTCATTAGTACAGTGACAGTGCAAATTTTAAACATTGATCAATGTATTAGTGCCACTGGTCGAAAAAAGTGTCAAAAGTGTCAGTTAGTGTCCGATTTGTCCACCGCAATATCGCAGTCCTGCTATAAGTCACTGATTGCCACTATTACTAGTAAAAATAAATTAATTAATTAAAATGTCATATATCCCTTAGTTTGTATATGGTATAACGTTTGCACAAACCAATCAATATACGCTTATTGGGATTTTTTTTTGTTTTACCAAAAACATTGGTAGCAGAATACATATTGGCCTAAATTGATGAAGAACTTTGAATTTTTTTTTTTTTTTCTTTTATTGGATGTGTTTTACAGCAGAAAGTAGAATTTTTTTTTTTAAAAAATGATCGTCTTTTTTTGTTTATAGCGCCAAAAGAAAAAACGCATAGGTGAATAAATACCACCAAAAGAAAGCTCAATTTGTGGGAAAAGAGGACATACATTTTATTTGGGTACAGCATTGCGCGATCGTGCAATTATCATTAAAAGAAATACAGTGCCATTTATCATAAAATGGCCTGGTCATGAATGGGGGTAAATCATCTGGCGGGCAATGATTAAGCAGCTTAGAAGAAGGTCAACCACAGGTCAAATGCACCTGGGAAGGAATTCGTATGTAACTCAGAAGTGTCTACATCCGATCTCAAACAAAGGTGGAAGCTTGTTTTATTTACACATTGATGTAAGCCCTAAATATAGTCAACCAATGATGAGATACTGCCCTTTGCACTATAATTAGTTATCCCTTTTGTAAAGCTGTCTGTTGACATCTAGATATCTTCATGAATGGAACACAAAGAGACAAATTTGCTAATCCTTGCACAAATCAGTCCAATACTGGAACCCACCATGATTATTGTCCTACATTGACACCAGAGAATGCAAGGTAATTTGAAAGATATAAAACTTCCGCGCTAATGATCTATTTGGAGGGAAGGATAGATGTGTGGGCTCTCTGTGTATGTAAAATAGGTGCTGATGACGTATCTACTACGAAACGCGTACAGCGTGTCGCGTTGCTTCCGGTTTTTCCATACGAGATCGAGGCTTGGATCGCACAGCGTTCCGATCCATCTACATGCTTGTTTAAGTCTACTCAAATGTGAGTACCTCTCTACATTGTGTGTGAAATAAATACCTTACGGTACTACACTATGTCCCTTGTTTATCATTTTCTGGCATAAATTCTCGAGTGACACCGGTGGGCACCCAGGATCATATCCGCTACTAGGAGCCTATTAGGAACCAGTACAGGGGATACCTTACACTAGGACCATCCAGGTTTGATGTAGGACGTCCCTATCCAGATACAAGTGGATATCGCTGGGTCGCTGGATTTACTTTACACACCCGCTATATACCCCTGTGTGGGGTGGGTGTTTCTGGTAAGTGTGCCCTTTTACCAGAAGGATCACCCAGCACCCCACCACCCACCATGGGGTCACTCCTCATAAACAATCACCAGAGTGTTGTCACCTATATCGATTTGGGATTATACACCTGCTTGTGGTCACTGCATGTGACATATAGACTGTTTACCTATACTGGACTTTTTTGCTGTGCATATTGAATACCGTTTGCTGTTGGCACTTTATACCACCCCCATACCATAATATATGGTAGAGTTGGGTTTTTTTTATATACACTACAGCACTTTCCTGATAAGCACTTTACAATTGCATGAATTATAATATATTTGTTGGGTGCTATTTGTTGTCTATCGCTAATTTTTTGATATTTATCAAATTCATCACATTTATATGCACCAGTCACTTTATATTTCTTTATAGAAGCACTTTATATATTGCACTTTGATATTTACACCATTTGTTGCTAATAATTATATTTATATTGTGGATTGCTGATTTTTTGATACTTATCAATTTGCAACACTGTTTCTATTTATAAGCATTAAGTCACTTTATATGTTTGGCAATTGATGATATATTACTAGCATCATTTTGCTATACTTTATACTAAGTTTTTTATCTATAGGCAGTGCCACTATCCCTCCTTTTTCCTTACGTAAGGTAATTTGAGCCTTTTCTCTGCTCTGCAACAGAAAGGCTTGGACACAGCCTCGGTGGGCAAAAATAAAAGCACCCTCAACTTTCACAATTGCTCATTATCACCCGTGTACTTCTTCCCTCACACCCAGCTCCAATCACAGCATTCTATAGATGAGCCAGTCAGTGTCTTCTACATAAAAGAAGGAGCCATCGCTGACATCATCGCGCAACCAGAAGTGAACAGGGTCAACAACCAAAGTTACAAACAGCAGCGGGATTTTCAAGGCCAGAAAAGGAGGGATGATCACAAATAGAGTAAAATAAGTTTGTATAAAAACATGTTTATTAAATCATAAAGATAAAAAAGAGAAAATTACGTATGCATACATATACATATAAAAAGAAATGTTCCCAAAGGAAACACCGATCCAAAATACCAAACTGGCAACAGTATTGTCTCTATTGAACATAGTCTGTAGGTCTTCAAAGAGCCGACACGTTTCGCCCAAGGCTTCTTCAGGGCCAGAGAGACCTTCAAGACACTTATTCTACAAAAGAATGACATATATTGATCACATATCCCACATCATTAGATATATATATATAGCACAACATCACAGTACATACACATTTAGATGTACGCATGTATATATATATATATATATACTGACCCCATAAAATCATGAACAGGGCATAACGTCTCCCGGGGCAGGCGCCGGGACCATATGTAGCGGAGGCGGCCACAAAAATATTACAGACCCATATATAGATCAATATGGATAATTAGTCACCATATAACAGCCAAAAATAGATTATAACTATCCTGATATTGCAAATGGTCACACAACAGAACAGGGAGTTTAATATTTTGGCAGGCCAGACTGATATTTTTAATGTGTCATTGTCTCTAATTACTTTATTTTTTTCTATGAGCATAAGTAGTTAACAACTAGAGGAGGTGATTCAGTCTCCATCAGGTGTCAGGTGACCTTGTGATACAATGGATGCCATTTTCATTGACTATGCCCTTATGATTTTACTTTAATCAAGGGGGTCAGATATATTTGGTAAGCTTGAATTTTTTATCCATTGGTGGCGCCTCTGGATCTTTCTTGGCACAATTTCAAAAACCTTTCGGTGTTCTAAAGTCTTCCTTTCAGCTTGTGGATTTATAACATCCATTGTGTGAACTTTTTATTTTGGTATATTGTATGTGACTCAATTTCACATGTGTCCTACTTTCACATTGTGTGTTTTTTTTATATATGATTTTTATGTATTCATTTATTGAATATGGGTCTCTATTAATAGATGTTTAGCATATAATTTTTCTTTTTTGATTTAAAATCCTTAGAGCAACTGTTTTTTATATCATTTTTTTACTATGGATTTTATCTCCTAGTGTGTTGCAGCTTTTTCACTTATTCTCGCTTTTTTTCTTTTTCACTATCACAGTTTCCTTCTCATATACAAAACAAGCTTTACCAGAAGTTGTTATTGGTATTATTATCCCTAATTTAGCAGGGTGTTTAAAGTGAACAAAGATTTAGGCATTATTACTATTATACATAATTTATATAGCACCAACATTTTGCACGGCGCTTTACAAAGTAAAGCGAGATAATACAGTTACAACTGAATTCAATTCAACACAGGAGGGTTAGGAGGGCCCTGCTCATGAGAGCGTAGAACATAAAATAAGGGGCAAGTGATCCAAAAAGTATAAACTGTGAGGGATGAGCTGATGAAGAGCTTAAAGTAGAACTATAGGCAAAACATTTTATTTTTATTTAGGATAGAGCAAGTGAAGGTCAGATTTTGTTTTCGCTATCTGTGACCCATTGTGGAGATTTCCCTACACTTCCTGTCCCATAGCCAAACAAGAAGTGAGAGGAAATCCCAGAAAATTAAGGGAATTTACAATATCAATATGCAGTGCTAATCCAAAATGGGTGAATTCAGTCTATATAGTAGATGATAAAGAGAACAGATGAAAGCCCTGCACCAGCTTCAGTCTGAAGGTTGAAACACACCACACCACAGTGTTTCCAACAAGTCTCCTTGCCAGAGGAGTTGGACCCTCATGTTATAGAGCGCTCATATAAGCATGTAACAGAAGACTATCCCAATCCACAGCATCAGGCCGGAGGTGAAGTGGCTCCCATTAAAATCTCTAGGGTTGTATGTAAGAACTCTCGATTCGCGCAACTGGTTTCACAATCATGTACGCACTCAGCTCCCCGATCACATGACCTACAGCAATGTAATAAATGTGAAATGTAGCAAAGTGAAGCACATTCATTAATGGCAATTCATTTATTAAAATAGTACCTACAAACATCCAATAAAAATTAGTATCAGAATAAGAACAATCAAAGAGGCCGCGGCTTTTAGCGTGCTTGCATTATCCGTCAGGTCCTTCCTAATGCGTTTCATCATCAAGTAGACATCGTCAGAGGCGTCAATTAAGATAATTCCTAGGGGGCCCCCAGGTCACCAGAACTGTCCCCATTGGAAGATCACTTTTCTTGGGACAACCCAAATATTGGGATTTTCTTTTACTTTCACTTTCATTGATAATGGTAAACAGGACAAATAGAGATAGTGAATCACCCTATTGGGGGCACAGACAGCAATAACAACAGGCAAGCATTTTAATCCTTGTCCACTCTATTCAGAATCAAAAAAAGTTTTGCCTTTAGTTATACTTTAAAGAAATTCGTTTTCAAGAATCTCCTATATTCAGGCAGTGTGGGAGACAACTGGACAGATTGAGGTGGGAAAAATGGGAGAGAGTTTAAAAAAGTCCCAGAGGTGACGAAGGAGAGCAGGAGGCCTTGTTAGGAGCAGAGAGAATGGTTTTGGAGATACTTTGAGAGGTTAATGATGTAACTTGAGTCCGAGTTGTGGATGACTTTGTATGTTGTTAGCCTTTTGAATATTTTGCCTTGGGTAAGCAGAAGCCAGTGGAGGGACTGGTAGAGAGGGCCAGTGGCCACTGAATGGTTGGTAACAAGACTAAGTCTGGCAGTAGCATTCATAATAGACTGAGGGGTGGGTGGCCTGTTTAGAGGTAGGCCAACAAGGAGGAAGTTGCAATAGTGAAGGGGAGGGATAGCAAGGGAGTGAATTAGAAGCCTTGTGGTCTTATTTTGTAAAATGGAGGTTAAGGTAGCTAGATTTGGACATTGATTGGATGTGGGACTGAAAAGAGAGATCGAACTCCAGGATTATACCTAGCACCTAGGCTGAGGAGAGGGACTGATAGCTGTGCTATTGAGCTCCATGGAGATGCCAGGGAGGAAACCCGGGGGTGGAGGAAATATTATGAGCACAATTTTGGAAAAACTTTTGAGGAAAGGATGCGACATCCAAACTGATATGTCAGTGAATAAGTTAATTATACAGGAGGGGGCAGAATGGGTAAGTTCAGGAGTAGAGAGATATACACCACAGACATCTTTCTCATAGCACCCTATCAAATTTTGGTCCTAAAGAAAGCTTAGAAAGTCAAAATAGTACTGCACTGGGAATCATTAGGATTGGGCAATGAGGGAATCTTCAAGTTATATTAAAAGAAATAGCAAAATCACCTAAAATTAGGTAGTTAAAGTACAACTGTAGCGTAGTTGTTTCCCAAGGCACTTCATTTCTCAGATGGGATTGTGTCAAGGTTAAGAAGCAATGTGCTTTACACAGTTCCCATTCAAATATGGCAGAACAGAGAAATTGTGGTAAAGTTATTTGACACAGGTGTGCACATTACATGTTTAGGCCCCTTTCAAACTTGTGCGACTTGGGATTGCAAAGTTGCATGATAAGTTGTACTCCATGATTTCTAATGAGTACCGTTCATATCTGTGGGACTTCAAGTCAAAACGACTTCAAAGTCGTCCCTGCACTACTTTGGTCCTACTTTGATGAGTTTTGTGGTCCAGAGTCTTCAAGATTACCCAGGCATTGCTTCAAGTCCAGTCAAAATCGCAGCAAAGTCGTGCGACTTTTAGGTCGCACAAGTGTGAAAGGGGCCTTATACATAGGCTTCTTAGTGAACGCACTTGACAAGACTATTCTCTAAGAGCTAACTGACACATCATAAAAGAAAAGTATCTTAGCAATGCATAATTTTATTATAACTGCAGTAGGTACAAACAGTGGGAATCCCATCTGCAAATGGGCCAGGATACTGTCAATCACTTTCATTATCAGTGTTTCTCCAAAACCTTCAAACCACATCAGTTTATATTAGTAAGGTGAACCCAGTTCTTGATGTGTGCCCACAAAACCCAGCCATGTGTTGATGCTTGAAAATAACTGTTATGTTCTACATTTCATCAGGAATTGATTAAATCAGTTATATTTTGAAACCTGCACTAGAAAATGGGAGTTTGAATGTGTATAAGTCTTGTGGGTAACACTTTCAAATTTTTTTTATGCATTTTTAAGTGCATTTTCAGTTTTGCAGAAACACACTACAGTCCATTTAACATGATTTCCTATGGGTCACATTCACATCTGTGCAATTTATGGAAAGGGCTAGGGGCTTGCATTTGATTTTTTTACATGGGTTCCTATGAAACACATTCACATGAATGCATTTCTGTGTCTCTGAGTTTTTGGAAAGGGTCGGCGACTTTTTTTTACTGCAAAATGCCGCGTTTTTCATGTAATAGACTTCAATGGACCTGCATCTAAAACGCAAGTATTGCATTATTACCGTGATTTTGCCGCAATTTGTGTTTGTCAAATCGGAGCCAATTGCCGACAATTGCACCGTTCGAATCAGTGTGACGCAGATATTGCAGCGCAGCTGTGATTGCCAAAAGTAGTTTCTGGAACTTGCACAGATGTCTGTGAAATTGCCCCCGAAGTCGGACTGAAATGCCGAGTTCAGCTGAGCTTAATCGAGCCTTTTTCTGGTTTTTGGTTCCACAGACTTCAATGGATCAAAAATGTGTATTGAAAAACACAAAATGCACCTGGAATATGCAAACTGCAACCTGCATAGGTGTAAACCAGGGCTTAGGCCTTTTTGTACACCTGTCTGGTGCAGTGTAGTGCATTACCACACACATTAATGTGGTATTTTGCATTCTAATATGCGTTGTGTTAGGGCAGTGCATTTATCTGAATAGGCTGCAAAGACACTACAACACTTCATAAATTAGACAAGAGCCTTTTTTTTAATGCAGTGCACCACACGGCAACACACAATTTTTACCCATTTGTATGGCATGGAATGCTACAACACATGCATTGAGGTGAGTTTGAAAGATGCATTGGGGTGCCATTTAGTTTGAATGGTACTGCAAAGCACTGAAAATCGTGCATGACTGTGAGGTGAGATAAAAAAGGGATGAGCTTTGGGTTGGGACCAAATTCGTGTTCTGTACAAGTTTTACTTCATCAAAACTCTCAGGGAAAAAATGCCACAACCCATAATGCCACTTTTGACTGCAGCAGGAAAGGAAATATTTAGCATTTGTATTATTTTCACTGTTAAATATTGCATCTTCCTGCTCAGGCTAGTTGTTGGAGAGCTGGCAGCCACTGACTTCCTCACAGCCAGTGATGTGTCCCTGTCTGGCCTTTCAGCTGTCAGTCAGAGAATACAGTTGATAGCTGAATTTAACCCTAGGGTTAGGGGTGGTAGCTGACATGTCAGAAAACAAAAAAAAAAAAGAAAAAAGCAGTTTTTCCTACAAAATTCATACCGGATCCCTCTGACGAAGCACTTGGCCTCAAGTTGATGAGAACAAGGCCTTCTTCACCACAACCATAGGTGCGTGCCAGGTGTGCCTGGGCACACCCCTATCACTACACAAGGTGCAGATTCCCCCTACTACCCAGGCATCCCCCTATGTTGTCCCCACCCTCCCCGCTGCTGTCTTCCCTCTTCTCCTCCCAGCTGCTGTGGAGGGTGTTTCAGGATGGAGAGCGGGGGAAGAGGCTAGTAAATATGTAATTTGACGACCCCTTCCTTTTCTAAATGAACACAGTGAACACATTTATTCACTGTGCTCATTCATAACTGTAGCATAGTAAACTGTGATTACTATGCTTCAGATTGTGAATGAATAGGAAGCCGCTCAGCGCAGAATACTTCCCTTTCATTCACTTCCCCGCACAGCTGAGGCTGCAGAGAAAAGCATGTGTGTTTGAGCTTTGGGGGCACACCTTAATGCAATAGGCTGTGCACAACTATGCCCACAACCCTGACCTGGTTTTTGTGGGGGTCTACGGGCTGGGTGCTATCAAGGTCTTGAAATCTACTTAAAGAATATGGGGTTCCCCAGATGCTGGCAACTCCCCCTGTCCCCAAGTGAATGAGTCAGGAGTATAAAGTACCCCTACTTATTCAGAAAAAAAGGAAACACTAAAAATAAAGATACCACACACTTAAATCATGTTTGATGATGATCTTTTAAAAGAAGGACTCCAATATGCCCCTGCCCACAGAATCCCACAACCACCAGTTCTCATCAACAGGGGGACATAGTTCTTTGCCAGGAGTATCCCCGACAAGACACCTTTACCATATTGAGGACACGAATGATTTGGTTCAGGAGAGGGAGAGTGAAAGCTTGTCAACACCCCCTCCCCCAATGTTTCTGGCTAGCCAGGCTGCATGCTCCGATAGGGATTTGATATAGAGTTTGGTTAGGACCCTACTTAAAGAGGAAGTAAACCCTCCTCGGGAACTTGTACCTATAGGTAAGCCTATGATAAGGCTTACCTATAGGTACTGTAAATATCTCCTAAACATGTACCGTTTAGGAGATATTTACCTTCGATGCATCCAGTGACGTCACCGGCGCATGCGCTATGAAGGAACGGCCGCTCGTGCCGTTCCTTCAGAGCCCCGTGCCGTGACTGTCGGCTCCCGCGCGCGTGCGCGGGAGTGACGTCACCGCGGCTCCGGCCAATCAGATGGCCGCATGCCGCGATCCCGGAAGACGGGCGACTAGACATGTCGCCCGTCATTGAGGTGAGCGGACGGCACGGCGGGGGCTCGTTCTAAGGTAAGTATTTCATAATGAGCTAGTATGTGATGCATACTAGCTCATTATGTATTTCTCTTTCAGGTTGTAGAAAAAAAAAATTTTTACCGAGTTTACAACCTCTTTAACCACTTGCCGACTGCCTAACGCCGATCTACGTCGGCAGTCAGCCCCTCACAGGCAAAGTGACGTAGGGCTACGTCACTAGCTTGTGAGGGTCTAGGGAGCGAGCGCGCGCCCCCGGAGGCGCGCTCCCGCTCCCGCGTGGTCACGGACCCCCCCGCGCGTGTGACCAGCGGACCGGATGTCCGCCGGTCACTCGGCGATCGGCGGGGGAGAGGGAGAATGTCAGGCAGCCTGTGTAAACAAGCTGCCTGTCATTCTCCTCGCTGTAAAGACACTGATCAAACGGATCTAGTATGTAGATCCGTTGATCAGTGTCCTTACAGCTCAAGCCACAGCCAATCACAGTAGAAAGCACGCCCCTAGGGATACACACAGCCCCTCCCTCCCAAATAAAGTTAACCCCTTCACAACCAGTGTATTTTTACAGTAACAGTGCATATGTATAGCACTGATTACTGTAGAAATGTCACTGGTAACCCCAAAAGTGTCACAAATGTCAGTCAAGGGTCCGATCTGTCCGCCCCAATGTTGCAGTACCGCAAAAAAAATCGCAGATCGCCGCCATTACGCGTTAAAAAAAAAAACAACAAAAATGACAAAAATCTTTCCCTTTGTTAGTAAACGCGATAACTTTTGCGCAAACCAATCAAAATACGCTTTTTGCGATTTTTTTTTACCAAACATATGTAGCATAAAACAAAAATTTTGATTTTTACTTTTTTTTGGGGGGAATTTCATATAAAAAAATGTGAAAAATATTGTTATTTTTGCAAAATTGACGCTCTTTTTTTGTTTATAGCGCGTGATCAAAAAATCGCACAGGTGATCAAATACCACCAAAAGAAAGCTCTGTTTATGGGAAAAAAAGGACGTAAAATTCGTTTAGGTACAGCGTCGCACGACCGCGCAATTATCCGTTAAAGTCATGCAGTGCCGAATCGCAAAATACCCCCTGGTCAGGAAGGGGGTAAAATCTTCCGGGGCTTAAGTGGTTAATTCTTTTGTTTGCACATGATACCCCATTAAAATTCATGCCAGACATGAAAGGTCAGGTATGAATTTTGGGAGAGACCCCACAACATTTTTGTTTGTTTGCTTGTTGTTTTGTTTGTTTATTTTTACTTGAAGTTCAGTCCTAAAACCCATCCTCACCATGGATAGGGTTCTGTTTTGAATTTTTTTGGCGGGATGGAGATTTATTTATTTTTTTGTCATTCTTGCATCCAGATATACTACAGCGAAGGTAATAGCTATAATTTCCATTTCCCTACTAACTTCTTTTTTTTTTATTATTGTAAAAAATGCCATGAAGATCATGGTATGTATGTTGGGGGATCCCTGTGATATATTGTTTACAAATGGCTGGCCATACATTATACAATTTTCTGTGCAATTTTCTGTGCAATTTTCTTTAGATTTACCTTCAACTATGTAGTGCAAGGGCCTGCCTAATTGGATACAATTGAAAGTGGTGTTTAGTTTTGACCTCATATTATGTGGTTTTTTGGTAAATCTAAAAGAAAATTGTACAAGAAAATTGAACAAGTATGGCCAGCCCAAGCTGGCAGGGAAATGTCATTCACTAGCAATTTAAATAGCATAGATTGTTCTTTGTATATGTCAGTATTATTGTAGTACAGTACATTGTATATACTGTACAGGTGCACAACTTTACAGGCAGGCCTAAGGCATGTGTTTTAATTTTTTTTTAGTTTTCAGTTTCTAATACTTTACTTTAACCACTTAAGCCCCGGAAGATTTTACCCCCTTCCTGACCAGACCCTATTTTGCGATTCGGCACTGTGTGAGTTTAACGGACAATTGCGCGGTCGTGCGACGCTGTACCTAAACTAATTTGACGTCCTTTTTTCCCCACAAACAGAGCTTTCTTTTGGTGGTATTTGATCACCTGTGCGATTTTTTGATCATGCTCTATAAACTAAAAAAAGCGACAAGTTTGCAAAAATAACAATATTTTTCACATTTTTTTATACGAAATTCCCCCAAAAAAATCTAAAAATCTAAATTTTTTAACATTTTTGGCCAATTTGTTTTCTGCTACATATGTTTGGTAAAAAAAATTGCAATAAGCGTATTTTGATTGGTTTGCGCAAAAGTTATTGCGTTTACTAACTAAGGGAAAGATTTCTGTCATTTTTGTTGTTTTTTTTTTAACGAGTAATGGCGGCGATCTGCGGTTTTTTTTTTTTGCGGGACTGCAAAATTGCAGCGGACAGATCGGACCCTTGACTGACATTTTTGACACTTTTGGGGGTACCAGTGACATTACTACAGTAATCAGTGCTTTACATATGCACTGTTACTGTTAAAATGACACTGGCAGGGAAGGGGTTAACTTTATTGGAGAAGGAGGGGTTAAGTGTGCCCCTAGAGGCATGCTTCTAATTGTTATGGGATGTGGCTTGTTGTGTAACTACAGAGATATACGATCCTGCATAGCAGGACCGTATGATCTCTGCACTTACACAGGGGATATGCTTTGTTTACATTAGCCGCCTGCCTTTCTCCTTTCTCCCTCTGTAACGGACGCTCGCGAGTGACCGGCGGACATCGGGTCTGCCGGGGCACACGCGCGGGGGTGTCCGGGAACGAGTGGGGGCGGGAGCGCGCCTCCGACGGCGCGCGCTAGCCCCCTATTGGCTCGCAGGCGAGTGACGTACCCATACGTCACTTTGCCTGCACAGGGCTGACCACCGCAGTATATGTACTTGCGGCGGTCGGCAAGCGGTTAGGCATTTTTAAAATAACTTTTCCCCCTTTTTTTTTTTTTTTGCATTGGTACATGTCCCCCAGGCAGTGCCCAGCAACCATTCCATATGTTTGACAATCACTTGCCTATTGGCTTTGAAAACTGTCAAAAATGATTTTAAAGATTCAGCTCCCATCGATTTCAGTTGGGTTCAGAAAAACATTACCACAACAGAAGTCAGCCTTATATCATACCAGTAAGGCACTTGAAAAGGGCAATAGTAATGTACATGGTGCAGTAACTGGCAACCAATTAGAAATCTTCTGACTATAGAAATCTGAAACCTAATTGTTGCTATGAGTTACTTCCTTTAGCCTAATACTATATCTCTTCATATTGTATTATATGACAAACCCATATGCATCAGAATGATCTTGACACTTAACCCAAAGGATATTATTTAAAAGCAATATAGTAGATGCCAAGAAATAATCACATCTGTCTTTAACACAGTAGGAGGCCCTCTGGATAGACCTCATATTCATTTATTTTATAATACACCAGGAGCAAAACAACAACATGCATGCCATTTTATGATGCACAGCACATCATTCTAAACTAATTTATATGTGTAAAATGTAAATGAATCAACAGAAAACAAACTTTAAAAATTGAGGAAATAAAGCCGTAGTATTAATCATGATGTCAAAGAATGAGCAAAGGTTTCTGCATGTTCCAATGTATTTCAAATCAATTTAAAGGGTAACTATAAACCCCAATTGAACTTTAAAGTGGAAGTAAACCCTCCTATCGTTTATAACCAAGGAAGCTGCCATCTTGGTCTCTCTTTAATATTTAACTACCATGATGCTGCACATGTGATTCGTTTTGACACTAGCCATTGGATGGTTTGCCAGTTTGGTCGAGAGCACAGACAATGTGATAATTAACCTTTTTTATGGCATGCTGGGAATGCAACTGTTTTTTGAAACTATTAAATCGATTGGTTTACTTCCACTTTAAGTTTAAATCTGCTAAAAATATTTCAGATGCATGAAAGCAAAAGGTGTGAAAAGCCTTAAGCTGGTCATACATAATCAAAATTCAGCCGATCACTGTTGAATCCATGTATGGGCACTGTTGTTGTACAGAAGTCAATCTACCGATCGACTACTGTACAATTGCCCTGTCAGATTTCCCCTATTTGATCAGCGCTGCAGGCTATAGCCTACAATGCTGATCAGTGTATTCTGATGGTGGAGAAGCCTCTACACTACAAAAGGTCAATGGAGAGGATTCCCTCATCCACTTTGAATGTGTGGATGGGGGAATCAAATCAGTTTTTTTTAATCACCCCCCTGGTTGAACAAAAAAAACTGACTAATCTGTAGCACCTTTCTAGGTAGGTGCTAGTGAGAGAGTATAGTTTTTGGCTCTGTCTGCTTACCAGGAGGGCTGCAGGTAAATCTATATTGCTCTTTGCTTAACAGAGAGCAGGATCTGTTAGTATGGTCTGCGCATTGTGCTCAGCATGCGATTCATTGTGCCTAGAGAGTGTTTCACACTGGTCAAATAGGGAGACATGTTGGACAGTGGGTGGAAACCTGACGAATGAACGCATAGGCTTTGATACGGTCCTGGTGATTGGCAGTGGCATGTTGCCTCAGTGCATTCTGAGATACCGTATAAAAGCCATGAGCACATGTGCCCCAGAGGGAGGGGATGACTGCCTCCTCCTCTGTAGCAGTGGCCTGTGGTCTCAGGAGGTCGTCCTGGGGGCCGGAGGAATGGATGAGAAGAGCTGAACCCAGAGGTCCAGGAGAGCTGACTAAAGGGGAGACACTGGAGACCCTGGAAAAACAGTATTGTGAGTACAGGGACTCGTGTCAAAGGGCCTGACCTGAGGGGGGCCACCCCACATGTAGGATAGTCAGAGGACGGGTTTCAGCAGTAACGAGAGAGAGAGGATGCTGAGGAGAGTGTCCTGAAGACAATCAATAGTTCACCAAGTCGTCGTAGGAAAGAGACTTAATTCAAATTCACCTTTAGTGGCAGGGTGAATCAACAGCCTGGATGTACATGAAGATTGAAGTCCTCCAACATTGTGCATAGTTAATTCGGAGTATCCCACTATTCCCTTCTCCTATCCCTAACTTATAATAAAACACAAAACAACCAAATACCCCTGGACTAGTTATTGGAGCAAACCAAGGAGGAAAAGTGAGAAACTGTTCATGTAGAGGTTGCTGTTGGTAACTCAGGGGGACCCACTGGTGTGAAATCGGGCAGTCCTTACGGGGGCAGTGCTACACATCTATGGGCTATTTTACAGTTCAGTGGCCCATAGAAAAGACTATTTTCTGCCAACATGCTGTAGAGATGTACCCTTGCTATCTTTGTAAAAAGCAGTGACCTCTCTGCAAAAGTCTAGCATGTCCCTTGCTGTATCAAAACTCTACAATTAGCAGGGAGCTTTGATAACTGCAGATATAATGTACAGTATAGTTTGACTTAACATGGGGTGTTTCAGATGTCTGCAGTGAGACTACTGCTTACACACAGACAGCAAGAGACATTCTCTACAGCACACTGACAGGGGACAGGCAGTTCCACTCACTCTGTGGTTGCTTTCTAAAACAAATGAACTTTATAACTGCATATTTTTATGCACTTTAGCTGATTTAAACTGAAAGTTTAATTAGTATGTCAATGAAAAATCTTGGGGGAATTAAAGTATCAGTGGGCTGATTTGCAAAAGGTAAAGAAGATCTGTGTATAGGCATTCAAATTCTGTTGGATTCAATATTGATATTTATCCTGTATGGAAAATCACACAATATACACAATATATAAGACCTGCTGAAGGTTTGATAAAGTGTTCACTGGAGAATTTTTTGTCAATGTGAGTACTACACTATTTATGCATGTGACTTGAACTTTGTTGTGAATGGAATGGACCCTGTGACAATAATGAGGTTTGATGACTCCTAAACTGAGTGTTGACCCTGATGTTTGACAAGATGACAAATAGTTAGCTACCAATCATGCCTATGTAACAATGTCCAGCAGGGTTGTGTTATTCATAAAAATACCCTTCTATAGTATTAAAACTATGACTGGATGCTAAGAATCATTCATCAGATTGGAGTATGTTTCACTTTTAATCCCATTTACTTTATTGTTGCTTTTTTGATTTTGCAATATCTTTTTTGTAAATATTTTCTTTTACCATTTATTTATTTTTTTTTATTTTTATCAAAATTATATTTAAAAATTGTAAATGCTCCAACGTAATGCCTCTTGGAATGGAGCTTACTGTAAACTCTGTTACATTCCTGTCTGGAAGTGGCAGCAAGTGATGCAGACATTTACATATAGTGATACAGACATCACATACAGGCTGTGATCAGTGCCAGTTATTGTGCATGTGTTTAAGAGTTAACTGTGGAGCTAACCCAACCCGTTCATGTTCACTTTAAAGCTGACCATAAATGTATCAAAATTTGACTGGTTCAGTAGGGCCCAGTCAAATTCTGTTTAATCTTTGGCTGTTCCCGCTAGAGAGAAGCACATTGGACGATCGGCTTCTCTTGAACAGGAATGCTGGATAGTTTCCATTTGATCAGCACTTGGAGCCAATCAGCTGCAGCACTGATGAGTGTACTTTGACAATAGAGAAGTCCCTGCTGTCAGAATACAATGACACAGATGGGAGAATTCCTTTATTCACCTTGATTGTGTGGATGGAGCAATCTGTTTTTAGGTTCTTTTTCGGATGGCTGAAAAAAAAAACTATCCATCTATGGCCAGCTTTAGTCCAGGAGATTTTAGATTGTTGTCCAGCGAGTTGGAAAATCTTTGTTCATGTATGCATAGTGAGGATGAGAGTGTAATATAGTTATTATATAGTATTACATGTATTTACCTCAAAATCATTTATTAAATTGCAAAAGTGTGTTCATTGGGGTAAATGACAAATGTTTATGGAGTTTTACAAGAAAAAGAGAGATACTATCAAAAGATATGCAGAAAAAGTGTATCCCTTCTCTGTATAGGATAGGAAATATATGTGTTCTCATGAAACAGAAAATAAGAGTATTTGTGTTAGACCTGAGAAAGTGCAGCATAAAAGTATTATTATTATTATTATAATACAGGATTTATGTAGTGCCAACAATTTGCGCAGCGCTTTACAACATGAGGGCAGAACGTACAGTTACAATTAAATTCAATACAGGAGGAATCAGAGGGCCCTGCTCATTGGAGCTTACAATCTAGAAGGGAGGGCCAAGTGATACAAAAGGTAATAACTGTGGGAGATGATCTAATGGAGAAAATAAAATTACAGCTTTTAGGTGGGGCAGAATAGGCTTCTCCGAAGAGAATGGGTAAAGGTTTGGACCTTAAATAAGGTACCTCCTAACTGAGGCATAGTACCTCCATCCCTAATATTTAAAAGAGAAGAGGAATTTGGACTTTAGAAGAAATGTGTGAGTGTAGGTATTGGATAAGTACAACTATTTACCTAAGGTAATTCATATATATACATATATGTGGAATGATGTCATATAATGAAATATAACAGATGGTAATGTTGAGGGCAAATTTATTCAAAAAACTCATCAACAAATGGTAAAATAATTACATAGTTAAAAAAATGTATCCCAGATACATTGGTTTTCCCAGGCTACAACTAGATCATAACATATTGAACGTATGTGTGTTATAGGTATCAACAAACAAGAATACATATTAAACAGAAATATGTTTACAATAAAATTTAGAAATGCATAATTGTATGGTAAATTTGGATCAACAGGCTTGACGCATTTGATGGACTTCGCTCCACTTCTTCAGGAACAGATGCATGCATATCTACAGAAAATGTATAGACAAACAATAAATCTAATAAATAATTCCAATAATAGTCACACATCTCATCTAAAGTTCCAATTCCCCTTCTCTTTCTCTGAAGAGTAGGAGATATTCAGACAGATTGGGGTAGCGAGTTCCATAGGATAGGAGAGGGTCAGGAAAAGTCCTGGAGGCGAGCATGGGAGGAGGTGACAAAGGAGTAAATTATGGCACTGAGCTATTACTAATAATTGTGAGTTACTCAGAAGAGTAAATTGTAGCACAGGGTGACTGTTGCTAACCATGAGTTCCTTAAAACTGTAACTTGGCATACTGATAATTTTACATTTCTTAGTATAGTGAATTTTGACACAGGGTAACTACTGATTACTGTGAATTGCTCAGAAGAGTAAATTGTGGCAGAGGGTGACTACTGAAATCTGTGAGCTCCAAATTATGAGTTGTAGCACAGCGTGAATATGGATAATTGTTCTATATTCAGAATTGTGCCAAAGAGTTGTGCTCTCCTTAGAATCATGAATAGTGGCACAGGGAATTCTGAATTGTGGTGATGAGACGCTATGGATAATTGAATTCCTCAAAATAATACATAGAATTATAAATATTTTTATCATCCTAAAAAAAAAGAAAGCAATGCCATGACCCCGTGTCACTTGAAAAAATCAGGATGTGGGTGCATTAAAGGGCCACTCCTGTCCCACAATTGCCCCCCATTCATTTAATTGTTAAACATTTTAAGTGTACATACTTTTTTTCCTTTTTAGACTTTTTGAGTCCTTGGTTTGGTCAAATGACATCACTGGTCCTTTATCTACTCTTATTCCTTTGGTGATGGGCAGATTCTCTTGTCTGCACCATCTCTTCAGCATTCTCCTGTGAGCCCAGGGTGACTTGAGGACTTAACCAAAGGTGGTAGGTCCTCAGTACCCTAAACTCGCAGGAACTGGGTTGAAAATCATTCAGCCTGGAAGAAACCCGCCACTGGAACACAGAGCAGAAAATGTGGGTCAACACTGGATTGTGGAGAAGGTAAGTAGTTCTTTGCATATACAGTATATATTTTTATTATAGAGGGAACATTTAAACAAAAGCACAAAAGATGGAGATAGGCTTAAAAGAGTGCTTTTTATTGTCAGAAGCAATCATTACTCACAAACACACTTTTTAAGGTGTTGGTAAATCCATTTGCATTTGCTTTGTGAATTTCCTTGTCCCACTGAGAAAAAAAACTGTTTTTCACTGCCCGTATTGTGCTAAGACCCACCAGTGCATGACACAATTGCCAACAGCCAAATGTCTTGCTGCCTGCTATCCTCCCTGAGACACATGTATGATACCCTTTAGAGCTCCAATTTATATTAATTTCCTAAGATACTGTTCATATGCATGTTTTTTTTATAAATAATTAGTTTTTGTCTTGCTTGAAACTGATCCACATAGCCATAAACAAAGCATACTGGATTTTCATGGAAACATTGATTTTGCTGCATAGTGCCTGTGAATCATGCTCCCGCAGACTTGGGCCAGTAATTTTCAATTTGCATTTATGTATTTACTATTTGCCATTTCCCTGGAAGGAAATTTAATGAGTAAAATTAATAGCTGATGCCTGAATTACTGAATTTAAATCCATTTGCTCCAGACTTTGCTTACAAGCAATTCATTCTCCTATGGCGGCACATTTATGCATTAGCAAAATGACCTTAATTGGATGCCTTTAACAAAGCTGAAGAAAATGGGGAGAATTTTTTTTTTTTATTTCTTTATTTTTTTTTACTGACGTCCACAATTATCAGAACTTTGACCATTTGTAATGCTTGCAACATCAGATTGACAAATCCAGTTATCATGCTCAAGTCTATTATGTTGTATGAAGAGTTTATTGAAACCAATGTCAGTGACCATGTATAATGCTGACAATCAAACACCACTAAATGCAGCTTTTTCTGTGCACTGTATAGAAATGAAATGTCTGTGAGGCTCTCTGTGTCTGGAATCTTAGAACCGACTCTATATTGTGGAATGTGATGCTTACTAACAAGATTAGTCAACAAGGATTAGTAACAGTTTTTTTCGTATTTCTTTTTTTTTTCTGCCTGGGCACTCTCTGGCATTCACATGATCTCTTGCAGGTGTCTTTTGAATAGCAAGATAATCGAGGCCTTTAGAAAGTGCGGTAACAATGTGTCTATGGAAGATGTTTTTATGGGAATAATTGAGGCTGAATTAAAACTGGATGAGAAAAGTTAATTTCCCCAAATAAAAGGGTCTGTTTTGTAGGTTTGAAATATATTTTTAATTAAAGGAAACATTGCAGATGAAATTGAATGAGAAGCATGGCGTGCTACATATCATTATGGAAATAGGAAGAAGGTGGGGAAATGTAAGCAAAATATACATCGAAATTCTGGCATATTTTGGATTGAAAGATTTTATATTAGTATGCATTACAAGTATGGGTATGCAGTACGGTTCTTTGTAGGTTGCAAGGAAATCTTTTGAGCACTGCAGATCTTCAGTGATGAAAAGGGTAAACAGTGATCCACTTAAGGATGGTGTTTGTCCTTTTATTCACTTGTATTCTCTCCCAGTCAAAGCAGAAATGTCACCCCAGTGTCAGGCAGTAGCAAGTTCACCATGAAGGCTGCACTGCCTCCTGTCTCAGGTCTGGGATGTATAAGCAACATTGGCTGCAGAAGAGGTTAAATACCCTTATTATCAAACTATTTTCATTTAGTTTGCTTTCATGCAATCCTAACAGAGCCTTAGTTATGTGACAGTGTTTGTCTGTTACCAGAACTGTGCTCAAGGTGGTCTTACAGCATTGCACTTTGCTATGACCAAAGGATTACATGTAGATAAAAGAGAAATTTGGGTTTCAGAAAAAAATATATAAATACTTGCCTAGGTGGGCGCAGCATTGATCTAATGCTGCATCTGTCCCTCACCGCCTCTCAGAACTGAGCACACCAAGACCACTGATCACTCAGTTCTCAGTCTTCACTGAGCAGAGAACCAGTGACTGTCCGTCACCGGCTCTCTGCTCTGCCCCTCCAGGGCTCACTGGAGCGCTGGGCTAAGGAGGGGGCAGGAGCGAGTGGCTCAGTCTCCCAATGGCTCGCTGAGAAGCTAATCCATCTGCTGGTCCAGGCATCTGGGAGGTTCCCAAATGTAAAGTCAGGAGTTTTCCCGAGTCTGCACCGGCTGAGTGATGTCAGCCAACAGCAGACTTTAGCCCCCTGTTGGCTGAAAATGGGGCACAGGAGTGCAGAAGGAAATGCGCTACTGTGACCCATAGCAAAATAGCTTTGGCCATACTTCAATACAAAAATAGTAATTCCTGAAAGATAAATGAAGAAGAAATATAATGATCATAAGTCACAGGTTATCTTTAATGCATGGGCCGGTGGCATGGTCCGGTGTGGTAAGTGGGGTCCCCTAGGAATCGGTCCTGGGACCAATTCCGTTTAATTTATTCATAAACGATCTAGAGCAGGGATCCTCAAACTCCGGCCCTCCAGCTGTTGCGGAAATACACATCCCATGAGGCATTGTAAAACTTTGACATTTACAGCTATGGCTAGGCATGATGGAAATTGTAGTTCCTGAACAACTGGAGGGCCATAGTTTGAAGACTCCTGATCTAGAGGATGGGATAAACAGCTAAATCTCAGTATTTGCAGAAGATACAAAGCTAAGCAGGGCAAAAACCTCTACGCAGGATATGGAAACCTTACAAGAAGACCTAAATAAAATAATGGGGCGGGCAACTACATGGCAAATGAACTTTAATGTTGAAAAATGTAAGGTAATGCATCTGGGTGGCAAAAATATGAATCAATGTTACTCACTAGGGGGAGATCCTCTGGGGGAATCTAGGATGGAAAACAGTGGCGGCTGGTGCTTAAAATTTTTGGGGGGGGGGCAAACAGAAAAATGTAATAGGCATTGCTTTGCGGCAAAAAACGCTGTAAAAAATTGCGTGACTTTGAGGTCGCAAAAGTGGGAAAGGGGCCTTCAGTAATTAAAGTATAGTGTGCCCCCTTTCAATGCAGAGAGACCAGCGTGCCCCCTTTCAATGCAGAGATGCCAGCGTGCCCCCTTTCAATGCAGAGTGACCAGCGTGCCCCCTTTCAAAGCAGAGAGACCAGCGTGCCCCCTTTCAATGCACAGTGACCAGTGTGCCCCCTTTCAATGCACAGTGACCAGCGTGCCCCCTTCAATGCAGAGACCAGCGTACCCCCTTTCAATGCAGAGAGACCAGAGTGCCCCCTTTCAATGCAGAGAGACCAGCGTGTCCCCTTTCAATGCACAGTGACCAGCGTGCCCCCTTTCAATGCACAGTGACCAGCGTGCCCCTTTCAATGCAGTGACCAGCATACATGCCCCCTTCAATGCAGTGACCAGCGTACATGCCCCCTTTAATGCAGAGATCAGCGTGCATGCCCCCTTCAATGCAGTGACCAGCGTACATGCCCCCATTAATGCAGAGATCAGTGTGCATGCCCCCTTCAATGCAGTGACCAGCATACATTCCCCCAATGCAGAGACCAGCATACATGCCCCCTTCAATGCAGTGACCAGCATACATTCCCCCAATGCAGAGATCAGCGTGCGTGCCCCCTTCAATGCAGTGACCAGCATACATTCCCCCAATGCAGAGATCAGCGTGTGTGCCCCCTTACTTACCTGGAGCAGCAGCGGCGGTGGGCAGCTTCTCCTCAGTCCCGGGCCGGCGGTGGCTTCTCCTCAGTCCCGGGCCGGCGGCGCGTCTCCTCCAGTCCTCCCGCTCCTGCCTCCTCCTCGGCCAATGGCATGGGGTTTGCCTTGTGGCCAATCAGGAAGCGCGTATCGGACGCGCTTCCTGATTGGCCAGGAGGAGGATCGGTGTGACAATAGCGAATTTTCATTCGCTATTGTCACACAATGGGTGGGCTCGGGGCGCACTGCTCTGCGCCCCGGCTCCACCCTTCGCATCACCCTATTAGAGCCTCTAGCTCTAATCAGGTGATTAAAAAAAAAAAACATTAATTTCCATGCGTCCGGCGCTCCTGCATGCAGATTAGGGGGCCGGACGCATGGATGGGGGGGGGCGGCGCCCCTGCGCCCTCAATACACCAGCCACCACTGATGGAAAAGGACCTGGCGGTCCTAGTAGATGACAGGCTCAGCAATAGCATGCAATGCCAAGCTGTTGCAAGCAAAGCCAACAAAATATTGGCATGCATTAAAAAGGGGATTTACTCCAGAGATAATATGATATTTCTCCCACTCTACAAGACTCTAGTCTGGTGGCATTTTGAGTATGCCATCCAGTTCTGAGCACCAGTCCTCAGGAATGATGTGCTGCAGCTGGAAAGAGTCCAGAGAAGGGCAACAAAGCTAATAAAGGTACTAGAGGATCTCAGTTATGGGGAAAGACTACAAGAATTGAACGTATTCTCTATGGAGAGGAGGCGCTTGAGAGGAAATATGATATCAATGTACAAATACCGTATTGGTTACCTTAGCATAGGGAAAAAACTTTTCAGTGAAATAGAAATTTAAAAAGACACACAGCCATTCACTAAAATTGGAAGAGAAGTGGTTTAACCTTAAACTACGTAGAGGGTGCTTTAAGCAGTAAGGATGTGGAATTCTCTTCCACAAGCAGTGGTATCTGAAGGGAGCGTCACTAGTAAAAAAAACTATTAGATTGGCACCTAACAACATACAGGGGTATACGATGTACTATTGTCATAAACACATACACACACACATCGTAGGTTGAACTGGATGGACTGGTGTCTTTTTTCAACCTCAACAACTATGTAACTTTGTGAAGGTCACATTTATTTATTTTTTCCATTATTAACAATAAACATTAACATTGCATAACACATTTCAGAGATAATTCACTACATGTGCTTTGATTTGAGTAGACCCTTAAAACAAAAAGCACTATTTTGTGTGGTGAGGAACATTATTCAATGAAAATGTCTGTTTTAGGCAAACTTCACTGTTATATATTCCCAGGATCTTGTTTGCTAGATCTCTTTCCAACTCTCGCTGCACGTAGGCTGTCATGGGTGTTTTGATGAAGCTGAAAAATAATGATGCATAGAAATGAGCATATTATTTTATAGTTATGTGCAATGTAAGATAATATACTGTAATAGAGAAGGAAGTAGCATAGCTTCTTTATGTTTTCATCCCACAGTGCTCTCACGTTAGCAGTGCAGAGCATGTCAATCAGTGTAGCAAATCAGCCACATTTCTGTATACAGATACAGTATATGATATTTCACTAACTTAAGTAATGGAGAGAACTATTTTCTTAGATATTACTTAGATATTTAATGAATTTTCTGTTATTTTATTTTGACCTTTAGATTTTTCTAAAAAAATAAAACTTTTCCTTTTTTCTTGGAACATGGACCTCGCAGTTTGGCTCAGATACATTAAAATACATTACCCATTTAATGCCAGCATTGATATTGATGTGGCCTCTAGGATTCTACAACGTCTGCCTTCTAATTCTTGAAACAAATCCAATAAGCCCCTGAAGGTTTGATTACTGGAATCATGACTGTGATCAATTACACCAGATGGTCTTCCCTAATTTAAGTTAAGTAAAAGTTTATCAGAGGTATTTTATTTTAGACTGGGTATTAAGCAGGACCTTATATCTGGCAATACAAAAGCTATACTTGCACATCATGCATGTACTGCATGTCTGTCTTATTTTGAAAATAACTGGGAGAATAAATATAATAGAAAAAATAAAATAATATTACTTTTTAATACTGTGCACTGCAGCACAAAAGGTAGCTGATTATTGAATTAGTCTATCAATGAATGTATTTGTAGCACAGAAAATGCTGAAAGGGATTTAGCCCCAGTTCACACTGAATCCAACTTTGAAATCGTGCCAGTTCACTGGAAATCGCGCAATTTGATAGCCACATGTCACTGTGATTTGGCTGACATCTGTGCAACTTCATGCACATGTCTATGCAAGGTGCGCCTGAAATCACCAAAAGTAGTGCAGGAACTTCTTTTTAAAATCAGTGCGGCACCGCAAAGTCGGCGTCACACCAATTTGAACAGTTCTATTGCAGACAATAGGATGCGACTTGTCATGCGATTTGGAACTGTCAAATCACATGATAAGTGGCACTGGTGTGAACGGGGGCTTATGTGTAAATTATTGGTGCTATATAAGTACTTATAATAATAAATAAATGCCTTGGCTATTTTAAAAGTAGAATCTCCCTGCCATAATTCTAATTCTTATTTGGATATTCCAACTTTGTGTGCCCCAGCTCCTAGATAATATAACCACTTGACCTTAACTTGACTTGTACCCAAATAAAATTCATGTCCTTTATTTTTACACAAATAGAGCTTTCTTTTGGTGTCATTTGATCACCTCTGGGTTTTTTTCAGTTTTTTTTTTTTGTGCTATAAATGAAAAAATACCGACAATTTTGTAAAAAAAAAAAATATATATATATATATATATATATATATATTTTTTTTCCTGCTATAAAACATATCCATTAAAAAAAATTATAAAAATCTAATCTCTTCAAAAACTTTGGCCAATATGTATTCTGCTGTATATTTTTAGGGAAAATAAAATCCCGTTAAGCGATTGTTTTGCACAAAAGTTTTAGTGGCCACAAACTATGGAAAATGTACTGTAATTTTTATTTATTTAAATTTTTTTCTACTAGTATTGGTGACGATTAGGGACTTATAGCAGGACTGCGACATTGCAGTGGACAATCTGACACTAACTGACACATTTGACACTTTGTGGGACCCAGTGACACTAATACAGTGTTTAGTACTAAAAATATGCACTGTCACTGTACTAATGACACTGGCTAGGAAAGGGTTAAACATCTAGGGCGACCAAAGGGTTAACTGTGTGCCTAACCAGTGTTTTTGTGTACTATGTGTGCTGCTTTTACCAAGAAATCTGATGGATTTTATTCCCTGCATTGCAAGGAAAGAAAATCCATCACATCTCTGCTGACAGAACAGAGCTCTGCCCTGTTTACATAGACAGAGATCTGTACTGTGTCTCTCCTTACAGGGCCATACACACTATAAGATTTTCTGAAGACTTTTTCCTTTAGACTTACCAAAACCATATAATATGAGGTCAACCCTAAACACTTTCAATTTGTATGCAATCTGGCAGGCCCTTGCACTACATAGAAAAGGTAAATCTGAAGGAAAAAGTCTTCGGAAAATCTTATAGTGAGTATCCAGCTTACCAATCAGGGGGTGCTGGCAAACATCCATTGGCCGGCACCTGCTGATCAGCTTGTACTGTGTCTAATCACAACACAGCCACAGTGCGAACGGCGTGTGTGCGCCCCCTACCCAGAACTGCCAGATCACAAACTAGACACGCGATCCCGCGTAGAGTGGCCTGCCACAGTAAGGGTCCTTTTACACGGGCTTTCCGCCCGGCAGACTCAATTTTGCTCGGCGGGGATCGATCCGCCGATCCCCACTGAGCAGGCGTATGACAGGTCCGTCTCCACTCACTGTGCTGAGATGGACCTGTCAGAGCCCCGCTCTCCTCTATGAGGGATCAGATGAAAACGGACCGCCTGTCCATTTTTATCCAATCCTATCTGATCCGATCCTCCAGACGGATGGAAAATAGGGTTTCCATCCGTCTGGATTTCACAGACAGGATCAGATCAGATAGCAGCAGATGTCAGTGGACATGTCTCTGCTGACATCCGCCACTCCATAGAGATGCATGGAGCATCCGATCAGGTCTTCCTGAAAAACTGACAGGTGGCCCTAATCGGAAAGCCCGTGTAAAAGGGGCCTTAAAGTACGTGGGGTGGTGGGAAAGCAGTTGAATTAAATTAAAAGCAAGAAAAGCAGGAGCTTTTTTTTATAGTGGCCACATCAGGTATGCATTCTTAGGGACTTAAGTGCAGATACTGTGTTTTACCAATATTATTCCAGAGTTACAGTATATAAATAAAAAAACAAAAAAAATGTCAATTGATGTAACTCTCCAGCAACCACCCAAAAACTGAAAAATTATATTTGGGCAGACCAACCCTTTAAGTTGATATGTTCTTGGTGATCATTTCATAGTGCAGATGCTCTTCCAATCCGTCGTGTTTTAGGTAATAAATTATGTAAGCACCCAATAAGATCAGGCCATCCTTTGTTTTCTAAAAATATACACATAGCATGTTGTCAGTTATCACTGGGAACTCTCCAGAAGCTCATTTTATAGGATGCCTCCTTGGCAAAGTGACTTGTTTATTTATTCTGATACTGTGCATTTGAAATACAGATATACGTCAATTTGCAAGATGAATTCATTCTGACATCCCTTGTATTTTGCAGCATTGTGGAAAAACCATCTCTCTCTCGGCTGATTCTTCTCTGCAAGGTTGTCAGTTCAGGAATCATTTGTTTGCCACTAGACAGCAGCTGGTAAATTTATGCCAGCTCAGCTCTTTCAAGAATGCAGACTCCAGAGACTATTATAATCTTGTCACCCTGTTGAGGTTATAATGGCTTTGCTACTGTGTCTTTCTAAACTCAGCATGCATGAGAAGTCATTACCAGCAACTGAAAGCAATTGCTTCATTATATGAGTTGCAGCAAATGCTAGAACAGCAACCCTGATGAAAATCCACTGCATTCACTGCTCTTATTCCACCATCTCAACATTCAGGACAGTCAGTCAGTTAACTATGTTTGTCCCCCAGGACACAATCAGCCAGCCCTTCGATGCTCCAGTAAGAATGAACTAGTGGAGCAAGGAGAAGTTGAATGCAAACTTTAAATACTATCCCTATTTGCGTTTAAAATGTCAATCTACACAAAACTAATATACGTTTTTTTTGTAGATGCAGAAGATTTATATCACAAAATTTTTTTTCATGGCTCTCATGATCTCCAGCATGATCTCCAGCAACAAAATTTCTGCTTTTAAATTGTCAAGAATATAAATCTAATGTGGCGCACGTCAAGGGCTTATGCTGTTGCTCTTGGATTTTTATTTTATTGTATATGATGAAGAATGTATCAGGAGGAGGGGGGCACACCTGTAGGAGTAAGAGGATTGAGACTGTGTTGGAATATAGCTGGGAACTATGGAGGACAGATAACCATGAGTGCTTTCCTCAAGAGACAAAAGTCCAGAAAGTGCTTCACTCCACCAGTCCATCTGGTACTGAATTCTTTATATTGGTCGGATCAATGCTTTAAGGTTAATCTGTGGTCATTCACAAACTTAAGCCCCGTACACACGCGTCGAAAATTGGCAGGGAATTTTTGGCCAACGTCCGATCTGCCGATTTTCGGCTTGTTAGTATGATGCTTCCGACAACCGACTCCGACTTTTCGGCCGAAAAAAATCTGGTGTGCAGGCTATAAAATTTTTGTCCGCCGTCAAAACAAGGCCGATTTTCGTGCAGTCAGTACAGATTTCGACAGGGAAAAATCTTATGAGCAAGACTGGGCATGCTCAGAGAAGAAAGAACACAAAGAAAGCAAACCAACACATGACATCACTTCTGAAGCAGATTTTTGTTGGGCGAGAAAATTCGTGTGCAGTCTAGGCACATTCCAACCAACAAAACACCTCTGGACAAAAGACGGGCGATCGGTCGGCCGATAATCGTTGCGTGTGTACGGGGCTTTACACATTCTTCACAAGCAGTACATGAGCTTTGAAGAGATACTTCGCCCTGGAAAATAAAACATGTATGTCAACAGCTACAAATACTGTAGCTGCTAACCTTTAATTAACATGTACTTACCAATCCAGGGTGTCCTCACCCAGGCTGTTTTTTTTTCTTTGGCAGTCTTCTGGTCCCCAGTGGTACCATTTTGGATGTGGGAAGTGGGCTGCGACTTCTGGTGCTTCAAAGCCAGCTTCCCAGTGCAAATGACCTGTGACGTCTCCCAGGAGGTTGCGGGCAGGGTGCATTTCTGCCTCGGCAATCCGGGCAGAAGTGGAGTAAGTACCTGTCAGAAATCCTCCTTCAGAGAAAATAATTGCAACTGCACTCGCAAAGCGAACAGTCTATTTGCCTTTAGTAAATACACACCATTTATTAATTCGATCTCAAAGCACTGAAGGTGTACATTGCCACCATCCCATAAATTATACAAACATTATAAAGCATCTCCTCCGAATTTAGGACTTTAAGGGTAATTAGAAAACACAATATATAAAACAATTCATATTTATTATTTATAAAGAGGAAAAGTTCACAGATAAATCCAGGACCACAATTGTGTCCACATTGCATACAAAGACAAAAAAGTCATAAATACAATAATACATTTAATAAATCACTCATGGGAGCAGAGGGCACCCTGGGACAGTTACAGATTATTGAGACCAAACCGGAATTGTTTTAAATATTGTGTTTTCTAATTGCCCTTAAAGTCCTAAATTCAGAGGAGATGCTTTTATAATTTTTGTATACACACCATTTATTACCTTTACAATAGAATTACAACAGGACCAATGGAGGGAGGGCAACTAAAGGAGTTCACACCAACTCACACATACTCCAAAACAGACCAGATTAAATAACAAATACTAGTATTGTCAGGTGGTGTCAGGTCTTTTGACTCCTTCCAATTTTGCCTGTAACATTGGACATTGACATATATAGACAACAGCAGGTTGTAACCGAGGAGATGTTTTCCCTTTCTCATTACCAGCATTACTGCATCACACAATATCAAGGAAAATAGGAAGAAAACATATTTAGAACATATCTTCAACACATTTCCCCATGTTTTATACCTTTACAAACCCTGCAAAAGCAAAATATCTGTTAATCTGCCAAAAATCCAGTGCGCCCCTAACTTTCTGTTTGGGCTGTCAACACAGTGTCTCTACTGAACTGAAAACGTAAGAGGTGTTAAGCTCTATACAGGGCTGAACCTATGCTGGACTACAGAATTTTGCCTATCCATACCCATCTCTGTCCCGCTCCACAAGTAGAGATTGATTTTTATCCTAGCTGCTGCCTTGACTCCCAAAAGCCTGCTAACACAGTATGTGCAGGGAAAGGGCTCATGAAAGATGAACTTCTGGGGATTTGCTTATGTTATTATGTGCCTATGAACTGACCTAGAAGCAGCCGCCCCTGCAAATATTTTACAAGCTTAGTGATGATGTCATAATGAGAAATATAAGCTGTTTCTTGGATAGGTAAAAGACAAAGTAAAGCTGAGACATTCTCCAGAAGAAAAGAAGAAAGTTTAGAGGTACATTTGGCTAATGACTGTCCATGCACTTTAATCAAGGAGATCAGTCAATAATTTCTTAGTAGTCACAGCCAATGCTACCTCTTTGATGTATCAAGAATCTGTGCAGAAACTCTCATTGACTGGAAACCTGCTTCCCCTTTTCCAAGAGCTCAACAATGTGGACATTAAATTGAATATTAATATTGATATTAACTATATAGTTCTTCCTCCCGATGTGGACAGCATGTTTCAACATATTGAATGCTAGCTGTGCTTTTGTCCAGTACATTCCAGAATGCCTAGAATGCCCACTTACTCTCAAGGGTCACATTTGTTGGAATGTTATATCTTGCTCTTTCATACATTTTTCATAAAGGGAATATGTGTGCACAATGATTAATTACAACTGGGCTTATTTATTAAGCAAAGTACCAAGTGCAGTAACGCACAAAAGCACATCAGCAATCATATTTTATCTATAAGCTAACAAAAGGTGAAATCTAATAGTGTGCTATGGATTACTGAACTTTGCACATAGGCCTCTTTATCATTTCAAGACAACAGGTGAAAACAAAAGCTATCTAGTAAACATTGCAGCTGTGCTGAAGTCAAAGGTTTAGCCAGCTTACCTTTATATGAATGTGTTTTCCAGAAATCTTACTTGCTTTGTTGTTTTCCAGTGTGCTGTGCTAATAGTGTAACATTGGCTGACTGCATATTTAATAGCTGTCCAATCAATGATGAGTTTGTTCCCGGTGGACTAGGTTGGATTGCACTTTAATATCTGAAGGAATCTTCGAGAAGAATCTGTGCCAACAGGTTGCAGTCTGATTTTTGAGTTTGTGGGTGTGAGCCCTAAGGACTCAGTTCTCTGTGGCTGAGAGCAAGCTGTCTAATCCTTAAGGACCTAACTCATACTATACTTGAGAAGGGCAGACAAGTGCATACATGGGAACTTCTGCTGGTCTGATAGCTGTCATCTGTCTGGTACAGAGAAAAAACAAAACCTCCATATTGGAAGCTGCTTAAAGCTGTTATGTGCATGGGGGATCTGAGCATCCATCCAGGGACTTTCAGCCAGAGAACCATTGTTAGGCTTGGAAACACCACCCCTTTCCTATAAGTTCTGCAATGAAGCCTTCAAAAGTCAACCAAAGACAAGAGTTTCAAGGATCTGAGTAAATAAATCTGCCTGGGGACTAGGTTGTCTCAGTTGGGATTTCCACTTGTAGCAATCACAGTTATGTAGACAATACTAGAGAAATGTATCAAAGAAGTCCCATTCCTCCAGCTAAAGTGGACTCCAGTCTCCAATTCACATAGGCACAAAGAATATTAGTAGTTAGAAAGAAAGAATTTTTCTAACACAGGTAACAATAGAACTACACCTTAAGAAGTTGTCTGTAATTCACTTGAGTGTGTTTGGAATTCTTCAACTGCATCACAAGGAGGATGTTCAAAAATCTCCAATTCACTAACAGAGGTGCATTGGTATACTGCAGCAATGTCAGATACTAAGCAGGAAGCCTGTGCTTCATACAAAGATCTCAATGGGACTGTCATAGAGAACAAAACCCCAAACTGCCGCTGCTGGTGCAAGGGCAAATAAAGGTACCTCCAAATCCTTCAGCAAAAAGCTAAAGCCTAACTGCAGACATACAAGACACAAATAAGTGTGGCTCTGAAATAAAATAATCCATTTATTTTGTTTAAATGTTGCTATTATAAGCACCTGAATTTGACTTGGTAATGGCCCCTTGTAATCCCCTATACAAACAGTACTTGGCAGAATAGGAAGCCAACCAGATGTGCTGCCTGTAAATGGGCTGATAAGAAACTCAGGGAAATGAGCAGAGGGATGACCTCATCAGTCTGTGGCTGCTCTTTTGCTGTCCACTCAGTAAACTGGGAGAGGATGCTACAGTATTCCTAGACTGTACGTGGCATCATTCTCCTGACTACACATTGTGATCCGGTTGTGTAAATCTCAAGTCTGCATGGTTAGAAAAAACAGTCCCTTGGCAGATACAACAGCTGCCATATATGTTTTTAATTAGTGTGTTTAGCTTTTGCCTAGAGTTCAGCTTTAATATTCTTTAATACGGACAATATTTTTTTAAAACAAAGACAGAGGATCAGGGGTTGCATAGGTTGCAGCTGTGACTGGGGCCAGAACCTCAAAGTCTCCACTCTCTACATCAAATTTAAAGATAGGGTAATACTGAGAACACTTGGTCTGCAGTTCTGCAGTTTCAATTTCAAGGCCTCAGAAGATGAGAATACTGCGGCAGGTATTGGGATTCAGCTAACAGGACAGTCAGCTGCACAAGATGAATGCTAGGATGGAAATTACAGCCACTCAGCAGGTAGTCTCTGTCCCTTGAGTCAGTTTAAATGCACAATTGTCATGCTTGACTGAAGTGTGCCTTTAGCGTAACATCCAGGACAAAGGTAGCTGTTTGGGCTATTTTGATACCAAGCATTTTTCTAAAATGACTCGTCAGCAAAGTTCCACTATGTATTTTTTGCAGCTAGACAAAAATGCTGTAAAATAGACAATTTTTAAAGTCACCAGGTCTTTGGAGAATAGCTCCTCCACTCTATATATATCTGCTGAAGACAGTTCATCAATGCAAGATCATCACCAGACAGAGAATAGCTTTCCCCATCTAGACATTAATCATTTTCACTGGACACAGGCAGAAAGACAATAGCATAATGGTACTTTCAGCAATATATGATGCCGCTGAAACGTCCAATTACCAAAGCCTGAACAAGCCTCAGGAGAGGAGGACTCAAAGACACAGCAAAGCAAAATGCACTCATTGACAGGTAGCATTACCATTTATTGCACGGAGTTCATAGATTATGTAGTTATTTATTTAAAAAGTAAATAAGAGAGAATCTCTGGGTTAACACAAAGCAAGATATTGTTTTAATGATAAATGAGCAGCTGTTGAAGTCAGTACCTATAACCAATAAACAATTTTACCTATTCTACTAATATATATTTTAGGACATTAACAACCCAGTGTACATGGTCTTTTGAGATTAATGTAGAGCTAAACCCCTTCACCAAAGTGTCAAATACATTTTATTGTAAATTTGCATCTTTGATTGTATGGAACTTTTAAATGTATTTTTATATTGTCTTACATATCTTTTTAAAGGTTTCTTACTTGGAGATCCTGTCAGAAACAGTTCTTCCTGTTGTAGGTGGACAATGCTAAGTCACTACATTGCATATAATAGCAGCTTCAAAAAGGGGGAGGCAAGCTCAAAGGATAGAGTTTTGGGAAGAAAGGCACCACGTCCCAGTTGCATATATAGAAAGGAAAAGAACATGGAAGGGGCACATGGGGGGGACTTTTTACTACGACGGCACCCTACTAAAAAGTCCCCCCCCTGCGCCCCTTCCATGTTCTTTTCCTTTCTATAATAGCAGATTCAGTTGGCTGTTATGCAGCCTATATTGTCTACCCTTGCCACCTGCAGAACCTATAGGCAGCCCAACAAACAGCTAAAGAGGTGTGTGCATAGCACACTGACAACACCAATGCCAATTTCAAGTCAATGGCTTAACAGTGTCCAATTATATATAATGTTTTAAGGATTATATGCTTAAGAAAACTGTATAAAGTGAGGCATGAAGCCAAACATTCTTACAATAGATTCTGAGATTACGTGCACTTTAAACTAATACCTGGTGATTCTGCTGCGAAGGTCCTTGTTCAGGCACTTCCTGGTATGGGGTGACAACTGAAACCTCCTTGTGTTTCTATGTTGTCACCCTGTCCCAGGTATCCCTGGTGTTGATGAGGCTGTGTGGCCCCATGAGGCCTAAAGAGGCTGAGAAAACAAGCACTGTGCATGCATGCTTCACCATTGTCATCGCTGGAGTGAGTACACATGAAGTAGCTATAAGAGACTGAGAAAGATCAGTAACAGGAGAAAATAACAATGGTAATTGTTTGTGATACCCAGGACTAGAAAACGAAATGTAATCTCATTTGGGTTTAGTTCTAAAGCTTTCACCCATCCATAAATATGAATTCCTTGAATCTCTTTGCACAGAATTGAGTAATCAAAGTCAACAGCAAAATGTAAAAAAAGAAAATCTACTAAGTATTGTTTTATCTTCATGGCAAAGAACAAAGTTTGAAAAAATGATTTCAATGTTGTAAGCCTTTAAGTGCTATTTATCAGAGGTATTATGTGCTGAAAACTGTTGTGTAGAGACCCTGGACAGGGGAGGTTGTGCCTCTATTATAAAGGCCTGGCTGCTTTTGGCAAAGTCAGCTGCTTGCAGCCATTACTTGCACCATATTTCCAGTTTGATGAACCGGTAAGTCAGCCTGCGGCAGGGCCCCTCTACTCTCTATTAATGACCTATTAATAATACCTTGGCAGATGTTGACTTGTCACTGCTTATTTTATAGAGATAGCAGTGAAATAACAGATCGATTAACAGCAATTAATATGCTATGTGCCATCTTATTGAACGTACATTAGCTACATGTATATGGGCCTATAAACCTGTAATGCAAATTGAACTAACATTAAACACGTTTGAAACACAATTAAAATTTCTTATTTACCTATAAAATTAAAGGGATTGTTGAACATCATCCTTCCAGCTCAAAAGCAAGTGCAAACAACTCATCAAGTATCTTTATAGTGTTTGTGTATAAACAGTGCAGTAGGATATTCTATTATTCTGTTATTCTATTATTTATGAAATGTGGGGGCATGCATTATCACAAGACCTCTACCTGGGGCTGCTCCTTCTATTTCATAAGTGTTCAATTTTTCTATTAATGTATTTGTGCTGGCACATTATGGGGACAATTGAAGGTCTGCCCCCCCCCCCCCACAAAACAAAATACTCTCTCTAACTAATTGCGGGCACTTTAAAATAAATAAAATACCCCAAATACTCACTTAGATCTTAAAGTGTTTGTAAAGTCTCATTGTTTACTTTGCTAAAATAAAAAATGTCATGTTTACCTGTTATGTGAAAGATTATTGCACAGAGAGGCCCCAAATCCCCTATTCTGGATCCCCCCACCAGTGCTCTCAGCTCTGTTTCCTCTCTGTTTGTCACCATAGGAAGCAGCTAGTGAAAGATATATTATCCTAATACAAGGAATACATTAAAGTAAAAAAAACCTTACCTTTTGTCTTACTAATTTAATTCATGTGAAACTCTGAATGCAAGTCCTTTTTCTGCCAGACTGCACAGTGGATAGGTCCTTCTTTGAGTGCCCTGGACCTTGCATGGGTATTGTGGACACTTCCCATTGGCTGTCCAGTGGCTGGGTTCACTCAGGCTCCAGAAGACTGCATGGAGTGATAACGTCATGATGAGTTGGCCAGTCAGTGGGAACCACAGATTGCAGCACTGGATTACGGACCTCTACGCTGGTCTCCATTCCTAGGTACAAGTTCATTCCCATGTATTATTTGCTTATTTTAATTTGAAAATGCTATTTTAATATAGCGATAGATATTATCATAAGCCAAAATGTAAACCAGTGAAAGTTTTTGGTGCCAAATACCAGCACTGGAAACTTGTGCCAAAAATCTCTGCATTGAAAACTAATGAGCCAATTCATGGATATATATAAACTTGGCTTATATGTTTAACAATTTTTATACCTCAAAACATATGCAAATTCTCTGAGCGTTAACTAAGGAATAGAGCTTACAAGTATCATATTCCAGATAAAACTTTATACTCACAACACATATCTTTGCCTCTTGAAAAACATATTGATTGCAGTAGACACGCTTCAGTAAACTGTGTTGCTTTTCATTTACTTTACTTAGGAGTACCAGTAAAGAAAAAAATAATTGATTGCAAGGTTATCCTATGTATTACTTTAATGTCAGATTGGTCTCCCAGGTATTTGTGCGAGATAATGCCAAGCCTAATTATGGAAACTCCTGTCTTAGCCAATCTTTAATTATGTTAGCCTGTCTCTCCATGTCATGTATGACTGCAGGAGAGTGCACGAAATTTCAAATTAACTTTATAGCCGGAATAGCAGAATGTGGGATTGCCATATACTCATCAAATAAATGAAAAAAAAAAAAAAAGGTAGACTTGTAATTTATTCAGATTTGCTTTGTGTGCATTTTTATGGAGAGACCTACATTAATTAAAATTACTCTCTCGGAAAAGAATATTGTTCCTCGTTCCGGCTCAAACTAAAAAAGAATGACATGGAATATAGGTGCATCCAACAATAGAACAGTATTAATGAGAAACTTTATTGCTGCCAAGGTAGCACTCAGCTCCCAGAATCCCCAGAGACCTGAGAGTTTTACAGCAGAGCTTCTGCCATCACAAGGATACCAAAAAGCTATAACAATATAATTTTATTAGGATGTGTAAATTATATAATTCCTTTTTGCAATTTATTGTGTTACGAAATTATTTCATTAAAAAACAGAACAGCCATTAGTTGGGAACAAGGATAATTAATTTATGAGATCATTATAGTGGTTGTATGGTGATCTGCTTAATAAATGTATAATTGCCAGTGTATGTTAAAGAAACCCCTTAACCTTTATAAATAAACATGAGAAAATGATAAGATAAATGAGAATTATCTTATCTAATTGTATCTGTCTAATCTTAAATAGGTTAATGTTTCAAAAACCTGTTTATGTCACTGATAAAGTCTTTTTTTAAAGAGTATTTCCAATTTTGCAACCAAAGCCTACTTTATACTTGCTACATGTCTCCATTCATATTACCTTTTATTTTAGACATTTTCTTCTGGAACACCCAACAAGGAAAAATCGACGTAGTTCTCTTTGTTTTGAGGAGTTGGGAATCTATACTTACCATAACTACACCTGTCTGTACTGTGCCGAGCAGATCATCATTGGTGTCATCTCATCAGTTGTACTACAGTTGAATGCTGCCTGTCTTAGCAAAAGGTTAAAAGTTTAGGAGCTAGGCTTCTCCATTGTACTCTAATGAGAACTCAGAACCAGTTCCACTTTAAAGCTTATCTATAATACAAAACAAAAATCTAATATATAGCAGCTTACCAGTCCATAGACAAGGTTGCATTAGTTTTCTTCAGCACACTTTTCCCTAGCTGGTTAATCTACTAATGTAATATAACTATACAGTGGCAGCATAAAGTATGTGAGCCCTTTGGAATTAACTGGTTTTCTACAGGAATTTTTCATAAAGTGTGACCTGATCCAAGTGTGATCAAAGTCGCAACAATAGACAAACACATTGTGCTTAGGCTGATAACACAGAAGCAATTCTAATTTCTTGTGTCTTTATTGAGCACATCCATTCAACATTCACAGTGCTGGAGGAAAAAGTATGTGAACTCAGAGTAATTACTTCAAGGAACACTAATTGGAGTCAGTAGCTTGGGCACATGGAGTCCAAATAATGAAATGAGTTTGAAGGTGTTACAGCTACTTTGATTGATAAAAGAACGCTTGCTGTTCATAAGAAGCATCAGCTAATAGAAAAAATGCATCACAAAAAGGAGCCATCTGAGGACATACAATCAAGAGTAGTTAAACTTCATAAGGTTTGAAAGGGATACAAAACAATCTCATTGTGTTATGCATCCATCAGTTGGCAGAGAAATTGTCTATAAATGGAGGCAGCATAGTACTGGCTCCAGGAACCAAGATGATACCCAAGGCTCAATGAGGTAAAAAAGAACCCATGAGTAACAGATAAAGGCTTGAAGACATCACTGGACCTGGCAAACACCCCTGTTCATGAGTCTATCATAAGTAAATATCTTTGAACAGGCAAGTTTTCCATTGCAGAACACCATGGAGGAAGCCGATGTTCTCAAAAAAAAACATTGCTGTGTGCCTGAAATTTGACAAAGAGCACCTTAGCAAATCACAATGCTATTGGGAAAATGTTTTTTGACTGATGAAACAAACGTTGAATTGTTCAGGAAGAATACTCGGCACTATGTATATCTATACTATAAAATATCATCCCAATTGTGAAGTATGATGGAGGGTACATCATGTTTTAGGCTTACCTCACTACCTCAGGGCCTGGGCCTGAGTGGAAGCAGTTTTCTCAAGAGAAATGGTCAAAAGTTTAGTCTGAATATTGTGCAGGTCTAATTCAGAGCTACCGAAAGCTCTTGCTTGAAGTCATTGCTTCCTAAGGAGACCCAACCAACTGTTAACTTCAAAGGGTCACTTCGTTTTCCTCCAGCACACATGGGTGTGTTCAATAAAGACATGAGAAATTAGAATTGTTTGTGTGTTTAAATACATCAGCCTAAGCACATTATGGGGTTGATTTACTAAAACTGGAGAGTGCAAAATCTGGTGCAGGTGAGCATGGTAGCCAATTAGCTTCTAACTTCAGCTTGTTCAATTAAGCTTTGACAATATCTGTGCAGAGCTGCACCAGATTTTGCACTCTCCGGTTTAAGTAAATCACCCCTGTGTTTGTCTATTGTCTATTACTGCAAATGGGAATTTAGATCAAATTTTATGGCAAATTACTGCAGAAAAACAGTTTATTTCAAAGGATTCATTTACTTTTTCTTGCCACTGTATAAAGCATGGATACAAAATTTGTGTTCTCCACTAGAAACACTTGCCGCAGACAGTCAGTAAATTTTTGGAAAGTTGAAATCACTCCTTTCATTTAATATGACTTTTATTATACCAATCTAATGCCGATATAATGATTATTAGTTATCAGCAATCCCAATTTGCTAATTGTTTTACTTACATACAGTATATCTGTATTGTTTACTTATCTCTCCACAAAGCTCTAAGGCCTGGTACACCTGATAAAATTATCAAACGAATGATTGTCCATTTCTTTGCATGCTAGTCTCTGTATCGAAGATGAAGAGGTTACAATACTAAAGTTACGAAAATTCTCGTACAACAAAATCAAAATTGGGAAGTTATGTAAAGTATTGTATTGTATTTGTATTGTATTTTTGGACGAAAAGTGTGCTGAATAAACAAAAATCGTACGATCTGGTATTGTACGAGAATTAACTTTGTGTTTGTCCCTTCGGATAATTTCAGATGAAAGCTGTGTACTAACGATCAGATTTCCATACGATTACTTTGAAAGCTGTATTTTTGTATGATTTTCTGATTGTGTGTACTTGGCTTAAGTGTAGTTTCTCTCTGCTGCATCGTTCCTCTGTTATCAGCATGTCTCACTTCTGAGAAGTTTTCCCGACACATAAGATAAATTTGTGATGGGGGAGGAAGCTCAGCACACAGTTTTTCTATTCAGAACACAGCACTGTGTGCTTCATGAAGGGGGTGTGTGCCTTTCATCTAATCAGCTCTCACGCAGTGTAACTGCAGCTCTCCACCCTCTCCTCTCTGCTCCTCACAGATGAAGAAGGATTATAACATGATTCTGCCCTTTTGAAGGGGTGTACGGAAGAGAATACTGCAGATAAAACCTATGTAGGAGGATTTGTTTCATAGCTAGATATCATCTGAGGCTGCTCACTTCACTGGGTATATGGGAGGGTTTACAAGCACTTTAAACTTTGCTAATTCCCAACTCCCTCTTTCCTCTGTTTTATACATTGTTTCTTTACTTTTCTAACCCCATCCTACCTCCAGATAATAAATATATATAACATCTTGTCCAATCTTGTAACAAATTTTTACCTCAACACAACTAAACCTCCCCTATTTAGAATTAAAGCACCCTATGGATCAATAGTAACTTTTCCAAACATTTTTTTAAAGTGCGCACAACATAGACAGTGCAAGATTTCAAGGCAGCACAAGATCCCTTTATTAGGCATCACATGCCTTTGCAGAGGCCCTGCACAATTTTAACATGTTGCACTTGTTGGCAGATGTAGTGCCCTTTGTTTGTAGCCCCTCCTATTGGGATGTGGTGGGTGGAATTTATGCCCTTTTTATACCAACTGTGGGTGGGACCTGGAAGAGTTGGGATATATAAACAAGATACTCCTGAGCAGCAACATATAGATATGTGTCTGGGGGGAAAAGAGAGAGTCCTCTGCAGGGCTGAGCTGCCAGGTTGACTAGAGGAGGACACATAGAGGGAAGAAAGAGGAACCTTGCCATCCTTGACCTTCGTTTTTCAGGTCGTGTGGCTTGATTCAGGAAAGCCTCAGAGCCTAAGTTTGAGGAACACCCTATGTGTGGAACATCTTGTGGGAAGTGACTTGTAACACCCAGGAAGATTGCTGATGACAATGCTTCTGTATATTTTATCGAGTGCTCTGTACTGTGACTGTGTACCATGGATAAGATGTACTTTTAAATGTGCCTGACTCGATGCAGTAAAGTGGTAAAAATGCTGTTGGAATGGACATTCTTTAATCTGGGTAAAAAGCCACAGGCCAAGAATATGTGGGAAGGCTGGCCTCAGGCTAGAAGAGTGGGTGATACAAGATGGTGGAATGCCTCTCTTGTAAAACATTGTTTATGTATTTTGTGCAACAACTAAATCAACCAGTAGATGGCAGTGTTTATAAGTTTTTAGCTGCTCTATGGTAAACATTATGTCTTTTCTCTGTATAATAAAGTATCCTGTTTCCTGTCTGTAGTAATGCAGAAAGGCCCATATGGACGGTGCACTGCCTGTTCTGTAGGGCTATATACAGAATTGTTAACAGTTTATGGGCCCAGGCATTGCCCAGACATCCACCCAGAGAAAAGCTGAGAACCCAGTCATAGCTCAGTCATAGCCAGCTATTTAGATGAATGGATAAAGTAATGAAATGCTTGTCACAGCACTTGATGCAAGTCCAGATGATGAACTGACATTGGAATATGTTAAGGGCAAGCTTGTGGATGTATATAAGGATAAAACAGAAAGCATTTATATTGACAGTGCTTCTGTCACAGAGTCTGCTTTAAAGATGTAAAATAGGAATAAAAACAGTACTGTAACATGCAACAAGAAACATGTGAATGTTTTGTGTGCAAGAAACAAGGTAATTTAAAAGCAGATTGCAGAATCTGGAAAGCTACAATGCAAAAACAAACTAAACTACAAAAGGCCAAAAGCGTGAAGGAAAAAAATAATTTTGCTTCAGATAATGAATAGGTTTTTCAATTCAAAAGTCACACCCCACCTTTGCAGCCATTTTGTGTTGATCCAGGAGCTATGAGTCACATGACAAATGGCATAAATTTCTTTATTTACCTTGACCAGAGTAAAACAGAAAACATCATTCACCACAGTTAATGGGCAAATAATGAAATCATAATAGGATAGCTCTTACGCTAAATCACACAAAATATAAATGTGATACCAGTGTGTAGATCAAATACATATTCAATATTGCGTGATGTATAAATACATATGCTGCAGCTTAAACCACAAAATAAATATAAAAAAGTCTGAAAAATAAACTCCCACAAGCTGCGCAAAAACACTTCAAAGAAATAAGTGTTCAAATAAATAAGTGCAAAAAATACAATATTGCAACAAATAATCATAAAACATAAACACATATAAGGTGGAAGTGTGCACAAAATAAATCACATAAAGTCCAATAATCAAATGTGCTAAAATAGTGACAGGTGTGAAGAAAGGAGCTCCGTGCTGAATGTTGGACACCACTTAAATCCACCACCTGCGTGATCCCTCTCCCATCAGCTGGTAACTCACCCCAACAAGATGCCCCCCATTTGCATGGTCAGGGCTACAAGCGCAATTACAAAACACCATTAAGTGTAGGGGTCCTCCTTAAATGATATCTCCTCTCGCATGTACAAAGGGGAATCCACTAGTGCAATACAGTTTTAAAACTCCAATTTTTATTGTTAAAACATAGTAGTTGCACTCGCATAAACCAAAATCAACAGCGCATGTAAAATATGGGGTTTGGGGTGTTCCCCACGTCCTAACCAACTCCACGCTTTAAAGTGTTTTTGCGCAGCTTGTGGGAGTTTATTTTTCACACATTTTTATATTTTTTTATTTTAAATAATGAAATCAGAAGGAATAGGAGACAGTTTTCTTTACTGTTCTATTTCCCAGAGTGTCACCAGAAAGATAACTGTGAAAAATGTCATCTATGTTCCTGCTCTTAAAACAAATCTTTTGTCAGTGAAGAAGCTCACAAAACAAGGCAATGTAGTGACCTTCAAGATGTCAGTTGTGCAATCACAAAAGGGGATATCTTACTTGCAAAGGCTAAAATTACAGATGGACTGTATCAGCTGAACTGCAATGAGGCGGTTAATACTGCAAAGGAGAATACATACAAACTGTATTCACACAACGACTTGGGCACAGAAGTCCTGACATAATAAAGAAATTAACTGAGAATGACTATGCAAGTGGCATAAAAATGAGTGATTGTGATCAAACAATGAAATGCACCAGCTGTATACAAGCAAAAATGACATGAAAAGCATTTCCAAAGCAGAGTAACAGAAGAGCTAAGAAACCTCTGGACTTAATTCATTTAGATCTTTGCGGTCCAATGGAAAAATTTACTCCAGAAAGAAAAGGTATTTTCTCACTTTTATAGATGAATACTCCAGGTATACTACTCTATATCTGTTACACAACAGAAGTAAAACTTGAACAGTATTTGGCTCAAGTAAGCAACAAATTTGACAAAATGGCGAGTGTATTGCATGCAGACAATAGAACTGAATATACATGTGATAACACACAGGTGATTTTCAGAAAGCATGGCATAATATTTCAAACATCTGTATATTACAACCCAGAACAAAATAGGGTTGCAGAAAGAATGAACCGTACTCTATGTGAGAGTGGAAGAACCATACTATTTGATGCAGATATGCCAACCATATACTGGGGGGGAAGCAATTATGACCGCATGCTATCTCCAAAACCAACTACCAGGAAAATCAACTAAGAAGACTACATATGAACTGTAGAATGGAAAAGACCTGAATTTGAACCATCTAAAATTTTTTGGAAGCAACATACCAAAAGAAAAATGCAAAGGAAGGTGTACTTGTGGGGTACAGTGAATCTCAAAAGGGACACAGAATTCTACACCAAGGGGAGTTGGAATACATCATTCATGTATTTTGTGCAAGAACTACAGCACATCAACCAGTAGATGGCAGTGTTTATAAGTTTGTAGGTGCTCTATGTTAAATGCTATGACTTTTTTCTGTAGAATAAAGTTTCCTGTTTCCTTTTTGCAGTTAAGCAGAAAAGCCCACGTGGACTGCGCCCTGTCTGTTCTGTAGGACTATATACAGAATTTCAAACAGTCTACAAAAGAGAGGTACGTGAGTATCCCATCTGGAAAGAAGCAGGGCAGGACCTGGGATAACTTGGGGTAAACAACTGCTGTCCTATCCAGATCCCAAAAAATACTGACACTGTTTTGGATGATGGGAATATGGACGATGGGATATGTCTGGGCTGAATTCACTGAGCATACCTTAAACCCATCTCAAAGTCTGAAAAAAATATATTCTGGTCATTTTCAATGCTAATAAGTAATGGACTGTCAAAAAACAGAGCATGTGGAGCTGGGCACTGCTTTGGGGTACACGTACTAATGCCAAATGAAAAAAAATACCATACAGCAAGGAAAGGGTCCTTATTTTATCCGATTTTGAGGACAACATGGGAAAAACACCAGTCCTTTCAATTACATGCTTCAGTGGCACCGTATTCTGATATTAAATATTTTGCATGCATGTTACATTTTTTTTTCCTTTATTGCTTGGCATTAATACAACGGCAGCAGCTTAACAATCTGATGTATTTAAACTTAAAAGAATATAAGTATGATTTTAATTTAACAACAACAGGCCTGAATTGAGCAATGGAAGTAGAAGGCACAACAGATGTCAAAGGAATTAGAAAGTGTACTTTAAAAAATAAAGTTAAAGTCCCCAACTTTGTACCCATTGGCCAGTGGCAAAAAAAAACATAGTTTTTGAGCTTTTTTTACAGTACCACACTATATTATCTGGTACTGGTTCACTTTATTGAAAGTAAAGAGGTCCACAGTGTTGGCGGACAAGTGGATTCTTCACAAAATCATCTTTTGTGCTGAAGGCCCCTCAATGACAGCATGCTGGCCACAGGGTAATCCAGAAGCTCCAGCACGTACTGTGCAAGCTTCAGCCAGTGGTACAGACTAGACATTCTAACTGAAAAACTACAATCTTAATGAGCTGGTGGCCTTTGGGATTTCTGAAAAAAAGCAGGACACAGACTTACCTTGATTTCATAATGCATTATGTTGTGTGTTCTGGTAAACTACTTCTGTTAAACAGCCATCAATGGCAGTCAAACACATAAAATGTTCTTAAAATATACATTTGATGCATGATATAAGGCTATATAAAGAACATTTCTAAGTGGTTCCTTATATGTAAAGGTTTAGAATCCACTTTTCATTACCAAATCACTATGCAACAGATATATACCTCTGCTTCACAGAAGCACCCTGCTACACTGCATGGCTCACTGCAAAACAACATTTTACAGAGTTTGTAATTATGTATACTCCATGTTACTGCCCCAAAATCTTCATAGACTACTAGTGACCATCACCATAGTGGTTATGACCTGTTACTTGAGTAAATCCACAGACGTAACTCCCATTCCACCAATAGCTCACAAAAGGGACATTATTATTGGTAAGAGTAACCCTAGTGGGGACTGCTGAGGCTTAAGTATGTGCAAGACTTTGCTTAGCAGAGATGTAGCACCCTCCTAGGTAGGTGCTAGAAAGACAGTATAGATTTGGATCTTTTCTGCTTACCAAAAAGTTTGCCAGGTAAATGTATATTGTTCTCTGCCTATCACAGAGCAGGATCTGCTAGTGAGATCTGCTTACGGTGCTCAGGTGCAGGTTATGAATGAGTGCACAGGCGTTTCGTACAGCCCTGATGATTGGCAGAGGAAAATGTGCCTTGGTGCATGCTGGGATACGGTATAAATGCCAAGGGCACGTGTACGTGGAGTCTTTCAGCTAGAGAGTAGGGGCCCGGAGGGAGGGGCAGCTGCCCCTCCTCTGTAGTAGATGCCATGCGGCGTCAGGTGGTCGATTTGAGGGCCTGAGAGTTAGAGAGAAGCTGAACCCGGAGTTCTTGCAGAGCTGACTGGAAGGGAGACACTGGAAAGGATCTGATTCTGCATATAGTGAGTACAGATCTGTGTCACAGGGCCTGTCCTGAGAGGGCCATCCCTTCAGCTACAAGAGTCAGAGGACAGTGCCAGTCAAGGGGATGCTAGAGAGTATCCTGAAGATATTGTACTGCATAAAGTCTGATGCTGGAGAGAGAGAAAGTGCGAAAAGACTTAACCCCTTCCATACAAGCAGTGGTAAAAGCAGTGTGTCTGCTTCCACAAATAATTTGGTGAGGCCAAGTGAGAGTTGTCCTTATCTACTGTAAATAGTTCAAGTTGGAGTATCCCACTACTCTCTTTTCCCATCCAAGTTTCACTATAAATACCAAAAAACTAAAACCTCTGGAATGTTTATAGAGTAACAGGCCATTGGGAGTAAGCATGGATGTGTGAACTGTCCCTAAGTGACTGTCTGCAGGTAATCAGAGGAGGCCCAAGAAGTCATCACACAGGGGACAGTGCTTCAGTGAGTTAGGGCCTCCAGCAACCAGTGCCAGGTAGAGCATGCAACCCAAAAATGCCAAGGCTGGTATGCCTAGTTTATCCCAGTATTGACCTGGTACATTTGTCAATGCCAGGGAAAGACAAATCTCTAGTGCTGTTTGCTATGGAAGTGCTGCTTGGATACCATATGGCCAATATGTCAGCACAGCAGCAGCACTGAAATTAACTGAGATACAGAACTCAGGCAGTTAATAATCAAAGAAAAAAAATATTTATTGAAATTGATAAACAAAATGTTTTCTATAATTACATGGTGATGCTTGTTATTGTTGTAAAACCTATAATCAATCAATAGTCTTATGGGCTATTAATTAATAGTATACCATATAATATATACCTATAAATGAATCCATAAAGTATATCTATAAAATTATAAACAATAATTCCAATAAGTACATTTCTCATAAAAACGTAACATATCATATTTTCAGCTTCATAAATGTATATCAGCATACTTAATATTGAATTTTGTCCCTTGTACAATCTTATTGGACAGATGTACAGGGATTAGATGTCATTAAAGGACTGATGTCTTTTATTTCTTCCTAACATGTTCATCACAACATGAAAACTATTCTCAAACCATCATTCTCAATTTTCATCTTGGGCTTACTTTGGGCAAATAGAAAAAATAAGAAAGCAGTGAGCAGAGTTCCCAGTTGTGCTTGAGACGATTCGGCATATGTGCTAATTAGTTATTCCTTCTGAAAATATAAATTTATGTACGCGTGACACAGCCCGAATAAATAATGAAAATGTCCCATGACTCTGTCACCAAAAAAAAAAAAAAAAAAGAAAATCAGAACACTTTGGGTTTATTGTTCATCACTAGAGGATTAAGCATTATTCAAAACAGAAGTTTCTCATAAGGGTAATTTTGTGATTGATCTTTTATTAAACTCAGGATTAATATTATTCAGCTTATTATAAGCGCTGGAGATTTTCTTAAGAAAATTCTTTATTTACAAAATGCCAAGGTAATGTTTGAAATTGGATGCAATGTTTTTATTTTTTATTTTAGGTATATACAGTGCATTGCGAAAGTATTCGGCCCCCTTGAACTTTTCGACCTTTTGTCACATTTCAGGCTTCAAACATAAATATATAAAACTGTAATTTTTTGTGAAGAATCAACAACAAGTGGGACACAATCATGAAGTGGAACGAAATTTATTGGATATTTCAAACTTTGTTAACAAATAAAAAACTGAAAAATTGGGCGTGCAAAATTATTCAGCCCCTTTACTTTCAGTGCAGCAAACTCTCTCCAGAAGTTCAGTGAGGATCTCTGAATGATCCAATGTTAACCTAAATGACTAATGATGATAAATAGAATCCACCTGTGTGTAATCAAGTCTCCGTATAAATGCACTTGCACTGTGATAGTCTCAGAGGTCCGTTTAAAGCGCAGAGAGCATCATGAAGAACAAGGAACACACCAGGCATGTCCGAGATACTGTTGTGGAGAAGCTTAAAGCCGGATTTGGATACAAAAAGATTTCCCAAGCTTTAAACATCCCAAGGAGCACTGTGCAAGCGATAATATTGAAATGGAAGGAGTATCAGACCACTGCAAATCTACGAAGACCTGGCCGTCCCTCTAAACTTTCAGCTCATACAAGGAGAAGACTGATCAGAGATGCAGCCAAGAGGCCCATGATCACTCTGGATGAACTACAGAGATCTACAGCTGAGGTGGGAGACTCTGTCCACAGGACAACAATCAATCGTATACTGCACAAATCTGGGCTTTATGGAAGAGTGGCAAGAAGAAAGCCATTTCTTAAAGAAATACATAAAAAGTGTAGTTTAAAGTTTGCCACAAGCCACCTGGGAGACACACCAAACATGTGGAAGAAGGTGCTCTGGTCAGATGAAACCTGGCAACAATGCAAAATGTTATGTTTGGCGTAAAAGCAACACAGCTCATCACCCTGAACACACCATCCCCACTGTCAAACATGGTGGTGGCAGCATCATGGTTTGGGCCTGCTTTTCTTCAGCAGGGACAGGGAAGATGGTTAAAATTGATGGGAAGATGGATGGAGCCAAATACAGGACCATTCTGGAAGAAAACCTGATGGAGTCTGCAAAAGACCTGAGACTGGGACGGAGATTTGTCTTTCAACAAGACAATGATCCAAAACATAAAGCAAAATCTACAATGGAATGGTTCGCAAATAAACATATCCAGGTGTTAGAATGGCCAAGTCAAAGTCCAGACCTGAATCCAATCGAGAATCTGTGGAAAGAACCGAAAACTGCTGTTCACAAATGCTCTCCATCCAACCTCACTGAGCTCGAGCTGTTTTGCAAGGAGGAATGGGCAAAAATGTCAGTCTCTCGATGTGCAAAACTGATAGAGACATACCACAAGCGACTTACAGCTGTAATCGCAGCAAAAGGTGGCGCTACAAAGTATTAACTTAAGGAGGCTGAATAATTTTGCACGCCCAATTTTTCAGTTTTTTATTTGTTAAAAAAGTTTGAAATATCCAATAAATTTCGTTCCACTTCATGATTGTGTTCCACTTGTTGATTCTTCACAAAAAATTACAGTTTTATATCTTTATGTTTAAAGCCTGAAATGTGGCAAAAGGTTGAAAAGTTCAAGGGGGCCGAATACTTTCGCAATGCTCTGTAAATGTTTATATGTTTTTGTTTTTTTATTACAATTTGAAGCTCTATTTACCTATTAGTGTGTGAGCTAAGTCTTGTTAAAACAGTAATCTGGTCTTACATTATTTAATTTTTCATCTTCCTTCTTTCCCACCAGTTGTTAGTACTAGTGTCTCTTAAGACCCCTTTCACATATGTGCGATTTGTCCTGCAACTTGGGGCTGCAAAATCGCATGACACGTCATACGCCAAGATTTCCAATGAGTACCATTCAATTCTGTGCGACTTCAAGTCGCAGCAACATCAAAGTAGTCCCTGCACTACTTTGGTAAAACTTTGATCTGACTTAAAGGTCCATAGATCTCAAGATGATGATTGGCTACCATGCACAGCTGCACCAAATTCTGTGTGCCCCAGTTTTAGTAAATCTCTTCCTGTGTGACTATAGGCTTATCCATTTCTGTAAACCTCTTAGAGACTATTCTCGTTTTTCTTCAAATTTCTCCCCTTCTTTTTTATATTCTACTGTCATTTTTCTTTTGTTATTTTCTTCTCTTGCCTCTTATAATTTGTTGTGTTGTGTTATTTTGTAACACAGTTAAATGCTAACCGGTTATACAAGGTGCTCTAAGAATATATATGATGCTAACTGTCTTCATTACCGTGTACCCTACTTTACTTAGAAATAAAGAAACATTTGAATGAAAACCCTTATTAAAGATACAGCCATGACACAAGAGAGCAGAGGAGAGACACTTCTCTGACTTAGGCTAGCCGTATATGTTCAATTGTCTTGTACAATTTTCCTTTGGATTTACCAAACAACATATAATATGAGGTCAAAACTAAACAACTTTCAATTGTATCCAATTAGATAGACCCTTGCACTACATAGTTTAAGGTAAATCGAAAGGAAAATTGTACAAGAGAATTGAACTTTTATGGCCAGCCTTATTCATATCTATGTTTATAATTCCCAGTTTTAGCTTTTGAGCTTTGACGCAGCAGGCTGGTACCATCAGAGGAGCTAAGGAGATCCTGGAAGCAATTTTATAGCTCACCCCACTTGCTGCATTTAAAAATACAAAACAGTCATAAGAAATATTTCATATGTACCTAAAAAATAAATTAAAAAAGATACTATATACAAAAACCACTGAATAAAATAAATAAGTAAACATGTTTTATACAAAAATCCCTATTCACGTCCAATAAAATGTATTTGTTGAGAGAATGGGAGAATGGGTGGAGAAAATGGCATGGAGATATCACGTTTGTTAGGGCATAAAATCAGAAAACGGGAGTTGGAAAATATAGTATATAGTATACCTCTAGGTATGTCCTGTCCTAAAGAGCATGGCTTTAAAATGGCTGTGGCTGGTTAAACTAGGTATGCCTTATCCACTACTAGGTTAAAAACAATGAAACATATGTTTATTCTATTTATCCAGTTACTAAACAAGAAAAGATAGTTATATGAAACCTCCAATGGGGGTAATGCTGAGGCTGCAGCTGATGACATATTTCTAAAAGTTCTACATGCTTGGCTTTTATGCTGGTCCTTTGACTTCAATTTATTCTAAATCCCTGACCCAGAACAAAAATGCAGTTCAGGTGTTCTGATGCAACACACTTTTTTGGGTCCATAGTAGTTATACTGCAATGGCTCAGAGGTCTTGTCTTATAGTTCTGATCAGAATTTGTACGATTTCTGTGTATGAGCAAAGGTTTCCTCCCATAACCTAAAAACATAGTGAATGGCTAGCTGACCCAAAGAAATAAGTTTAACAGTTGGATGCCGTGTACAGTTCAGATAAAGTTAACAGACATACCTCTTCAAATTTCCACCACCCAAAATGTGTATTGGGACTTCACAAGAAATGATAAAGGAACAGGGGAACAGTCCTACTGTATGTACTGTTACTGTCCAGAAAAAAAAAAATTCAAAGACTGAGCAAAGAACATAAATTAGGTTGTCTTACTCCTGGCAGCAAAGTGACATTGAGAACACTAGGGGATATCAGTGATGTTTTGGGAACTTTACACAGGAAAGATAAATCCAGTGATCTCTAAGGTGCAATTATTCAGTATGATGCCGTTGTCACAATGTTCTTTGTAGTGCCACCTTGGGATGCAAGGGTTCATCCATTAAATATGGATCTCTCATCTTCAAAAATAAAGATTTTCAAAAACTCGAAGCAAACATGACACAGATATTTCTAAGTAAACTATGCTTGGATATAGAGTATTTAAAATATATATGATTATATATTTTTTTGAAAGATAATAAAAGTTTCCAAAATAAATGTATTGTTTATGTTGCATTCTGGAAAAAAAAAGTTTAAAATCCAGGAAACTCGGAGTTAGGGCAATCGAATGAAGGGCAAAAATGCCTAAATGCCTATTTGTACATTGTAGAAGGGGCAGTCTGAGAAGTATCCGAGTGCTTGGAGCTACAGCAAGTGCTCAAACTTTTTCCTTTTTCTTAAGTGCTCAAACCTTTCCCTTTTCCTTAAGTGCTCAAACCTTTCCCTTTTCCCTTAGTGCTCAAACCTTTCCCTTTTCCCTAAGTGCTCAAACCTTTCCCTTTTCCCTTAGTGCTCAAACCTTTCCCTTTTCCCTAAGTGCTCAAACCTTTTCCTTTTCCTTAAGTGCTCAAACCTTTCCCTTTTCCCTAAGTGCTCAAACCTTTCCCTTTTCCCTAAGTGCTCAAACCTTTTCCTTTTCCCTAAGTACTCAAACCTTTCCCTTTTCCCTTAGTGCTCAAACCTTTCCCTTTTCCCTAAGTGCTCAAACCTTTTCCTTTTCCCTAAGTGCTCAAACCTTTTCTATGTTATAAATATAGATGAACACTTTATTGTTAGTTACACTTAGTTTGAGGATATGTACAAGTGTATGGAGTATTGTGCATGAAATAAGTATCTGGTAAAGGCAATGTAATACAAAGCTTTAAAAAGACTATCTTAAATTGCTTTACTATAAAACAATGTCTGTTGTTTACAAAGTTCAGTCAGGCAAGCTAAAATGAATTTACACAATGACTCATCACCCCCTCCCTCCCAGCCCACTCTCTTTAGAGGGGACAAAATTGAGTTTTAATTATAGATAGACTGAAATAAAACAGCCATTGCTATGGTCACTCTCTTTAAAGCGGAGTTCCACCCTAAAAATTAAGTTTGCACCGTCCGCTAGCTTAACCACTTAACGCAAACTGACGTAGGACTTAAGTGGTTGTACGGGGATGATGCCTCTAGCTAGAGGCATCATCCCGGTACTGTTTTTCAGAGCCGGCAGTCGGCTTTCCGATGGTAATGACAGATGCGGCTCGGGAGCCGCTCGATCTTTACCCCGGCGAGCGAGAGGGGACGTGCCGCCCCCTCCCGCCGCCTTCCATGGGTCTGCCAGGGTCTCCCGTCCCACCCGGAGACCCGAGCAACCAGCCGGCACGTCTGCCGGCTGGATGGAGTCCCAATCTAAGCCGGATGCGGCTTTGATCGAGTCTCAGATGACGTAACCTGGAGGCGGCGTCCATGACGTCACATTTGGGTTACTCAGCTGCTAAAGGCGGCAGTTTCAAAAAGTGAATGTATTAAAAAATTACGTTTTCGGCGTTTTGAATACATGGAAGTGCAGTGGAGGGGTCGAGGGTCTTTTAGACCCTCGATCCCTCCATAAAGAGTACCTGTCACTGCATATTGCTGTCATAAGGGATGTTTACATTGCTTGTGACAGCAATAAAAGTGATCAGATTATTATTATTTTTTTTTTTTTTAAAAACCTGTGTTAAAATTAACCTTCCTAGCGGTATTCCCGAGTGTGACTCGGGGTAAGATTTTAGTGCCAAAAGCGGTAACCCCGAGTCACACTCGGGGTAGCGCTAGGAAGATCGCTGGATGCTGGAGGAGGTTTTACTTACCTTTTCTCCGGGATCCAGCGATGTCTGCGAGCGGTGTGCGGCGGCGGAGCTCTCTCCCGATCGTCTGCGAGCCCCGGCTTCCGTCTCCGGCGACGTGACGTCCGCCGGGGGGTGGAACCGGCGGCAAATTCGAATGTAAAATGCACCAAACACACTGATATCGTTCAAAATAAAATAAAATCACATTACATTACCCCCCAGTGCCCTTTCCTGCAGTTTTACTGTACTTTTTATGTAAATATATGTATATATATATATATACATATATATACAGTATATATATATATATACATATATATACAGTATATATATACGTATATATATACACATATACATATATATATATATATATATATATATACACACACACACATATTATATATATATATATATATATACATATATATGTATATATATATATATATATATATATATATATATATATATACACACACATATATATATATATATATATATATATATATATATACACACGTAATTCTTGTGAATGAGCAGCCCAAGCCAACTGTATACATTATATATATATATATATATATATATATATATATATATATATATATATATATACGTATATATATAATATATGTATACATAATATATGTATACATACATATATATATATATATATATATATATATATATATATATATAATATGTATAATAAATGTATACAGTTGGTTTGGGCTGCTCATTCACAAGAATTACATGCTTTCAGCACCTAAAATAATGGTACCGCTTTCAGCACCTAAAATCCAAAAGAATCATACCGCCAGGGAGGTTAAAAAAGCTCGCGCACGAAAGAAAATGTATAATGAAGTTGCGCCGCAATTGAAATCGCTGTTCGCCAGAGCGTGAGCAATAATTTTAAAAAAAGAGCTACACTTTAACTCTAAACTGGTAACCGTCGCCTATGGAGATTTTTATTGACCGTAGTTTGTCGCCATTCCGCGGGTGTGCCCAATTTTAAACCATAACATGTTGGGTATCTATTTACTCGGCGTGACATCATCTTTCACAATCTACAAAAAAATGGGCTAACTTTACTGTTTATATTTTTTAAATGCAGTGAAATGTGATTTTTCATAATTTTTCCCAAAAAATGGCGTTTGAAAGACCGCTGCGCTAATACCGGGTGACAAAAAAATTTTGACCGACATTTTATTCTCCAGAGTCTTTGCTAAAAAAAAAAAAATATATATATATATATATATATATATATATATATATATATATAATGTTTGGGGGGTTCTAAGTAGTTTTCTAGCAAAAAATACCGATTTTAACTTGTAAACAAAAAGTGTCAAAAATAGGCTCAGTCTTAAAGTGGTTAAAAACACCTGAAAAAGAAGTGGATAATACATTTTTTTTTTTCTTTTTTGTTTCACTTACCTTGTTTTTAATGAAAATATACTTACCTTCCTTCCTCTTCCTCCATCTGCGGACACGGCCCACGACATCACTTCCTCCTTGCATTGACTCCTGGGAGATGAGCGTAATCAATCCAAGGAGTCAATGCGCCTGCACCGGTGTCACTCGTCACTTCCGGTGCAGGCGCGTCAGTCCCTGCTGAACAGCTTCTGGGCATGCACCGAAAGTGACAAGCAGGGCATTCTGGGACTCCGACGTCACCGAAGAGGACATGAAGAGGACGCTCTGACTTCAGCTGCCCACACCTGAGATGGCAGCGCTGGACAAGACATTTCAAGGTAAGTATTTCTTCTTACAGGTAAGTGAAACAGGGGACAGTTCAGAGGCTATCGTTGCTTAAATGCACTAGCCCTGACTGTCCCGGAGGTATTTTTAGCTTAAAAAATTTTTTTTGCCCCAAACTCTGCTTTAATCACTTTAGCCCCGGAAGATTTTGCTGCTCAATGACCAGGCCACTTTTTTCAACTTGGCACTTCCTGACTTTAAGTGGAAATTGCGCAGTCATGCAATGCTGTACCCAAACAAAATTTATGTCCTTTTTTTCCCACAAACAGAGCTTTCTTTTGGTTGTATTTGATCACCTCTACGCTTTTTATTTTTTGCGATATTAATAAAAAAAGAGCAAAAATTTTGCGAAAAATTGACATTATCTTCTTTGACTGTTAAAAAATATCCAATATATTCAATTGTTGTCATATATTTAGGCCAAAATATATTTAGCTACATGTCTTTGACAAAAAAATTCTCAATGAGCGTATTTTTATCCACTTTAAGACCGGAAGATTTTACCCCCTTCCTGACCAGGCCATATTTTGTGATTCGGCACTGCATTACTTTAACGGACAATTGTGCGATCGTGCAACGCTGTACCCAAACGAAATTTATATCCTTTTTTCCCACAAATAGAGCTTTCTTTTGGTGGTATTTGATTACCTGTGCAATTTTTAATTTTTGAAAAAAAGAGCGACAATTTTGAAAAAAAAAACTATATTTTTCACATTCTAATAATATATAACATTCCCAAAAAAAAAAATGTAAAAATCAAAATTTGTTTTCTGCTTTTGATTAAAAAAATCGCAATAAGCGTATTTTGATTGGTTTGTGCAAAAGTTATCGCGTTACTAACTTTATGTCATCTTTATTGTTTTTTTTTTTTTACTTGTAATGGTGGCGATCTGCGATTTTTTTGTGGGACTGCGACATTGCGGCGGACAGATCGGACACCTAACTGACATTTTTGACACTTTTGGGGGGACCAGTGACATTACTACAGTAATCAGTGCTATAAATATGCACTGTTACTGTAATAATGACACTGGCAGGGAAGGGGTTAACACTGTTGGTGATCAAGGGGTTAAGTGTATGCCTCATGCTTACTGATGTGTGGGGGGTGGGGTTTTGTGACACAGACAGAGATCGCAGGTTCAGCTATGCTGAATCCTGTGATCTCTCCCTGTCTGTCAAGGAGAAGATCTGCCTGCTTTGTTTACACAAGCGGGCGGATTTTCTCACACTTTCCCCGACAATCGGGCCCATCTCCCGCTGTGTCTAAACACACCACTAGGACTACGTCGCTGGACCCAGGGGAGCCGACCTGCCGCAGTAATATTACTGTGAGCGGTCGGCAAGTGGTTAAAGAAAAAGCAAAATGCTTTGTAACATCATTGTCATCAGTGTACCCTATATGGAATGTTTATTCGTAAAATAGAGATTTTAGTAATTGAAAAAATAGGATTAATCTAAGATTAAAATGTAAAACAGAATTTACCAAAATCTGTTTTAGTTAGAGGGGTTGTAAAGGCAGAAGGTTTTTTATCTTAATGCATTCAATGCATTAAGAAAAAAAAACCTTCTGTGTACAGCAGCCCCACTCAACTCCCCTAATACTAACCTGAGGTCCATCTAGATCCAGCGATGCTGAACAATAGACTCAGCTGTCCAGGACTTCATTCCTCTTGGCTGAGACAGCAGTGGGCACCATTGGCTCTTACAGCTGTCAATCTAAGTCAGTGAGCCAATGAGGAGAGAAAGGGGCGGAGCTGGGCAGTGTCTCCGTTTCTAAAAAGACAGACCCGCTGCTTGCTGTGGGGGCACTCGACAGGAAGGAGAGGCCAGGAGCACTGAAGAGGGACCAGAGAAGAGGAGGATCTGGGTTGATCTGTGCAAAACGAACTACACAGAGCAGGTAGGCATGACATGTTTGTTATTTTTAACGGAAAAAAAAAAGGAGACTTTAACCACTTACCGCATATCGACGTAGGGCTACGTCGGTAAACTTTGCAGGCTTATACCGGGATGATGCCTCTAGCTAGAGACATCATCCCGGTACCGTGGTTTGAAGCCGACGGTCGGCTTTCCGTCGGTAACGACCGATGCGGCTCGGGAGCCGCTCGATCATTACCCGGGGGGGCGGGAGGGGACGTCCCCCCCTCCCGCCGCCTTCCGTGGCTTTGCTCGGGGCTCCCGTCCCACCGCGAGCCCCGAGCACCCAGCCGGCACGTCCGCCGGCTGGATGGAATCCGGATGAATGCCGGAAACGGCATTGATCGGATCTCCGATGATGTAACCCGGAGGCGGCGTCCATGACGTCACTTCCGGGTTACTGTGCTGCAAAAGGCGGCAGTTTTAAAAAACGGCTGTATGCAAAAATGCAGTTTTCGGCGTTTTGCATACAGGTAAGTGTAGTGGAGGGGTCTAGGGTCTGTTAGACCCTCGATCCCTCCATAAAGTGTACCTGTCACACATATTGCTTTCACAAGGGATGTTTACATTGCTTGTGACAGCAATAAAAGTGATCAGATTTATTTTTTTTTAAAAAACCTGTAATAAAATTTAGCCGCCCCCGTCACCGTTAGCTCGCGCACAAAAAAAAACGTATACGCAAGTCGAGCCGCGAATGAAATTGCTGTTCAAACCCCACATGTGAGGTATCGCCGCGATCGCCAGAGCGTGGGCAATAATTAAAAAAAAAAGAGCTACACTCTACCTCTAAACTGGTAACCGTTAAATAAATTTAAAGCGTCGCAGATTGAGATCTCTATTGACCGTAGTTTGTCGCCATCCCACGGGGGGGGCGCAATTTTAAACCGCAACATGTTGGGTATCTATTTACTCGGCATGACATCATCTTTCACAATATACAAAAAAAATGGGCTAACTTTACTGTTTAGTATTTTTTAAATGCAGTGAAATGTGATTTTTCAAATTTTTTTCCAAAAAAATGGCGTTTTAAAGACCGCTGCGCAAATACCGCGTGATAAAAAATTTTGCAATGACCGACATTTTATTCTCCAGAGTCTTTGCTAAAAAAATATATATAATGTTTGGGGGTTCTAAGTAGTTTTCTAGGAAAAAATACTGGTTTTAACTTGTAAACAAAAAGTGTCCGAAATAGGGCTGGGGCTTAAGTGGTTAATATCACTTTAAAGCTTTACTCCAGATACATTCACAGTAAAAATACAGATATAGGTGCTTCCTTTGTAAATCTCTTCAGATGGATTGGAGTTCAGAGCTCCTGCAGTCATTGGTGTGTCATCCTGGAGGATTCTGATGCAGCTGTACATTACAGTCTGTTTTCCAGGATATAATGGTTTATAGTGTTTAAAAGACTCCACATAAGAAATTATTCTGGACCTAACACACTGATAGTGGTGCTTTTCCTTATCCACTACTAGTCTTCCTGAGATAAGACTCAATTTGACTCTTTTTCATGTTTCAATTGCTGTCCATGTCCCCACTGGGGAGATTTTCTTCTCCTCATAATCTGGTGAACATTATCAACAGCACAGAAACCTATGGCAAATACAAAATGTTATAGTTGTCCCTGTAACAGGAATAGAGGAAAAATATTTCGGTGGAGAGACCTGTTCCAGTGATACCTGTGATTTCCCTTTGCTTTTGAGAGATTTTTCTTTCATTTCCTGTTATAGTTCTGGTAGAGGAAGTAAAGGGTAAGCTCCCTTGTGGGACACATGCGGCAATAAAATGCATTCCAGGGGTTTTCAATCTTCTCTACTCATGCATTAAACAACATTAAAAAAAAAAAAAATAATAACTTTGCCATGAGATGCAATTCAAATGGTGCTGTGAAAATATGTTGAATATGCATGTGTTTAAAGAATAACTCCACTTTTGTTGAGAAAAAAGCATCACCCGTGGGTATTCAATGTACAGTACATTGCATTGCGATCCTACCTGCTTCTACTCTAAAGAAAAAGATGTTTCTGCCGAATGATCTGAATGGGAGTGACTTTTTCATTATTATTCAGCTGATGCACTTGAAGTGTTCTAATGAGGAAAATGCAGGGTCTGCACCCCTTTAGAAGCAATTAACCCTTTGGGAGTATCTCACCAAAAATGACTTTTTTGTTGAGTCTAAAATCTGACTTGTATTTTTGTGCAGATTTCTTTGGAAAATCAGTTAAACAATACCAAATAATCAAGCAGGAAAGGACATGTCTGGTGGTGTTTTTGGTATTGCACTATTATTGCATTGAGATTTAAAGAAAATTACAGCTCTGCAGTTTGAAAAGGAAAAGGTGTTTTTTTTTATTACATTCAAATACAATTTGGCTTTTGTAACATTTGTATATGCTATATTGTTTGTTTTCATTAGCTGTTTTTTTCCCTAATGAATTTGGAGTTACCTTTTAAGAGCCGGTTCACACTGGGGCGACTTGTCAGGCGACCTGGTCGCCTGACAAGTCGCCGTGGGTCGCCTGCCATAGATTAGCACAGGACCCGTTCTAATAGGAGCGACACAAGTCGCTCCGACTTAGAAAAAGGGTCCTGTACTACTTTGGGGCGACCTGGAGCGACCTGCATTGACTTCAATGATATGAAGTCTGTGCATGCCGCTCCGAGGTCGCGGTGCGCGCTGTGCACCGTGACTTCACAGGTCGCCCCGGCAAGTCGGGTCGCTCCTATGTGAACCGGCTCTAAAAGGGACTCTGTTGGGATAGATGATTTAGTGTCTGACTGCTAAAGGTGCAAGCTGTAGGACTAATGCTTATCCTTGTTGCACTGCTTATGCCTCGTACACACGCAACGATTATCGGCCGGCCGATCGGCCGTCTTTTGTCCAGTGTTGTTGTGTTGGATGAAATGTGCTCTAGACTGCACACAAATTTTCTCAGCCAACAAAAACCAACTTCAGAAGTTATGTCATGTGCTGGTTTACTTTCCGTATGTTTTTTCTTCTCTGCGCATGCCCAGTCTTGCTCATCAGATTTTTGTCTGCCGAAATCTGTACTAACTGACGGAAAATCGGCCGTTCTGTTGACGGCCAACAACAATTTTATAGCCTGCACACCAGATTTTGTTCGGCCGAAAAGTCGGAGTCGGTTGTCGAAAGCATCATACTAACAAGCCGAAAATCGGCCGATCGGACGTTGGCTGAAAATTCACGGCCAACTATCGAAGCGTGTGTACGAGGCATTAGTCAATCACTGACCTAGAACCAGCTTGTGTACAATATTTGCTGGAATGCCTGATATGCATATTCAACTTCCATTCCCAGGAATTATCAAGTAGTAGTAGGAGAAGGACAAGGATGACAGTACCATAACCTGAACCAATAAAAATATATCTGCAATGGCTGCTCCCATATTTTTATCTTGACAGGATCCTTTGAATGTTCTTCTTGTTGTTTTCTACTGAACATTAAACATTTCTCGTAAAAAGGTTGTTGGGCGCGTGCTGCATGGTTATACCTGCAAATGCATGTCCAGAAATAATATAACTAAATTGATGATAAATTTGCATCTGGCATGATAGGCACTATTAGAAGCAAGTCTCATTGTTCCATTCTAATATAAGGCAAAGATGGTGTGGTTTTTTTTTTTCTTGACGCATTTGGAAAGATAATCATGGTAAATAACAGGGGGGAGGGAATTTTAAGAGCTTTTAGAATGTTTTAGGTACACACAGTATAATAAACTAATCACTCAAGTGTCATAATGTGAATTATAACTTGCAAAGAGTAAACTCCATTAATATGTAACCAGGATAGCATAAAGCATTGTAGTCAGAAATAGGCAGTTCAGTTAAAAGCTTAGAGTGGATATTACATTCTGAAAGAAGGATCTTGAAATTGCATGTCTAAAAATATAAATAAATGATCAGGTCACATGGCCCTGTGAATTATAACGCAATGTTCTGCAGCTGGAAAAAGTTAAGAAGTCTCACTTTGGAAGTTAAAGTGGTACTCTGGGCAAATAGAAGTAAAGTTGAAATATAATATTATATTTAAGTAAGATGTGTTGCCTGCTAAAGGATTTTTTATTTTCTTTAGCTATATTTTTATTTACATATATCTGCTACAGCCAGGTATACGACAACCCTACCTCATGATTCATGCTTATGGATGATTGTGTAACCTCTGTTTATCTGCCCTGCTTATTTGACAGTGAAGCGTAGTATAGGAATAGCTGACACCAGACTCTGACCCAAGGGAAACTAGTTTCTTTGGGTTTTAGTTTCAATAGGGTTTTAATGGGTGGTCCCATTTATCATGGAAGATATGTGAAATGCTCAGATATGTGAAATGAAATGAAAAAAGGGTAAGTTTATTTGGGGAAGGCATTGCCTACTTTAACCTCCTCAGGAAATTGGCTGTAGACATAGGAAGCACAGTCACAGCAATGACTGGGTCCCTATGCTGGGAGGTTGGGGGGTGTCACAAGCCAACCCTCTTTTCTTCCCCAAGACATATGTAGAGAATGCTGGAATAAGTCGATCCTTGGAAGAACTGACCATAGCACAAGGACCTTTCCCCTCTGCCCCCTGTATTCATCCATGGAATTTTACAAATCGTGTGATGAAGCAAAGAGTCACATGAGAAAAATGACTACACTCAGCAAAAGATCTGCTTATTCCAGCACATCCCTGATCAGTGCCCTCTTAATAATCTTTGGTCCCTTAGGACAGGCGGGGTTGGTTTGAGTCATGGACTAGCAAGTCTATAGACTGTGAACTTTCCAATACGTTACAAAATACCCTTTTCAGGACAAAGGGGTTAATTTGCTAAAGGCAAATAGGCTGTTTACTTTGCAAGGGAAGTTACACTTTGCAAGGGAATTTAGCTTAGTGAATGTGGTAAAGTTTTACTTTGATAAGAATATCGAATCATATGCAAGGAAAATTGAAAAAGGAGAGTTTTTTTATTTGCACATGATTGGATGCTGGAAGTCAGCAGTGCTTCACCTCATTCTCTAAGATCTGGGGCAAATTCTCTTGCAAAACGCGCCACTTTCCTTGCTAAATGAACAGTCTGTTTGTCTTCATTAACCACAGATATACTGTGGAAGGCAGCCGCTCCTGGGCAAAGCGACATAGGTATATGTTTCTCGCTCTCAGGAGGCTAGGGGGCAAGCACTCACCGCTGGAGGCGCGCTCCCACCCCCGCTTGTCAGCGAGGAAGCTGATGCACGGGTCAGGTGGCTCCAATTGCCGCCTGACACCCGTGATCATTGCCCGCTGAGAGAGAAGAACGGTCAGCTGTTGTAAACACAGCTGACCGTTCTTCTCCCTGCAATGATCATAGAGCCCATGTGATCCTTCTATATAGAATAACATTTCTCTATGGTCATTTCAGAAGCCCCACCCCTCCCCTAGGCTCACTTTTAACCCCTTGATCACCCATAATGTTAGCCCCTTCCCTGCCAGTGTCCTTATTACAGTAACAGTGCATATTTTAGCACTGATTGCTGTAGTAATGTCACTGGTCCCCCCAAAAGTGTCAAAAGTATCAGTCAGGGGTCCGATCTGTCCGCCGCAATGTCGCAGTCCTGCAAGAAAATCGCAGATTGCCGCCATTACTAGTAAAAAAAAAAAAAAAATGACATAAATCTTTCCCATTGTTAGTAGACGCGATAACTTTTGCGCAAACCAATCAAAATATGCTTATTGCGATTTTTTTTACCAAAAATATGTACCAGAAAACAAATTGGCCTAAAATATTAAAAAATTTTGATTTAAAAATTGTTTTTTTGAGAATGTCATATAGCAAAATGTGAAAAATATTGTTTTTTTTTTTTTTTTTTCAAAATTGTCGCTCTTTTTTTGTTTATAGCGCAAAAAAGAAAAATTGCACAGGTGATCAAATACCACCAAAAGAAATCTCTATTTGTGGGGAAAAAAAGAACATCAATTTTATTTGGGTACAACATTGCATGACCGCACAATTGTCCGTTAAATTAACACACTATCGCAAAATAGGGCCTGGTCATTAAGGGGGTAAATCCTTCCGGTCTTAAAGTGGTTAAAACAACCCCAAAGTTTCAAAGTAAAGAGTGCACCTACTGGACATAGAGCAATGAGAAATGTGTCTCGCTATATTGGTAACAAGCTTTTTGTGGATGCAATTATATTTCAGTTGTATTTTACTTATTTTATTTCTAATACAATTTTAAGCATTCATCAATCTGTTGCCTAAAACCTGCTGTTGCCTAAAACCATAGTCTACTAAATGACATATTAATTGTTGAATTTCTCACATGAGAAGACCTGGCTGGGCACCTGTGATATGATACAGAAGTTGTTGTTTCTGAAGATTCAAACTGCGTAAAATGACATAAAACTGGAAACAAGCTGAGAGGTGAACACAAATCACTTAGATATTCATAAGCTGGATGTGACATCAAACTGATGGAAGAAATACCGCTCTATAATTGTACTCTGTTATTTGCATGTGTGTGAAGTTACAAGGAGTTACACGGAGGCATTTGTTTTTGAATATGCAGTATCTAGTTTTGAAGGACAATGGATTTAGGACTTTTATGATTTAAGTGGTCATATTTGGGTGAAGAGCACTTTATCTTCTCATATATGCACTGCAGTAGCTGTGTTATGAATAGGCAATTCTACTCCATGTACTATTTGTACAAATTTTATTAAGATGCCATCTATCAAGCTATTTAGGGATATTTTGTTCTTTATTTTAACTGAGTACACCCTGGAAACTTATAATGAAAAAGTTCCAAATGGATTGCATGTTCATCATCGTAAATAATGCAAACATAATCTATCCATTTTAAATAGCTGAGTCTAAATAGTTTTTTCCACTGATGTATTGTGTATTGATATAATTAACCAAAATTTCTTGGTACTTTTGTGGCAAAGCAAATACTAAAAATATATTCCCAATGTTGATGAAGAAGGAATATCCTATATTGTTGGATTTTACCTCCTCAGTTTCTATTTTGAATTCATTAGCGTAATGTGATTCTGGCAGCCAGATGGTACTGATGAATCCATAGGATCCCTCCTGTGCTTCATTGTGATATCTATAATCTTTTTATCTTGCCACAGGTGGCTGAAATGTTTTCAGCAAATGCACTGGTCTCCAGCATGTACATTGTTCACATATGTTGAAACATCTCTAATTATTTTAGACAATGAACCTACCACACAGTAAGAGCAAAACCTTTTTTACATTTTGGATAGAGTTAAGCCTTGTACACACGCGTCGAAATTCGGCAGGGAATTTTCGTCCGACGACCGATCTGCCGATTTTTTCGGCTTGTTAGAATGATGCTTCCGAGACAACCGACTCCGACTTTTCGGCCGAAAAAAATCTGGTGTGCAGGCTATAAAATTTTTGTCCTCTGTCAAAACACGTCCGATTTTCGTGCAGTCAGTACAGATTTCGACAGGGAAAAATCTTATGAGCAAGACTGGGCATGCTCAGAGAAGAAAGAACACAAAGAAAGCAAACCAAGACATGACATCACTTCTGAAGTAGAATTTTGTCTGTCGACAAAAGTCCAGTGCAGTCTAAGCACATTCCAACCAACAAAACACCACTCTGGACAAAAGACGGACGACCGGTCGGCGGAAAATCGTTGCGTGTGTACTAGGCTTAGGGGAGGGTAATAAACCCTGCCAGTTTTTTTATTTTGTCATCTGTGTCCCATTGGGGAGATTTCCCTTGAATTCCGTCCCATAGCCAAAACAGGAAGTTAGAGGAATTCCCTTCAAAGTGAGGGAATCCTAGTGTCACCAGGGTCGCCAGAACTAGAGTCCCCATTGGAAGATTCCCTCTCTATTAGTGTTCTGATGTCAACCAAAAATTTGGGATTTTCTTATATTTTTATTTTCAATGATAACAGTAAACTGGTAAAAACAAAGGGTGAATCTCCCTAACGGGGCCACTACAAAAAAAAAAACTGATAGATGTTCTAATCCCTCTTTACTCTAAAAGTTATACTTTAATGAATGTGTACCAATAAAACAATTACCTTTATACGGCTTGCTATAGAAGCACACATAACAGAGAAAGAGCAAAGATCGCTGGTGGGGAAATCTAGAAGAGGAGATAAGGTGCAGCTGCACAGAGCAGGTAAGTATACCCTCTTTTTATTTTAAACTAAAACATTTTTTTTACATTAATATCACTTTAAAATTAGAAAGTAAGAGGTCACATGACCATCTCTGGTGTTTTCCTCCTGCTCTGCATTGGCCTGTGGGAAAAGTTAGGTGGAGCCAGCAAATCACAGCTGTAATACCCACTCAACAGTGATTGACATTTTGCAGCATGATGCCTATCTAAACTAAAACACACAGGAGCTGATTTACTAAAACTGAAGAGTGCAAAACCTGGTGCAGCTTTGCATGGTAGCCAATCAGTTTCTAACATTAACTTGTTCAATTAAGCTTTGACAATAAAACCTGGAAGCTGATTGGTTTCTATGCAGAGTTGCACCAGATTTTGCACTCTCCCATTTTAGTAAATCAACCCCAATGCTTTACCTAAATGTGAACTGTAGAAGGCAGTAAACCATTTTCTGTGTGTTACATGTGTTTGAAATATAGATCACATTGCACTGCATAAGACGCTTCTCTTCCATACAACTTCAAGTGGATAACGCAGCACACAAAATCACATAACACAACACAATCACATAACACAATAAGGATCACAAAAAGTTAGTTCTACACACTAAGGAACACTGCATTTACACAATGCAGTAGGAACTTGAAACTTCATGCAAAGGGCATCCTGGCTGCGATTCAAGCCAAGGACCGCAGTGCTGCAAGGCAGAAGTGCTTAATATTAAGCCACTGTGATGCCCTTTAATTAAAACTCAGGGTAGGAGAAGGCAATAAAATACAGTAGGGAGGGGGTGAAAATTATAGAGTGAAGCAGTGTTCCACCAAGCATCAGGAACAGATGGAACAGAAACATGTGAGGCCAGAGTCTAGCTTTATTTGATATATGTATAATTATTGTATATTGACTTTTTTACACCATGGTTATTATTATGGGTGGCGACAGTGCTGTTGTGCATGGGAGTGGGGGGTATTGTTGAGGGGTACTGGAAATTCTGATCTGAGAAATCCATCTGGGTTCCTCAATACACTATATTTGGGTTCCTATAAAATTTTAGATATCTGCCAAATCTTCGTTAAAAATAATTTACACAATCAAGAATTTTTGGAATGGAGAATGTATGTGGAAATTATATTTAATAAATAATAGGATTTCCTTTACTAACAGTAACCTCAGATTAGACCTCTGAAGATTAAACTTGCACAATAGTTAGGAAACATTTTATCCATGTTAGAAGCTAGAAATTTTTAAGGGACCCCAAACATTTCAACAGTAGTAATGAGCAAGCCAACCTACAAAGCTATAGAGGGAAGGCTGCTTGCAACCTAGAAACAGAGTTCTATCTAATGGCAGTAATTCAAACACAACTCAAGCTACTGATAATTCTTAAAAACAGTTACCATTCATTCAAATTGACTTATTAATCTGATTACCATAATGTCATGCAAATAGGCAGGTGTTAGCTGGAGTACGTAACTCAAGCGGTGAATATGATTAGACATGTACCTTATTCATCTAAGTGTTAACTAAAGGTTTTAAGACTAGAGGTGTAAAAATGTAAAGGCAAAGATGTTAGGGCAGTACTGTAAGCACTCGAAAGTTGTTCTGGCCTGATATAGTTGATTTTATTTACACCTCTTTTAAACCACCTATCTTGTCCGTCCAAAATATGTATCTCAAAAACATGTGTCCTCAAAAAACTAAAGCTTTGAAATCTGGTGCCCACTCAGAGTAGGCCTTTTAGCATAGCACTAGTTGAAGCTTGTATAAGTCTCAGCATAATTAAAGCAACCTGTCCTACCTTAGGCCCCTTTCACATGGGTGGCCAGGGGGTGGTAAAAGGTGGTTGATCCATGTGTTTAACAGCCCTGACCACCCACCTACAAGCAGACATCCATCCTGATGCCACAATTTAATTATAAATGCTAAGTTTGACCAGAAACCCAGCCTGTCAAACTCTCCAATATAAGTGAGGTGGACTATTCCACAGCCACGAGCCAAATGCTGAGCCTGCAGCTGGGGCATGGCCCCCAATGCAAAATAGACATTCGGCAGTAAGCTAAAAGAAAATATACATCAGGAGGCAGCAATATTGCTTCCTAAACACCTGTAAACCTGCTTTCACCACCCTCTGAAAGGTTATTGACTGCAAAACAAGTTTCAGGGGGCGGTAAACACTGTTGCTAGTGAGAAAGAAGCTTTACTCCATAACAAGGGCTAACATTTTATTTCTCACTCAATGAAAATTTAGTCGTATTCCTACATTGAATGAATGGTATAGAGAAGTTGACAATGCGGTTTAGTTGTCTGCAGGAAAACTGTAAAGTGATTATATTTTATCACATTATTTAATTTTTCTTTTTCCAAAACACTAACTGTACAATTCACATTAACATGATAATAAGTTATCTTCCTTTACAAAAAAATTCCAGGCTCATAAATATGGTCTGAAATTGAGGAATGCTACAATTATATTTTTTTGATTTTCAGCTATTAAAATCGATATGTATTGCAGTTGCAATTTGCATACTTTAGCTTTTTCTGTACAGTTCCTTTCTTTCTACCCTTTTCCTGATCCCCGTTTACTTCCTTTTATTTGACTGGATTGTTATCAAATAAAAACATAATTTATATAAGGAACAAATGCTGGGGGGTTGCCAATCAGCTGTAGAATTGAAAAAGTCACTTTAATGAGCAGTGCAATATTTTCACAAATGATCAGCAAGTCAATCATGTTGGTGGGAGTGTCATGGTCTGGGGCTGCATGAGTGCTGCCGGCACTGGGGAGCTACAGTTCATTGAGGGAATTATGAATGCCAACATGTACTGTGACATACTAAAGCAGAGCATGATCCTGATGAAACTGTGAAGCTCTGGTGAACTCAATGCCCAAGAGGGTTAAGGCAGTCCTGGAAAATAATGGTGGCCACACAAAATATTGACACTTTGGGCCCAATTTCGACATTTTAACTTTGGGGTGTACTAACTTTGGTTGCCAGCGGTTTAGACATTAATGGCTGTGCGTTGAGTTATTTTAAGCAATTTATTTTACTTTAAGCAAATTTACACTGTTATACAAGCTGTACACTCACTGCTTTACTACATTGTAGGGGAGAGGGAGAGGGAGAGGGAGAGGGAAAGGGAGAGGGAGAGAATTAAAGGAACACTTTTTAATTTTTTACGTCAATTAAATTTAGATTAGAACAGGATCACCTGGAGCACATGTGACAGACGTGAAAGAGTCTGGAGAAGCCATGGAGAACATTATGCTGCCTGTAACATCGTTCAGCATGACCGGTTTGGTGATGGGTCAGTGATGGTCTGGAGATGCATATCCATGGAGGGACACACAAACCTCTACAGGCTAGACAGAGGCACTCTGACTGCCATTAGGTATCGGGATGAAATCCTTGAATCCATTGTCAGACTCTGGTGCTGGTGCAATGGGCCCTGGGTACTTACTTTTGTTGTCAGCGGTTTAGACATTAATGGCTGTGTGTTGAATTATTTTGAGGGGACAGCATATTTACACTGTTATACAAGCTGTACACTCACTACTTTACATTGTAGCAAAGTGTAATTTCGTTAGTGTTGTCACATGAAAAGATTTAATAAAATATTTACAAAAATGTGAGGGGTGTACTCACTTTTGTGAAATACTGTAGATACAGCCAGTGACGTCACCGGTGCATACCTGTGCCATTCCTTCAGAGTCCTGTGATTCCTGTGCCATAAACAGCAGGTCCTGCGCGCTTGCGCGGGAGTGACATCATTGCAGCTCAGGCCACTCACACAGCTGGAGTCCGCGAAGACCAGGTGAAGATGGAAGTGCCTTCAGCAGTGACAGCACACTGCGGGAGGGATTCGTTCTAAGGTAAGCACCACATAATGTGCTAGTAGGCGGTGCATACAAGCACATTATGAAATTGCCTTGGGGGGAAAAAAAAAAGTCAGTGGTTTCCTGCCACTTTAGGAGGAACTAAACTCTCTCAATCAACCTCGACTACTTTTAATGCTTAGTAAATACATAAGAAGGTATATTATATTATATTGTATAAACTTTTTTTTTTACTTTTCTTCAGTTGTTTCCTGGTTTCTGGCTTAGTCCAAAATGATGTCCTATGTCCCAGGAGTCCTCTTGGGCATTTTTTTTTCTTTCATCTGTAGGAGGGGCTTTCCCAGCTAAGAACACCCTGCTGCCTGCATGTCTGAGCTACAGGCAGATGAATTCTAGGAAGTAAATGCTATGTGTATCATCTGCCACTATTCAAGATGTCTGCAGCTAGAAATGCTAGGGAGGTATTTATCAAGTTATTTCCCAATACAACAAAGCATGGCGACATGAGTAGATGGTGAGATTGCTTTAAATACTGAAAATAAATTAAATAGCATTTTTAGTATTTGGTGCTCAGATACAGTTAAGTTCCACTTTAACATAGTAAAGTAACTTCACCAGTGAAGTAAAATAATAGTCTTAATTATTCTCAACAAGTAGAAATTTCATGATAAAGGATGTACTGTCACAAATTCTTTTCTGAACAAGAATAAACTAATCCTTGAAGACTAAATAATGAAAAGATGTGTAATCCACACCATTCTCAACTGAATACAAAATAAATATAAGTGATATTTTTATCATAAAAGATCCACTTCAACATCAAGTGTTTCAAGTTTACAAAGAAATAGGTGACTGTCATTCTGAAACAGGTCTTGTTAGGAAAGAGCCATTAGTATTCATTCCTTGTACCTTGGGTATATACTGCATGACCTTGACAAGATGAAAGTGTTCATACAACTTCTATAAAAGTCTTTTCTCCTCTGAAGAACTTATGATATGCAGGCAGTAGAGAAAATTCACACAAGGCAGGCTGTATGTGTTAACTCTCTGAAAGATGAGCTGGATATACGATTCATAAACATTTTGTTTACATTTTTTACACACTGATATCTCTTTGAGTAATTAAATCAAAGGCGCTACTGGTGGCATCATTTGGGTGATGTATGAATGATAAATGCATTTTGTCATATTTTTTTTCCAATATCTAGCTCAATTGGTAAGTATTTTTATTTTTTTTTAATAAATATTTTAATAATTCTCCAAGATACTGTTAACAATAAAAACAGGAGACATAAACATACATCTAAAAAAAGAAAAAAAAAAAAAAAGATTACTTATACAAATTAATCCCCAATACCCTCCACCCAACCTCTCCCACCAACCTACTAATCATTTTCTCAATTTCAATGTTGTCTCTCTATACTCTCAGATGTTTACCGAGTTCTAATCTTTATCATATATCTTCCATCAAGATTTCCAAGTATTTATCAGATTTTTTGAAGTCTTCCCATTTTCCCCATTTTTCCAACTGATATTTAGGTTATAAACAACAACTCACCCTAGCTCCACCACACTGTGAGAAGATAAAGAGCTAAGTGTCGGTGCTCAGGCTGAACATCCAAACCAAATGTTATATGAATAAAGCCGACACACGGAAAAGCTTCTTCCAAGTAAAATTATTTTTTCCAGCATGGACAGCGGTGACAACATGACACATGCTGACGTGTTTCGGCTTTACACCTTCATCATAGCGACATATATTTAGGTTGTCCTTCTTCCCTACTTCCTAAATACTCCATATTGTAAATGGAGTCCACTCTATTACAATTGGTATGTATAATCAAAAACAAAAAATACATTCAAATTGACTTTCTTAGTACCCCACGAACAAGACAACACACATATAATATAATAAGACAATTTTGCTCATGTGGTACTAATAAAGTCCACCTGAATGTATTTTTTGTTTTTGGTTATGTCCAGGGCCGGACTGGGAATAAAAACCAGCCCTGGAAATAATTTCATACCAGCCCCATAGTATTATTATACCAGCCCAACAGCAGAACCTCATTATTTTCTTGTTCATAAAAGGGAAAAACATGCATTTTAAAGCACATTTGAAAAGTGTATTATATATAGATAAGACAGATATGTTCTGGCAATATATGCTACAGGATAGCAACACAGGACAGGTGGTCAGAGGCTGCATATTGGATGGAACAGGAGACGTCTTAGGCTGTGCGGATATGGTACAGGAGATGTCAGAGGCTGTGCAGACATGGTACAGGAGATGTCAGAGGATGCGCGGACATGGTACAGGAGATGTCAGAGGATGCGCGGACATGGTACAGGAGATGTCAGAGGATGCACGGACATGGTACAGGAGATGTCAGAGGATGCGCGGACATGGTACAGGAGATGTCAGAGGATGCGCGGACATGGTACAGGAGATGTCAGAGGATGCGCGGACATGGTACAGGAGATGTCAGAGGATGCGCGGACATGGTACAGGAGATGTCAGAGGATGCGCGGACATGGTACAGGAGATGTCAGAGGATGCGCGGACATGGTACAGGAGATGTCAGAGGATGCGCGGACATAGTACAGGAGATGTCAGAGGATGCGCGGACATGGTACAGGAGATGTCAGAGGATATGCGGATATGGTACAGGAGATGTTAGGGGCTGTGCGGACATGGTACAGGAGATGTCAGAAGTTGTGCAGACATGGTACAGGAGATGTCAGGGGCTGTGTGGACATGGTACAGGACATGTCAGGGGCTGTGCGGATATGGTACAGGACATGTCAGGGGCTGTGTGGACATGGTACAGGACATGTCAGGGGCTGTGCAGACATAGTACAGGACATGTCAGGGGCTGTGCGGACATGGTACAGGACATGTCAGGGGCTGTGTATATTATTTTTTCTGTTTGATGTGAAGATAAAACATGACATTCCTTTTACCAATTGCACTTTAAACCACCATTGACTATATCTAATTAGAGGTGATAAGAAAGAAGTAGCCTCGGGGCACTTTGACATTTTACCGGATAGAGTTAAGAGATAACTGACCTAAAATGACAAGTGTCTGTTTTCAAGTCCTTGCTAATAGGGTTGAGCGGACACCTAGATGTCCGTGTTCGACGGGTTCGGCCGAACTTTAAAAAAAAGTCCGGGTCCGTGTCCCGGACTTTTACCGAACTTTTCCCGGACACCGAACCCCATTGAAGTCAATGGGGACCCGAACTTTAAGGCACTAAAATGGCTCTAAAACACCAAAGGAAAGGGCTAGAGTGCTGCAAATGGCAGCAAAACGTAATTAAGAGCATGGCAAGTGCTCTGCAAACAAATGTGGATAGGGACATAACTTAAAACAACAAAAAAAAACAGAAAAATAAAACAATGTTCTTCTTCATCTCTGAAGGACGAGGCCCATATGGAGTAGGAGGGAGGTTGAGGTGGTGGTGGATGTGGCAGTGACATAGGCATGCGCCCAGGGTGTGCCGGGTGTGCCTGGGCACACCCTAAACACCTAGGGCACATAGCATTGCCAGTGAGGAGATGGGAAAGATCTCCCTCGGACCTGCTCTGCTCTATTTCTCCTTGCCTACAGGTACATGGCCCCGATACATTACTCTCCCTGCTGGCAAACACATGCATGTGTATTTCAACTTTGGGGTGCACACCTTAATGCAATAGGCTGCGCACACCTATGGGCGGTGTAGGTGGAAGCAGCGGTGGAGGAGGAGGAGGACGAGGTAGCCAACACTGCTTCTTTTCACAAATTTTAAATGAGGGTACACCCCAAAAGAGTGAGAAAGAGCAAAAATGGAACAATGGGTGGGTAAGGTCGGTATCCATTGCTATTCTGCATAAGGTACGGAAAAGTCCCGTGGGATCCATGCCTGGTTCATTTTAATGAACGTGAGCTTGTCCAAATTGTCTCTGGACAGGCGGCTGCGCTTGTCTGTTATAACGCCCCCAGCCGTGCTAAATACCCGTTCAGATAATACACTGGCTGCAGGGCACGCCAGCACCTCCAAGGCGTAAAGGGCAAGCTCAGGCCATGTGCCCAATTTGGAGACCCAGAAGTTGAAGGGGGCAGACCCGTCATTCACTACATGTAGGCGTGTGCACACATACTGCTCCACCATGTTGGTAAAATGCTGCCTCCTGCTAAGACGTTCCATCTGAGCTGCTGGTGCTGCTGTTTGTTGTGGCGTGCTGACAAAGCTTTTCCACATTTCGGCCATGCTAACCCTGCCTTCTGAGGTGCTGGCGGTGCCCTGGTTGCGTTGGCGACCTCCTCCTCCTCCTCCTCCTCCTCTGCCTTGTGCTTCCACTGCGGCCCCGCTGTCAGATGGGAATGCCAGCAGCATGGCGTCTACCAGCGTGCGCTTGTACTCGCGCATCTTGCGTTCGCGCTCCAGTGAGTGAATTAAGGACGGTACGTTGTCCTTGTAACGGGGATCCAGCAGCGTGGCCACCCAGTAATCAGCACAAGTTAGAATGTGGGCAACTCGGCGGTCGTTGTGGAGACACTGCAGCATGTAATCGCTCATGTGTGCCAGGCTGCCCAGAGGCAACAAAAGGCTGTCCTCTGTGGGAGGTGTATCGTCCGTGTCCTCTGTATCCCCCCAGCCACGCACCAGTGATGGCCATGAGCTGGCCTGGGTGCCACCCTGCTGTGAACATGGTTCCATCTCCTCCTCCAGCTCCTCCTCCTCCTCATCCTCCTCATCCTCCAGAACTGTGCCCCTGCTGGACAATTGTGTCCCTGGCGTTTGTGTGTGCAGGAACCCACCCTCGGAGCCCCTTGCGAATGACTGCCCTGAAAGCCTTGGAAATGTTACCTCTTCATCCTCCTCCTCCTCCTCATCCTGTGCCACATCCTCTTCCATCATCGCCCGAATTGTTTTTTCAAGGAGGCATAGAAGTGGGATAGTTAAGCTGAGAACGGCGTCATTGCCACTGGCCATGTTGGTGGAGTACTCAAAACAGCGCAACAAGGCACACAGGTCTCGCATGGAGGCCCAGTTATTGGTGGTGAAGTGGTGCTGTTCCGCAGAGCGACTCACGCGTGCGTGCTGCAGCTGAAACTCCACTATGGCCTGCTGCTGCTCACACAGTCTTTCCAGCATGTGCAAGGTGGAGTTCCACCTTGTGGGCACGTCACATATGAGGCGGTGAGCGGGAAGGCCGAAGTTACGCTGCAGCGCTGCCAGGCGAGCAGCAGCAGGGTGAGAACGCCGAAAGTGCGCACAAACGGCGCGCACTTTCTGCAGCAGCTCTGACATATCGGGGTAGTTTTTAAGGAACCTCTGCACCACCAAATTCAGCACATGCGCCAGGCAAGGGATGTGCGTCAAACCGGCTAGGCCCAGAGCTGCTATGAGATTTCGCCCGTTATCGCACACCACCAGGCCGGGCTTGAGGCTCGCTGGCAGCAACCACTCATTTGTCTGCTGTTCCATGCTCCTCCACAACTCCTGCGCGGTGTGTGGTTTGTCCCCCAAACAGGCAAGTTGTAAAACTGCCTGCTGTCGTTTACCCCTGACCGTGCTGAAGTTGGTGGTGAAGGTGTTACGCTGTCCGGATGAGGAGGCGGTAGAGGATGAGGAAGCGGAGTAGGAGGAGTTAGGAACAGGAGGCAAACTGAAGCGCCCTGCAATCCTCGGTGGTGGAAGGACATGCGCCAAATTGCTATCCGCCTCAGGCCCATCCGCCACTGCATTTACCCAGTGTGCCGTTAGGGAGATATAACGCCCCTGACCGTGCTTACTGGTCCACGTATCGGTAGTTAGGTGGACCTTGGCACAGATGGCGTTGCGCAGTGCACACCTGATTTTTTCCCCCACTTGGTTGTGCAGGGAAGGGATGACTTGCCTGGAAAAGTAGTGGCGGCTGGGCACGACGTACTGTGGGACAGCCACCGACATAAGGTTTTTAAAACTGTGCGTCTCCACCAGACGGAATGACAGCATTTCAAAGGCCAATAATTTTGAAATGCTGGCATTCAGGGCCAGGGATCGCGGGTGGGTAGGGGGGTACTTCCTCTTCCTCTCAAGTGTTTGGGAGATGGAAAGCTGAACGCTTCCACGGGACATTGTGGAGATGGCTGTTGGTGACCCAGGTGGTGGCGTTGCTGACAGATCGTCTGTTTGCGGGGTGGCAGGTGCCGGTATCACTACAGATGTGGCTGGAGCGGCCGAGACTGCAGCAGAAGAGGAAGCAGGATGAGCCAGAGACGTTTCTTGGTTTTGAAGGTGTGTACTCCACTGCAGCTCGTGCTTTGCACTTAGATGCCTGATCATGCAGGTTGTGCTCAGGTTGAGAAGGTTTATGCCTCGCTTCAAGCTCTGATTGCACAGGGTGCAAACCACTCGTGTCCTGTCATCAGCACATTTTCTAAAGAACTTCCACGCTAGAGAACTCCTTTGAGCTGACTTTGGTGCGCTCGTTCCCTTGCTGCGTTGGGCAGTAGCGGGCGTAGTGTCTAGGGCACGGCCGCTCCGCTTCTGCACCCTGCTCCCTCTTCTGCTGTGCTGGTGGCTCTGTGCGACCACCGCCTCTTCCTCCAAACTACTCAGGTCACCTGCATGACGTTCATTCCATGTGGGGTCGAGGACCTCATCGTCCTCCACATCATCTTCCACCCAGTCTTCACCCCTGCCCTCCTTGTCGGTCTCCACAATGCTGAACGCCGCAGCAGTTGGCACCTGCATTTCGTCATCATCGGAGACGTGCTGCGATGATCCTTGCATGTACTCATCTTGAGAAATAAGTGGTTGGGCATCGCTGCACTCAATCTCTTCCACTTCTGGGGCAGGGCTAGGTGGATGGCCCTGGGAAACCCTGCTGACAGAGTCATCAAAAAGAAGAAGAGACTGCTGTATGGCTTGGGGCTCAGACTGCTTGCCTGATTTGCAAGGGGGTGAGGTGAAAGACGGTTGGACATCGGCTGCAGGTGCCAACTGTGACCTTTCTGCAGTAGACCTGGGTGGGAGACAATGTGAAGGAACTGGAGGCACTGTCAGCAGCAAACCAATCTACTATCGCCTCCACTTGTTCTGGCCTCATCACTTCTAGGGGCGTATGATGCCCTACCAAATACTGATGCAGGTTCTGTCGCCTACTCACACTTGAGGAAGGTGTTTCACTTGTGCGTGTAGCTGGCACAGATCGACCACGTCCTCTCCTTGCAACAGGAGCTCTACCAGCAGCACCACGACCCAGGCCACGGCCCTTATTTGACGGTCTCCTCATATTTCTGTAATTTAAGATCTTGCCCTAGAAAGGTTTTTATTGAATAGCGGAATAGGAAATATGATCCAAAAAAGTGTATGTATCTCGCAAGTACAAAACCACACTAGGCCCCAATTACTATTGTTTCTACCCCTAAAAGGATGGATGAGGAGTAGGAGGAGTATGGAACAGACAGCACCCTAAAATCTTCAGAAGTATGAGATGAACCTCAAAAACTTGGAAAGGTGGATCTCACACGTACCGACACAGACTATCCCGCAATTCAATTGATCCTCAAAGGTTTTTATTGAATAGCGGAATAGGAAATATGATCAAAAAAAGTGTATGTATCTCGCACGTACACCACCACACTAGGCCCCAATTACTATTGTTTGTACCCCTAAAAGGATGGTTGAGCAGTAGGAGGAGGAGTATGGAACAGGCAGCACCCTCAAATCTTCAGAAGTATGAGATGAACCCCAAAAACTTGGAAAGGTGGATCTCACACGTACCGACACAGACTATCACGCAATTTAATTGATCCCCAAAGGTTTTAATTGAATAGCGGAATAGAAAATATGATCAAAAAGAAAGTGTATGTATCTCACACGTACACCACCACACTAGGCCCCAATTACTATTGTTTGTACCCCTAAAAGGATGGTTGAGCAGTAGGAGGAGGAGTATGGAACAGGCAGCACCCTCAAATCTTCAGAAGTATGAGATGAACCCCAAAAACTTGGAAAGGTGGATCTCACACGTACCGACACAGACTATCACGCAATTTAATTGATCCCCAAAGGATTTAATTGAATAGCGGAATAGAAAATATGATCAAAAAGAAAGTGTATGTATCTCACACGTACACCACCACACTAGGCCCCAATTACTATTGTTTGTACCCCTAAAAGGATGGTTGAGCAGTAGGAGGAGGAGTATGGAACAGGCAGCACCCTCAAATGTTCAGAAGTATGAGATTGTGTTCACTGTACCCCACAAAGATTGTGTTCACTGCACCCCACAAAGATTGTGTTCACTGCACCTCAAAAAGGATTTTGTTCACTGCACCCCACAAAGATTGTGTTCACTGCACCCTAAAAGGATTTTGTTCACTGCACCCCAAAAAGATTGTGTTCACTGTACCCCCCAAAGATTGTGTTCACTGCACCCCACAAAGATTCTGTTCCCTGTACCCCACAAAGATTGTGTTCACTGCACCCCACAAAGGATTTTGTTCACTGCACCCCAAAAAGATTGTGTTCACTGCACCCCAAAAAGGATGTTGTTCACTGCACCCCAAAAAGGATTTTGTTCACTGCACCCCAAAAAGATTGTGTTCACTGCACCCCACAAAGATTGTGTTCACTGCACCCCACAAAGGATTTTGTTCACTGCACCCCAAAAATATTGTGTTCACTGTACCCCCCAAAGATTGTGTTCACTGCACCCCACAAAGGATTTTGTTCACTGCACCCCAAAAAGATTGTGTTCACTGTACCCCCCAAATATTGTGTTCACTGCACCCCACAAAGATTCTGTTCACTGTACCCCACAAAGATTGTGTTCACTGCACCCCACAAAGGATTTTGTTCACTGCACCCCAAAAAGATTGTGTTCACTGCACCCCAAAAAGGATTTTGTTCACTGCACCCCAAAAAGGATGTTGTTCACTGCACCCCAAAAAGATTGTGTTCACTGCACCCCACAAAGATTGTGTTCACTGCACCCCACAAAGGATTTTGTTCACTGCACCCCAAAAAGATTGTGTTCACTGCACCCCAAAAAGGATTTTGTTCACTGCACCCCAAAAAGGATGTTGTTCACTGCACCCCAAAAAGGATTTTGTTCACTCCACCCCAAAAAGATTGTGTTCACTGCACCCCACAAAGATTGTGTTCACTGCACCCCAAAAAGGATTTTGTTCACTGCACCCCAAAAAGATTGTGTTCACTGCACCCCAAAAAGGATTTTGTTCACTGCACCCCAAAAAGATTGTGTTCACTGCACCCCAAAAAGGATTTTGTTCACTGCACCCCAAAAAGGATGTTGTTCACTGCACCCCAAAAAGGATTTTGTTCACTGCACCCCACAAAGATTGTGTTCACTGCACCCCACAAAGGATTTTGTTCACTGCACCCCAAAAAGATTGTGTTCACTGCACCCCAAAAAGGATTTTGTTCACTGCACCCCAAAAAGGATGTTGTTCACTGCACCCCAAAAAGGATTTTGTTCACTCCACCCCAAAAAGATTGTGTTCACTGCACCCCACAAAGATTGTGTTCACTGCACCCCAAAAAGGATTTTGTTCACTGCACCCCAAAAAGATTGTGTTCACTGCACCCCACAAAGATTGTGTTCACTGCACCCCACAAAGGATTTTGTTCACTGCACCCCAAAAAGATTGTGTTCACTGCACCCCACAAAGGATTTTGTTCACTGCACCCCAAAAAGATTGTGTTCACTGTACCCCCCAAAGATTGTGTTCACTGCACCCCACAAAGATTCTGTTCACTGTACCCACAAAGATTGTGTTCACTGCACCCTAAAAGGATTTTGTTCACTGCACCCCAAAAAGGATGTTGTTCACTGCACCCCAAAAAGGATTTTGTTCACTGCACCTCAAAAAGGATGTTGTTCACTGCACCCCAAAAAGGATTTTGTTCACTGCACCCCAAAAAGATTGTGTTCACTGCACCCCACAAAGATTGTGTTCACTGCACCCCACAAAGGATTTTGTTCACTGCACCCCAAAAAGATTGTGTTCACTGCACCCCAAAAAGGATTTTGTTCACTGCACCCCAAAAAGGATGTTGTTCACTGCACCCCAAAAAGATTGTGTTCACTGCACCCCACAAAGATTGTGTTCACTGCACCCCACAAAGGATTTTGTTCACTGCACCCCAAAAAGATTGTGTTCACTGCACCCCAAAAAGGATGTTGTTCACTGCACCCCAAAAAGGATTTTGTTCACTGCACCCCAAAAAGATTTTGTTCACTGCACCCCAAAAAGGACGTTGTTCACTGCACCCCAAAAAGATTGTGTTCACTGCAGCCCAAAAAGATTGTGTTCACTGCAGCTCACACACAGAAAAATGGATGTGGATCACTGACACCTGCCTATCTCCTATCCCACACCACACAGCAATATCGATTGTAGTTTGTAGAACACAGTTTCCCTAAAATTCAGCATAGCAGCAGCCTCTCCCTAACAGGATTGAGAAGAGATCGTAGATCAGGATTGAGTGCAGAGTCACCCCACCCCCCACACAGCAATATCGATTGTACTTTGTAGAAGACACTGACCCTATAATTCAGCAGACTCTATCCCTAACATGCCTACAACTCGCCCTGCCTAAACACTCCGACCTGTCCCTCAATTCTATCCGGACACAAATGGTTTTTTCCTGCCTGTCTTTCCCTAATCAGCAGCCAGCACGTTGATGTGTGCTCTGTCCCTGATCTAAGCAGCAGAATGAAGACGCTGCGGCTGCCTGGAACTTATAAAGACTTGGTCACATGCTTCAGACGGCCAATCACAGCTACTGAGACATTTGCAGGCATGGCTGGGATGGCTTAAGGCACACCAGTTAAACGATTGTTGATTGGCTGTTGAAAGCCCGCCATGAAAAGAGCGCCAAAGCATGCAAAACCCGGAAATAAAACGACCGAACACGGATTTTTACCCAAACATACAGTAAAGTGTCCGTGTCCGTGTTCGGGTACAAAAAATCCAATTATTCGGTACGAACACGAATAATACAGTCCGTGTTCGCTCAACACTACTTGCTAATAGTGGTGGCCACTTATCTGCAGGTTTTAGCCTCGGTTCACATTTATGCGATGCGGGAAGGCTGCAAATCCGCAGCCTGTTCCCGCATCGCACACGCACCCCCGGCAGTTCACACTGCCATATGCGATACGCTGGGGGTGTCAATGTAATGTTAACGACACCCCCAGTTTGATCGCATATCGCAGTGCGATCGTGCAGTTCGCACAGGATCGGATCGCACAAGTGTGAACCGCTGTGCGATCCGATCCTGATGCGGCTGCCAAAAAGGGTCCCTGTGCGTGTTTGGTGCGGCTGCGGTGTGAATTTAGCCATACAAACTGTATGGCTAAACTCGCACTGCACAGCCGATGGCATGTAATGTTGGAGCAGTGCGCTCCGACATTATATGCGAACCCCGCACACGCACAAGTGTGAACCGGGGCTAAGTCAAATGCCATCAGAGGTGAACAGAACAATGTCAAAAGTCAAATGCATGGATGAACGAAGGGATAACACAGAGCAGGCACAGGAGCAGCCATTTGAGACATGTATTTTCAAAAAGCAATAAGAGACCCTGACTTCTCTGTGCCAGTTTCCCTTTAGAGAATAACTTCCACCAGCACACCCATAATACACGCCTGGAAAGTCTTAATAAATGAATCCCTACTGTTCTATAAAGTCACCTATTCTAATAGATGTGTATCTTCCAAGTTTGACAAAGTCTGGGGTTGCAGGATTAACTCTAATACCACTCTTTGAGTAAATACATGTGGTTATTATGGAAGGATACCAACTTTATACCACCTTGCAACAAAATTGAACTGGGTGCCAGAATCCCTGATCAAAAACCTTATGTGGTTTGTTGATTACTTGCCTCTCCCTGGATTATCATATCCTGAGTGAGGAAAGTTCCCCTGAAGGATTTTTGTTTGAAGCCTGCTGATCAGGTCACTCTTATTCCCCTTCACGTCCAAACCTCGGGCCAGACATTCCTGTTTGAGCTCTGCCAGCAATCGCTACACTAGACGTAGATAAGATATCCCCCTCCCCCCCAAAAGGGCTCCGCATGATCGCATCCTCCACAGATTGAAGGGTTACCATGCACAGTCAGCACAGCCGTCTAACCTGCACACACGGGAATCCGACGATCCTCCTCATACTGCAGGCGGGGCAAGGCAATCATGAGGCGTACCCACAACAACGTGACAGGAACTAGAGGCAGCCAGCCAGGCAGGTGGGTGGGACTCGGAGCGGGGGCCGTATCAAGCGGCCGGACGGCCCCATCTTAAAGCGGCGATATCGGCCAATTTCTTAAAGCGGCAGCGGCCCCATCTTAAAGCGGCCGTAGCGGCCCCATCTTAAAGCGGCCCACCGGGAAACTTCCCGGTATCCTGGTTGGCCAGTCCGGCCCTGGTTATGTCTACAATTGGAACATGGTATCCCCCTTATTTCCGTTTTTAGGATTTTATGACTTATTTTCTACGGCATTGACTAGAGCAGCCTTTTTAAACCAGGGTGCTCAGTACACTGGGGTGCCTTCGGGTTTCTTCAGGGGTGCCTTGGCAAAATGCCCATAAAATTGCTCCAAAATTGTTTATAAGCTGGCAGCAGAAAGGTTGTAATGGTGCACAATGAAAACCATCTACCCGCCAACAACCAATTACATCATTGGTTAATAAGGAAAACATCTGGAGCCTGCACAGAATCCTTGTTTGCACCTCCTCTGCCCCTTGTAGGCTGTGAACACACAAGCAAGATAAAATACCTCTTCTCCTGCAGCATTAGTGGATGATGGCTGGATGAGCAGCATGGCAATTTCTGGCAAGACACTGTTGGTGTTGGAATTTGTTGGAAGCCTTGACCACTGTAAGCAAGTTGTAGGCTGTGAACACTCAAACAAGATGGACTCCCTTCTCTTCTCCAGCAGCATTAGTGGATGGTGGTATGGCTTATGAGGATTTTATTGGAAAGGGGGGATAACGAACCAGAAGCAGATTGGAATACAATAGACAATCACAGTCTGCTTAAACTAATAACACACAAAGAATTACATTTTGCCATGTTTTTATTGAACACACCATATAACATTCACATTGCAGGTGGAAAAAGTATGTGAACTCTTGGATTTAATAACTGGTTGAACCTCCTTTGGCAGCAATAACTTCAACCAAACGTTTCCTGTAGTTGCAGATCAGACGTGCACAATGGTCAGGAGTAATTCTTGACCATTCCTCTTTACAGAACTGTTTCAGTTCCGCAATAATCTTGGGATGTCTGGTGTGAATCGCTTTCTTGAGGTCATGCCACAGCATCTCAATCGGGTTGAGGTCAGGACTCTGACTGGGCCACTTCAGAAGGCGTATTTTCTTCTGTTTAAGCCATTCTGTAGTTGATTTACTTCTATGCTTTGGGTAATTGTCCTGTTGCAACACCCATCTTCTGTTGAGCTTCAGCTGGTAGACAGATGGCCTTAAGTTCTCCTGCAAAATGTCTTGATAAACTTGGGAATTAAATTTTCCTTCGACGATAGCAATCTGTCCAGGCCCTGACGCAGCAAAGCAGCCCCAAACCATGATGCCCCCACCACCATACTTCACAGTTGGGGTGAGGTTTTGATGTTGGTGTGCTGTGTCTCTTTTACGCCACACATAGTGTTGTGTGTCTCTTCCAAACAACTCAACTTTGGTTTTATCTGTCCACAGAATATTTTGCCAGTACTGCTGTGGAACATCCAGGTGCTCTTGTGCAAACTGTAAACATGCAGCAATGTTTGGTTTGGACAGCAGTGGCTTCCTCTGTGGTATCCTCCCATGAAATTCATTCTTGTTTCGTTTTTTACGTATTGTAGATTCACTAACAGCGATGTTAGCATTTGCCAGTGACTTTTGTAAGTGTTTAGCTGACACTCTAGGATTCTTCTTCACCTCATTGAGCAGTCTGCGCTGTGCTCTTGCAGTCATCTTTACAGGACGGCCACTCCTAAGGAGAGTAGCAGCAGTGCTGAACTTTTTCCATTCATAGACAATTTGTCTTACCGTGGACTGATGAACAGCAAGGCTTTTGGAGATACTTTTATAACCCTTTCCAGCTTTATGCAAGTCAACAATTCTTAATTGTAGGTCTTCTGAGATCTCTTTTGTGCGAGGCATCATTCACATCAGGCAATGCTTCTTGTGAAAAGCAAACCCAGAACTGGTGTTTTTTTTTTTTTTTATAGGGCAGCTGTAACCAACACCTCCAATTTGATCTCATTGATTGGACTCCAGTTGGCTGACAACTCACTCTAATTAGCTCTTGGAGATGTCATTAGTCTAGGGGTTCACATACTTTTTCCACCTGCACTGTGAATGTTTACATGGTGTGTTCAATAAAAACATGGCAACATTTCATTCTTTGTGTGTTATTAGTTTAAGCAGACTGTGATTGTCTATTGTGACTTAGATGATGATCAGATCACATTTTATGACCAATTTGTGCAGAAATCCATATCATTCCAAAGGATTCACATACTTTTTCTTGCAGCTGTAGAAGGATCACATGGGCTCTATGATCATTGCAGGGAGAAGAATGGTCAGCTATGTTTACAACAGCTGACCATTCTTCTCTCTCAGCGGGGAATGATCACAGGTGTCAGGCGGCAATCGGAGCTGTCTGCCCGCTGCATCAGCTTCCCTGCTGACGAGCGGGGGCGGGAGCGCCAGCGGCGGCGCGCACTCACCCCCTAGCTGCCTGAGCGCAACCGACATATACCTACGGCGGTTCACGCAGGAGCGGCTGCCTGCCACTGTATAACTGCGTTGGGCAGTCATAAAGTGGTTAAGCAACTCAGTTAGGTCTCTTCCCTGCCTCTATCCTGTGATTGGATAGTAAAGAAACAGCAACAAATTGGTAAAGTCAGCTTTCTGCTATTCACGTCTTTCAATTTTAGCAAATGTACATGCAGAAGGCTGTCCATCTTCTTCTAGTTTAAATTCTATTATTATTAAGTGTTCTTGCCTATGACAGTCAACTTTTGTGTGCACGATGTGTCATCGCACCCTTTTCCCTAACCAAGTCAAACATTGCATTAACAGCAATTACAAGAATAATCTACACATTGTTTCTGCCTGTTTGACAGGGAAATATATCCATGTGTGCAACAATCACTGTCAAGGCCCTGAACAATGCACCATACCAGATAAAAGGACCAAAGAATGGATTTGTCACAACTGTGATTCACATTTAAAAGCAGGACACAAATCATCCATCGCTGTGGCTAACAACATGGAGCTGACGCCCATTCCCCCAGAGCTCTGCGATTTGAATGTGCTGGAAAGACAACTTTTGGCCAAAACACTGTCATTTGCCAAGATCATCACACTTCCCAAAGGTCGACAGGCAGCTATACAGGGCGTTGTAGTGTGTGTTCCATCCGAGGTGGAAACCACGGTCAATACTCTACCAAGATCGCACAGCACATCCCAGTTACACAGAGGGAAGCTGAAAAGATGTGTGACTTACAAAGGCCACCAGCTGTTTCACAATGTCAACATGAGAAATGTAGTAGTAGGTCTGTCAAAACTCATTTACACACACCCCGACTACAGTGACATTTCCATCAGAGTGGATGAGACAGTCACTGATGATAATGATGCTGATAATGATGATGGGATGGAACTTGACAGTTGTGATGAAACTGAAATGATGGAGATACTTGAACGCATCGAAAATTGTGATCCATCAGAGGTACAGTCTGCAGGTTTAACGGCTGCTTCTGAGCAACAAGAAGGCCATGACCAAAAACCTCCCAATGCAGAGGATGAGAAGGATGCACAAAGACTTGGAATTGGCCTAGACAGCTGTTTGCAGCCATCTGACCTTGGAGAGGAAGCACTGACACACAGTGATAGAATTTTCTGCATTGCACCTGCACAAGGAAACACACCTGTCAGCTTCTTTAAAGTTCCTAGGCTTGAGGCAAAGGCTTTCTCTGCTCAGTTCCCTACTGGACAGAATACACTGGACCAGGCAAGACAAGTCAAACTGTCCCCGAGCATGTATTTCAATGCAAGGCTTTTTTGTGTTGATACTCGTTTTGCAAGAGACACAAGCTACCTCTTCTTTGCGCAGTTTGTTACAGAGACACAGATGGCCAAAAGCAGCATGTCCATCCAGTTAAGAAAAGGAAATCCCAATACCAGTGATGGACAAAAAATATCCAACAAGTTGATACAGGACAAGCGTGTGGTTCATGCAACCACTGAGAGGGAGTCCAGCTTACTGGGATAAAAATCAGAAGAATTTGCTAGTCATGGTCAGACAATTGGGTAAGCCAACTTTTTTTTCTTACCTTCTCTGCTGCAGAATTCAGATGGCCAGAGGTAATAACGGCAATAAAGGTGCAACAAGGTCAAAATGTGGATTTTGCAGAGCTAGACTGGGCTGAAAAGTGTGACATTCTTCGAGGCAACTCAGTGACACCATGCGCATGTTTAACAAATGGGTTGATGCTCTGATACGAGAGCTGCTGTTGGGTCCTGCACAGCCAATCAGTGAAGTTATCGATTACTTTTACCGGGTTGAATTTCAGACGAGAGGGAGCCCTCATATACATTGTCTCTGTTGGGTAGCAGGAGCTCCTATATTTGGACAAGACAGTGATGACAAGGTGTGTGCCTTTATAGATCATAACATCTCATGCCAGCTGCCTGATGAAGCCAAACAGGCCTCACTTCACAGATTTGTAACAGAACTTCAAATGCACAGCAAATCTCATTCAAAATCGTGCAAGAAAGATAACAGATTATGCAGATTTGGATTTCCAAAGCCACCTGTTAGAAAAACTTACCCGATGCCAGAGGAACAAGGAGATCGTGCAATGAAACCGCAGGCAGCCAAAAACAAACTGAAACCAGTCTGGGATTTGCTTAATAACCTTAAAGTGCAGCTTGAAGACATGTCACAGCTACTGGCACAGTATGATATGATTTGGAATCAGTACAACTCGTACATTAAGGCACTGACCTCCTCAAGCATGATTCTAATGAAGCATAATGTCAAGGACTGCTGGGTGAACAACTACAATGCACATTTGCTGACGGCCTGGAACGCCAACATGGACATCCAGTACATTCTTGATGAGTATGGTTGCATCATGTACATGTTGTCCTACATATCCAAGCCAGAACGCGAGCTGAGTGACTATCTCCAAACAATAGTCAAAGAAATGAGTCCAGAGACAGAACGAGAAAAAATGAAAGAAGTTTTTCTTTGTCCTGGGAGTAAGTATCCTCCCAGAAGAGTGCCTCACTCACACCCCCTGGGGAAAACAGTGGTGCGATCTGTGACCAGGACACAGCAGATAATTGTACAGGCCTACTGTGACCAGCCCTGGTACCATGTGGTCATTGTGAACAATCACATATACAGTAAAAAACAAGGCTGTCATTCATAATGCTATTGTTTACTACTGTGGGATCCCTGTGATTGGTCACAGCAATCACATGGTACCAGGGTCAGTCAAAGCGGTCCTGTACCATGTACTGTAATAGCTGTGACCTATCATAGCACAAAGATTTCATGAATGTAAAAAAAATCCTTGATTACCCAGAGTAATACAGTGTCACAATGGTGACACTGCACTGCTCTGGTGACAATAAGTAAAAACAAAATTGTAAAAAAAAAAAAAAATGGTAAAAAATTGTAAAGAAGTGTAAAAACTAAATTGGTAAAAACTAGTTTAGAATTTTATATATATATATATATATATATATATATATATATATATATATATATATATATATATATATATATATATACTGTACTTGTATATATATATATATTTTTTTTTTTTATTTTTTTTCTTACATACTGTCTTAGAGTAAGTGCTGCGTCACTATAGTGAAATTGTTCCGTTGTGGTGTTGATCAAGTACAATGGCTAGCTTCTCTGATATCGCAGAATGTTGGTGCCACCAGCCATCATCTCATCACCACCAAAGCATCACTGCCATCTACTCACAGTGCCCCTAATCACAATGTTTCTCTCACAGTGCTCTTAATTACCCCTGTTCACAGACAGTGCCCCTAATCCCCGCCACACACTTACAGTGTCCCTAATCACTGCCCAATCACAGTTTACCTGATCACCACCACACAGTTATACTGTAATGTCCTTAATCACCACCACACCAGTTACAGTGTCCCTGATAGCTGCCACACCTGTCATATTGTCCCTGATCATTGGCACGCCAGTCATATTTTCTCTGGTCACTGCCACACCAGTCATATTGTCTCTAATCACTGCTACACCAGTTACTATGTTCCTGATCACTGCCATACCAAGTACAGTGTCCTTAATCACCGCCACACTAGTCCCAGTGCCCATGATCATAGCCACACAAGTCATATTTTTCGTAATTACTGCCAAACCAGTCCTTTTGTCCCTGATCACCACCACTTGAGTTATAGTGTCCCTGATTACCACCACAACAGTGCAGTGTTGCCTCTGCCTGCTGCCTGTGCTAACTCTGGCCTGTTTATTGACCACATTTCTGCCTGCTGCCTGGACCGAATGGTTGCCTGTTTGTTGACCATGTGGATGCCAGTGGCCTGAACTGACCCATCTACACATCCTGATGACTACATTCCTGCGAGACACCAGGCAAGTTAACCTGACATTCATTGGAGCAGCCACGTACCAGTAGGCTAGGCTTGCTTGGCTTATAGGAACTGGGACTGCTATAGGTAATGCTACACTAAGCTATATTCCCTGATCACTCGTTACATAGTTAGATAGTTAGTCTGGTTGAAAAAGGTCTATCTAGTTCAACCAATAAAACGTAAAAAAAAAAAAAAAATTACAATCCTATATACACAACCCTATACCCACAGTTGATTGAGAGGAAGGCAAAAACAGCAAAGCATGATCCAAATTGCTCTAGCAGAGGAAAGAATTTCTTTCCTGATCGCCCAAAAGCCAATTGGATATTCCCTGGATCATCTTTACCTATAAATATCAGTATCCAGTTGTATTGTGTACAGTTAGGAAAGAATCCAGGCCTTTTTTACTAAATCTACTGAACCAGCTCTTGAGGGAGTCTATAGAGGTGTCCATTACAGTATATTGGTTTTGAAACAATTGGTTGATTTGATTACATAAATCAACACATGATACACAAGATACAATGTTCAGTATATAATCAGTCCAAAAATGAAAACGTCTCAAACATGGGGTATTGCCAAACTTGGGAGAAGAAACAGAATGCGATGTAGTAAAAAAGCAGGTGCGCTAAACAAATATAAAAAAGTACTACTAAAATAGAACAAATTGCAAAGGAGTCAAAACTGGTAGGTGTGTGCTGTGTTGCATGAAGGGTATATCTCCTCAATAGGATACTATAACCACAGTGCAAGAAAAACACAACAAAGTAAATAACAAAATCAGATAAAGGTAACTAATATCCTGAATGCATGTGAACCAAAAACGTGTCAAACTATGAATAAGTGCAACTGTGCAAAAGGTGCAAAGTCCAAATAAAGTGTCCGTGATCAAAAAAAAACAGAACAAGTGATGTTCCAAGTGATAGTCCCAAGACAACTGGATGTGCTTGATATCCCACCACCGATATGGATTGGCTTCTTACCAGAGTTAAGAATTAAAGGGCATATATGTGACCAGATCCACATTAAGAAATCACATGCTGGGGAGAGGGAAAAGAAAATATCTTACCGCACCTTCCTTATCAGGGAGGGGGAGGGTGAGCCTCTTACCAGATCAATAAACTGTGAGGGCTTTAGATATTTCTTGGCTGAAAGTGGATTCCCTCCTATCCTCTAGATCCTCCGAGAGGTTCCTATAGTCCGCGGCTGCCTGCAGTGCAGACCGCGGCGATGTGTGTGACGATGCAGCGATTCCTCTCTGACGCGTTTCCTCCCATTATTAGCATCAACTGAGATAGGAGATGCCCGTATTGGGAGGAAACGCGGCAGAGAGGAGGTGCCGCGGACTATAGGAACCTCTCAGAAGTTATCTTTGGTGTCTCAGACTTGATGCTTTTGTAAGTGTACTCTTTTTTATTTAATAAAATTGGTCTGAGGGTAATGCACTATTAGTTGCTTTTGTCCTTCATGTTACACTACGAGGATCAGTATTAACCATAGATTGCCAGAGGTACCGGTCCATCTTCATATCTGGAGGATAGGAGGGAATCCACTTTTAGCCAAGAAATATCTAAAGCCCTCACAGTGTATTGATCCGGTAAGAGGCTCACCCTCCCCCTCCCTGATAAGGAAGGTGCAGGAAGATATTTTCTTTTCCCTCTTGTCACGGAACCATGTACCAGACGTACAACAACAGATAAGTGAAAATAAGAAGGCTTTATTGAAAATCAAGCTGTAAAGCAAAAGTCCAAACGGATGGCGAAACCGAGGCAGAGTCCTTGCGAAGCCAGAGGTCAGGAACCAGGAGGGTAGTCAGACGAAGCCGGGATCAGGAACCAGCAGGGTAGTCAGACGAAGCCAGGATCAGGAACCAGCAGGGTAGTCAGACGAAGCCAGGATCAGGAACCAGCAGGGTAGTCAGACGAAGCCAGGATCAGGAACCAGCAAGGTAGTCAGACGAAGCCAGGATCAGAGACCAGAAGCAGCAGCAGTCTTAGAAGCATGTGAACACAGGAGGACCAAGCAGGGAACTGAAGCCACAGACCTCCTATATATATGAGCTAGGCATCCAGCTCCTCCCAGTGGGAAGGAGGAGCCGCAGGGAGGGAGGCTACAAGAAACCCAGAAACCAAGATGGCCGCCAGCACATGTCAAACGAAGGAGAACAGCAAGAAGGTAAGACCATGACAGTACCTCCCCCTCAAGGGCCCCTCCTCCGCGGAGTAAAGAACGGTTTCTGAGGGAAGCGTGCGTGGAAGGCTCGGAGCAAGGCAGGAGCATGGACATCTGCGGAGGGAACCCAGGAATGCTCCTCTGGACCATAACCACGCCAATGAACCAAAAACTGCACCCGACCGCGGACCAGGCGTGAGTCCAGGATATTGCTCACCTCATACTCCTCACGATTGCCCACTCGGACCGGACGAGGCCGAGGGACCGAGGAAGTGAAACGATTACACACCAGTGGCTTCAACAGGGAGACATGAAACACGTTGGAGATCCGCATGCCAGGAGGAAGCGCAAGGGCATAGGCTACCGGGTTTACCCTGCGAAGCACTCGGAAGGGACCAACAAAGCGAGGCGCCAGCTTGGGAGTGGGCACTCGAAGGTTGAGGTTGCGGGTGGACAACCATACACGGTCTCCGGCCTGGTAGGAAGGAGCAGGCGCTCGTCTGCGATCAGCCTGGAGTCTCTGGCGCTGCGCAGAGACCTCAAGGGACTTCTGGATCTGTACCCAAGAAGCACGTAGGACGGAAAGGTGATCCTCCACAGCCGGAATATCCTGGGGAGAGAATACCTCCGGTAACACGGCAGGTTGGAACCCATAGTTGGCCATGAAGGGAGACGTCCCAGAGGAAGAGTTCACCGCCGTGTTCCTGGCAAACTCAGCCCAAGGCAGGAGGTCAACCCAATTGTCTTGGTGATCGGAGACATAGCAACGAAGGAATTGCTCCAAGGCCTGATTGGATCGTTCTGCGGCCCCATTGGACTGAGGGTGGTAGGCCGAGGAGAAGGAGAGATGAATCCCCAAATGGGAGCAAAAGGCGCGCCAGAACCTGGACACAAACTGACTCCCCCGATCCGACACAATCTCCTTGGGCAAACCGTGCAACCGGAAGACCTCCCTGGCAAAAATCGTGGCCAACTCCTGTGCAGAGGGTAACTTCTTGAGAGGAACACAGTGGCACATTTTGGAAAACCGATCCACAATCATGAGAATGACCGTATGGCCTCGGGATGCAGGGAGGTCCACAATGAAATCCATCCACAGGTGTGACCATGGGCGCTCCCCGGTGGCTAAGGGTTGCAGAAGGCCCAACAGAAGGTGCCGAGGGGACTTACTCTGGGCACAAACGGAGCATGCCGCTACATATGCGGCGATGTCGGAAAGTAGGGAAGGCCACCAGAACAGATGTGAAACAGCCCAGGACAGCTGATTCTTTCCAGGATGCCCCGCGGTCTTGGAGTTATGGTAGGTTCGCAACAACCGAGTGCGCAACTCCTCAGGCACAAAACATCTGCCGTTGGGTCTCCCAGAGGGAGCACCAGATTGAGCCGCCAAAATCTGCTCACCCAGGGGAGAGGTCAGGCTGGTGCGAATGGCGGCCAGGATCTGATTCGGAGGTATGACCGAAGTCGGAATTGACTCTTCCCTGGACAGGTCGGAGTACTGCCGTGATAAGGCATCCGCCCTGATGTTCTTGGAACCGGGTAGGTAGGAGACCACGTAATTAAAACGTGACAAGAACAGAGCCCATCTGGCCTGATGTGGTGTCAATCTCTTGGCCTCAGAGAGGTAGGTCAGATTCTTGTGGTCCGTCAGGATGAGGACCGGAACCACCGAACCCTCGAGCAAGTGCCTCCATTCTTTAAGAGCCTGCACGATGGCCAATAACTCCCTGTCACCAATCTGGTAGTTGCACTCCGCGGAAGACAGTTTCCGGGAGTAAAACCCACAAGGAAGCAGAGGACCCTCTGGTGTTCTACGCTGAGACAGAAGGGCGCCTACTCCCGTCTCAGACGCGTCCACCTCGAGGACAAAGGGCAACCCAGGGTTGGGATGCGACAGAATCGGAGCCGACACAAAGGCGGACTTTAGAGCCTCAAAAGCTCGGATGGCCTCGGGCGGCCAGACCTGGGAATTACTGCCCTTCCTGGTCAGATCCGTGAGAGGCTTGGCTAGCATGGAAAAGTCCCTGATGAACTTCCGATAATAATTGGCGAAGCCCAAAAAGCGCTGCAGGGAGCGAAGACCACTGGGCTGGGGCCACTGTAAGACAGCCGAAACCTTCTCAGGATCCATGGAGAACCCCTCAGCGGAAATTATGTAACCTAAGAAGGTTACCTGGGATCGGTGAAATTCGCATTTCTCAAGCTTACCGAACAGCTTGTTCTCTCGTAACCGTTGCAACACTCGTTTGACATCCAGAATGTGGGTCTCCATGGACTCAGAATATACCAAGATGTCATCCAAATAGACCACCGCACACTGCTGCAACAGGTCACGGAAAACATCGTTGATGAATTCCTGAAAGACTGCGGGCGCATTGCACAGTCCAAAGGGCATAACCAAGGATTCATAATGACCGGTCCTGGTGTTAAACGCGGTCTTCCACTCATCGCCCGCCTTGATCCTTACGAGGTTATATGCCGCCCTCAGGTCGAGTTTGGTAAAGACCGTGGCCCCTTTAAGGCGATCGAACAGCTCGGAAATCAAGGGTATCGGGTAAGCGTTCTTGATCGTGATGCGATTGAGACCCCTGTAATCGATGCAAGGCCTCAACTCACCGCCCTTCTTTTTCACAAAGAAAAATCCAGCCCCTGCCGGGGACGAGGATTTGCGAATGTGTCCGCGTGAAAGCGCCTCCCTCACGTACTCCTCCATGGCCTCATTCTCCGCTACCGACAGTGGATAGACTTTGCCACGAGGAGGAACGGCACCAGATTGTAACTCGATAGCACAATCGTATGGACGGTGCGGAGGTAGGGCAACCGCGCGCACCTTATCGAATACATCCCGGTACTCCTCGTATTCAGGGGGCAACAGAGAGTCCGAGGAAGTACACAGCAACTTGACAGGCCCATGGATGCAACTAGCCCCACACTGCGGTGACCACGAGAGGATCTCGGCCGATCTCCAATCGAAAATCGGATTATGCTTCTGGAGCCAGGGGTACCCCAATACCACCGAGTAGTGTGGAGACGAAATAACCTGGAAGCAGACCGACTCTCTGTGGACGGCACCAATGGCTAACCCCACTGGAAGGGTCTCATGAGTCACGTGTGGCGGCAGAAGGGGTCTGCCGTCTATTGCCTCAAGAGCCAGAGGAGAACCTCGAGCCTGCAGAGGAATGGAATTGGCGGCAGCGAACACACTATCAATGAACAAACCACCAGCACCAGAGTCCACCAACGCCTGGGTCGTCACCGAGCCCCCGACCCAGGAGAGGACAACAGTGATCAGTGGTTTGTCAACACGGGAAACCGGGGACGAGGAGACTCCACCCAAGATCTGCCCCCGACAGGATCTCAGGTGCGAGCGTTTCCCGGACGGTTCGGACATGCCAACCGAAAATGCCCACCGAGACCACAGTACATGCATCGGCCCTCGCGTCTCCGGAGTACCCTCTCCCCCTCGGACAGGTGAGCAAACCCCAGCTGCATGGGTTCACCCCCAGACAAGTCATCCCCAGGAGGCGTGGGAGGAGAGGGAGGCACGGGTGGGACAGCAATGGTAGGCGCCAATCTGTTAGGAGGCCTCCGCAGACTCTCCTTAAAGGAAGGTCTCTCCCTGAGTCTGGTGTCAATCAAAATCAGGAAAGAAATAAGAGACTCGAGCTCCACTGGTAGGTCCTTAGCTGCAACGTCATCCTTCAAGGCATCCGAGAGACCATGAGAGAAAGCAGCGACCAGAGCCTCATTATTCCAGCCCACCTCTGCTGCCAGGGTACGAAACTCAATGGCGTATTCAGCTACGGATCGTGAACCCTGTCTGATGGACATAAGGAGCTTCGCAGCAGAGGCAGCACGAGCCGGCACATCGAATACCTTCCGAAGAGAAGCAACAAAACCGGAAAACTCGGCAACCACCGGATTGTTGTTCTCCCATAAAGGGCTGGCCCAGGCCAAGGCCTTGTCCGAGAGCAGCGAGATTAAGAAGCCCACCTTTGATCTCTCAGTAGGAAAGGCATGTGGCAGCAACTCGAAATAAATGCCCACCTGGTTAAGGAAACCTCGGCACTGAGTTGGCTCTCCCCCAAAGCGCTGTGGAAGGGGGGCAGAACCGGACATACCCCGAAACACCGCAGGCGCAACAACAGGTGTCGGGGTAGACTCTGGCGCAACAACCGGAGCGGCAGTAGGAGCGGGCCCAGGAGCGACAACCGACCCATCGGCAACGGGAGCAAAATGAGCCGTGCGTTCAAGCAGGGTTTGCAACGCCACGGCGAACTGACCAAACAGGTGATCCTGCTGATCAAGTCTGGCAACCAGCGTGGGTAGTGAGGATGGCCCTGTACCGTCAGAATTCATGGCCTGTGGTACCGTGCGTTCAAGCAGGGTTTGCAACGCCACGGCGAACCGACCCAACAGGTGATCCTGCTGATCAAGTCTGGCAACCAGCGTGGGTAGCGAGGATGGCCCTGTACCGTCAGAATTCATGGCTTGGTCCTAATGGAACGGAACCATGAACCAGACGTACAACAACAGATAAGTGAAAATAAGAAGGCTTTATTGAAAATCAAGCTGTAAAGCAAAAGTCCAAACGGATGGCGAAACCGAGGCAGAGTCCTTGCGAAGCCAGAGGTCAGGAACCAGGAGGGTAGTCAGACGAAGCCGGGATCAGGAACCAGCAGGGTAGTCAGACGAAGCCAGGATCAGGAACCAGCAGGGTAGTCAGACGAAGCCAGGATCAGGAACCAGCAGGGTAGTCAGACGAAGCCAGGATCAGGAACCAGCAGGGTAGTCAGACGAAGCCAGGATCAGAGACCAGAAGCAGCAGCAGTCTTAGAAGCATGTGAACACAGGAGGACCAAGCAGGGAACTGAAGCCACAGACCTCCTATATATATGAGCTAGGCATCCAGCTCCTCCCAGTGGGAAGGAGGAGCTGCAGGGAGGGAGGCTACAAGAAACCCAGAAACCAAGATGGCCGCCAGCACATGTCAAACGAAGGAGAACAGCAAGAAGGTAAGACCATGACACCTCTCCCCAGCATGTGATTTGTTAATGTGGATCTGGTCACATATATGCTCTTTAATTCTTAACTCTGGTAAGATGCCAATCCATATCGGTGGTGGGATATCAAGCACATCCAGTTGTCTTGGGACTATCACTTGGAACATCACTTGTTCTGTTTGTTTTTGATCACGGACACTTTATTTGGACTTTGCACCTTTTGCACAGTTGCACTTATTCATAGTTTAACACGTTTTTGGTTCACATGCATTCAGGATATTAGTTACCTTTATCTGATATTGTTATTTACTTTGTTGTGTTTTTCTTGCAATGTGGTTATAGTATCCTATTGAGGAGATATACCTTTCATGCAAAACAGCACACACCTACCGGTTTTGACTCATCCTTTGAAATTTGTTCTATTTTAGTAGAACTTTTTTATATTTGTTTAGCGCACCTGCTTTTTTACTTCATTTCATTATTCCCCATTTTGGATCTAAGGTCGCAGCTTTACATATCACCCATTTTCATCAGCGCACTTTCCACACTTTCCACAAGAAACAGAATGTGTTTTGAGGTGTATGGTATGCCTATGCTGTGTGTGAGAAATATCTAATTAAACTGACAACCTTGTGTAAAAAAATAATTTTAATTTTCTTTCTGCATTTTTCAAAAACGTGTGGCAAAACCTGAAGTCTTCAAAAGGCTCACCATGCTTCCTAAAATACAATGGGGTATTTGCTTTCCGAAATGGGGGTCATTTTGTTAGTTTTTCCACTGTTCTGGTGTGAGAGGTAGTCAGGAAATTAGATGGGGATTTATGCCTCTAGAACAGTGATGGCGAACCTTGGCACCCCAGATGTTTTGGAACTACATTTCCCATGATGCTCATGCACTTTGCAGTGTAGATGAGCATCGTGGGAAATGTAGTTCCAAAACATCTGGGGTGCCAAGGTTCGCCATCACTGCTCTAGAACATTTGAAGGTGCTCCTTGCAAAGAACTTGCAAGGAACTTCCACCATGCTTCACTGTTGCCTGCAGACATTCATTATTGTACTGCTCTCCAGCCCTTTTTGTGACATCAGTCCAGTGCACCTGCTGCCATTTTTCTGCACCCAAGTTCCTATGCTTTCTTGTGTCTGCAGGCAACAGTGAAGCATGGTGAACAGGCCCGGACTGGGACAAAAAATAGGCCCGGGCATTTTAGGCTGAGCAGCCCATTTTTTTTTTTTTTTTAACAAAATGACCAATGATGAACAACTACCGGTTTCTCTATGTTTTTTAGTTATATTTAGCCTGCACACCCATGCGATCCGATTCTGCAAATCGCGCTGCGTTTTGGAAACTGATTGCGGGGTGTCGGTAACCTAACATACACTCCACAACCAAACATACACTCCACAACCTAACATACACTCCGCAACCTAACATACACTCCACAACCTAACATACACTCGGGAACCTAACATACACTCGGGAACCTAACATACACTCCGCAACCTAACGTACACTCCTCAACCTAACATACACTCCGCAATCTGTTTGCATGGACGGGTTGCTATTTAGATTAAGTCCGCATTTGGTGTGAACCCAGGCTAAGAGATAACAGGTAATTTTAGGGTACATTAAAAATATATTACCCAATTTTTGGGTAAAATATAAAAGATGAGTTTGTGTCAAGTAAATAAATACCCAACATGTCAAACCTTAAGACTATGCATGCCCGAAAATAGCAACACATTTCAGTACCCTATATTTTCCATAGGCAAAGCTATTAAAGATCATAGAGGTCATCAGTTCAGAGTTGCCATGAATAATGATCCTATAATTATTGCTCTCATTCCAGTGTGCAGGGTGATATATTACACGTGTAGTAAAATCAAGGTTTTTGTTCACAGGTGCCCCCAAAATTTGTATGTAGTTTCGTATGGTGGTGGTGGGATAGGGATGACATCAGTAGCAGTGGTAGTGGGGATAGGGGTGACATCAGTGGCAGTGGTGGTGGGGATAGGGGTGACATCAGTGGTGGTGGGGATAGGGGTGACATCAGTGGTGGTGGGGATAGGGGTGACATCAGTGGCAGTGGTGGTGGGGATAGGGGTTACATCAGTGGCAGTGGTGGTGGGGATAGGGGTTACATCAGTGACAGTGGGAATAGGAATGACACCAGTGGCAGTGGGAATAGGAATGACATCAGTGGCAGTGGGAATAGGAATGACATCAGTGGCAGTGGGGATTGGGATGACATCAGTGGCAGTGGTGGGGATAGGGGTTACATCAGTGGCAGTGGTGGTGAGGATAGGGGTGACATTGGTGGTGGGGATAGGGGTGACATCAGTGGCAGTGGTGGTGGGGACAGGGGTTACATCAGTGGCAGTGGGAATAGGAATGACATCAGTGGCAGTGGGGATAGGGGTGACATCAGTGGCAGTGGTGGTGGGGATAGGCGTTACATCAGTGGCAGTGGGAATAGGAATGACATCAGTGGCAGTGGGAATAGGAATGACATCAGTGGCAGTGGGGATTGCGATGACATCAGTGGCAGTGGTGGGGATAGGGATGAGATCAGTGGTGGTGGTGGTGGGGATAGCGTTGACATCAGTGGTGGTTGGGATAGAGATAACATCAGTGTTGAGGATAGGGTTGACATCAGTGGGAGTAGTGATAAGGATACGGATAACATCAGTGGCAGTGGTGGTGGGGATAAGGATGACATCAGTGGCAGTGGTGGTGGGGATAGGAATGACAATGTTCACTGCCACTGATGTCATCCCTATCCTCACCACCATTGCCACTGATGTCATCACTATCCCCACCTCCCCACCACCACCGCTACTGATGTTATCCCTATCCCCCCCATCACCACTGCCTCATGGGAGGGGTAGAGATCAGACAGAGGGATGGCCGTGGGAGGGATGTGATTAGGCAGAAGGATGGCAGTGGGAGGGATGGGATCAGGCAGAGGGATGGCGGTGGGAGAGATGGAATCAGGCAGAGGGGTGGCAGTGGGAGGGATGGGATCAGGCAGAGGGGTGGCGGTGGGAGGGATGGGATCAGGCAGAGGGGTGGCGGTGGGAGGGATGGGATCAGGCAGAGGGATGGCGGTGGGAGAGATGGGATGAGGCAGAGGGATGGCGGTGGGATGGATGAGATGAGGCAGAGCAGAGGGATGGCGGTGGGATGGATGGGTTGAGGCAGAGCAGAGGGATGGCGGTGGGATGGATGGGATGAGGCAGAGCAGAGGATGGCGGTGGGATGGATGGGATGAGGCACAGCAGAGGGATGGAGGTGGGATGGATGGGATGAGGCACAGCAGAGGGATGGCGGTGGGATGGATTGGATGAGGCACAGCAGTGGGATGGCGGTGGGATGAGGCACAGCAGAGGGATGGCGGTTGGATGGATGGGATGAGGCACAGCAGAGGGATGGAGGTGGGATGGATGGGATGAGGCACAGCAGAGGGATGGCGGTGGGATGGATGGGATGAGGCACATCAGAGGGATGGAGGTGGGATGGATGGGATGAGGCACAGCAGAGGGATGGAGGTGGGATGGATGGGATGAGGCACAGCAGAGGGATGGCGGTGGGATGGATGGGATGAGGCACAGCAGAGGGTTAGAGGTGGGATGGATGGGATGAGGCACAGCAGAGGGTTGGAGGTGGGATGGATGGGATGAGGCAGAGCAGAGGGTTGGAGGTGGGATGGATGGGATGAGGCACAGCAGAGGGTTGGAGGTGGGATGGATGGGATGAGGCACAGCAGAGGGTTGGAGGTGGGATGGATGGGATGAGGCAGAGCAGAGGGTTGGAGGTGGGATGGATGGGATGAGGCACAGCAGAGGGTTGGAGGTGGGATGGATGGGATGAGGCAGAGCAGAGGGTTGGAGGTGGGATGGATGGGATGAGGCACAGCAGAGGGTTGGAGGTGGGATGGATGGGATGAGGCAGAGCAGAGGGTTGGAGGTGGGATGGATGGGATGAGGCACAGCAGAGGGTTGGAGGTAGGATGGATGGGATGAGGCAGAGCAGAGGGTTGGAGGTGGGATGGATGGGATGAGGCACAGCAGAGGGTTGGAGGTGGGATGGATGGGATGAGGCACAGCAGAGGGTTGGAGGTGGGATGGATGGGATGAGGCAGAGCAGAGGGTTGGAGGTGGGATGGATGAATGAGGCACAGCAGAGGGTTGGAGGTGGGATGGATGGGATGAGGCAGAGCAGAGGGTTGGAGGTGGGATGGATGGGATGAGGCACAGCAGAGGGTTGGAGGTGGGATGGATGGGATGAGGCACAGCAGAGGGTTGGAGGTGGGATGGATGGGATGAGGCAGAGCAGAGGGTTGGAGGTGGGATGGATGGGATGAGGCAGAGCAGAGGGTTGGAGGTGGGATGGATGAATGAGGCACAGCAGAGGGTTGGAGGTGGGATGGATGGGAAGAGGCACAGCAGAGGGTTGGAGGTGGGATGGATGGGATGAGGCAGAGCAGAGTGTCTTGTAAAGAGTAGAGTGAGTAGAGTGTTTGTGTTGTACCCTTTCTTTCTTACCTTGCAGAGTTGCAGGCCTTGGGTGCCGGTGTCTTCGGTGCGGCTGCACACTGTTCCCGCCAGGCCCGGATCAAGCAGAAGGGGTCCCCTCTAGCTCCACCCCCTTCACAGCCAGTCCTCCCCCTCTGGCCTCCAGTATGGCAATGGCTGCGCCTGCGGAGCCGGCCACAGTGAGCGCAGCCCGGCGGCTGCCAGCCTGCCACTATGCCTAGGACTAGGGACACTACACAGTGCAGTGAGATACCCGGCCGGCCGGCCAGAAGAATATGCGGTAATGCGGCCGGCCGCGGAGAGGCCAGCTCGGGACGGGACTCGGAGGGAGGGACACTGTCTGGGACTGGCACACAAAATTACATGTGCCCGGAGGGCGGCCCACCAGGCATATGCCCGCTCTGCCCAATGGTCAGTCCGGCCCTGATGGTGAAGGTTCCTTGCAAGTTTGGTGCTGCATTTAAAAAAAATGGAGCCTGGTCAGGATCAACCCTCAGCAACCCTCAAAGGATAAATAAAGTTTGCACCAACAAAGGGTGGTACCGTGGTTGCAAAGGTAGCTAGTAATGAGTGCCATATCCTATTGACTATACTATATACTGTAGGTACAAGAGAAACATGGACTTTTTAGGCACACATATATACAATCCAAAAAGTTTATTCAGAACAAAGCAAAATACACTCTTAGCAGCCTTCAGGGCCATCCTCCTTAGGATTGGCCAGGGCTGTACAAATATTAATGCTGTTATTTGCATTGCCCCACAACTATGTTCCAGAGAATTCTACAGCTCACTGGAAAGCAGAAGGGCAGTCAAACTAGCAACAGCCTAAACACTGAACAGACCTAACTAATCAAAGGCAGCTGCACTGCATATAGTGAGCACAGCTAAACTTACCTGACACAACAATTGTAGCCATACTGGTTAAACTGAGGCAAGCTAAATTTACCTAGCAAGCAAAATACAGCATTATAAAGCTCCACTGAACACAGTGAGCCAGCACTAAAGCTAACTAATTCTAGCACCTACCTAGGAGGGTGCTATATTTGAAACATGTTGTAGCACCCTCCTATGTAGGTTCTAGAAGATAGCATATTGTTTTTGGATCTTTTTTGCTTATCAGAGATCACCAGGTAAATGATATTGCTATCTGCCTACCAGAGAGCAGGATCTGTTAGTGAGGTCTGCTCATGGTGCTCAGGTGCAGCTCAGCTTGTCTGAAATGTTTCACACAAGTCCAATAGGGAGGCATATTGGACAGTGTGAGGAAACCTGACAAATGAGTAAACGGGCATTTAGCACAGCCCTGGTTACTGGCAGAGGAAAGTGCCTCAGTGCATGCTGGGATACTGTATAAATGGCAAGGGCAATTGTTCTTGGTGTTCTACAGCTGGAGAGTGGGTCCTGGAGAGAGGGGACAGCTGCCCCTCCTCTGTAGAAGCTGCCATGTGGCCTCAGGTGGTCGACCTGAGGGCCAGAGAGCCAAAGAGCAGCTGAACCCAGATGTCCTGCAGAGCTGACTGAAAGGGAGATATGGGAGAGGATCTGATTCTGCCTACAGTGAGTACAGATCTTTGTTGTGGGGCCTGTTCTGAGAGGGCCACCCCTTCTGTGGAAAAGTCAGTAGATGGGTTTCAGTCAAGGGGATGCTAGAGAGTGTCCCAAAGATAAAGTAGTTGCAACAAATCTGCTGCTAGAGAGCAAGAAGGCTTAATTCTTCCACACAAGTGGCAGTATGGTTAAAGCAGTGCGACTGCTTCCACAAATAACCTGGTGAGGCCAAGTGAGAATTGTCCTTATCAACTCTAAATAGTTCAAGTTGGAGTATCCCACTATTCCCTTCTCCCATTCAAGTTCTACAATAAGTATAAAACCAAAACCCCTGGACTGTTTGTTGTATAATGAGCAACTGGGAGTAAGGATGGATGAGTGAACCGTCCCTAAGTGACTGTCTGCAGGTAAACACACAGCAAGCCCTATGGTGACAGTACTACAATGTTATTTTTCTTTAAAGAATAATACATCAGGCTTAAAATCTAAAACAGGTTTATAGCCAAAAAAATTTATGAAATAGTGGCAGAGGATAAACATGCTGTATCATTGTATTAAGTTTCTAGACTCCAGGCAGAAACAAAAAAGGCCAATTAATGCAGTTGTGTATTCATATAAAAAATCAATAATTGTATTTTTAAATGCTATTGTCTGCAGTTGTGGTCTCTGTATAGAAAAGACATGTCTGTGCTTTTTTTTTTTTTTTTTTTTGTAAATTTATTATTTATAATGTAAGGAATAATTGCAAAAAATAAATGTTATAAGAAGGAATTACAGAGAACATAGCTAAAGTAAATCATTTGTCTTAACGGTTAAAGCTGAACATCAGGCAGATAAAAACACTAATTAAGGTAGTTATGTCTCCTTTAAAAAATAATTTATTTTTAAATGCAGGAAGTGAAAGTTCTTAATTCCTCATGAAATTAGCTCCACCAAAATACTTTGCAGAGATGGACTAAAAGTCGTATAGATTGTCGTTGAAACATTCGTACAAATATTCATATAAAAATTCTCAATTAATTTGGTGACTTGACACATGTCGTTCAACAATACTTCAATATTTTGTTTGCTTTTAACATTATATTTTGGAATTAATGTAATTTCCAGAACAAATCCACATTCACTGTTGGAAATTTGTTCATTCAATAAAAAAAAAATTTCAATTTCAATTCAATTTTTCTTGTCACTGTAGTCAAAAACAAATGTTGATATGACCCCACGAATTATTAGAAAATCGAGCAAGCTTTCTTAAAGCTGAACTTAACTGTAGCTGAGCACCACAAACTGAAAAAACTATTAAATTATTTTTTTTAATTCAAAACAAACCAACCCATCTATCCATGTCTCCATAATTAATTTTGAAACAAACAAATCAAACAAATCTCTTTGAAAAAAAAAATCACTTTAAAAAAACACCCCATCAGCATTTCTCTCCACATTTATCTAAACTACTTCAATACCGGGCACTTTCACCCTCTTCCTGCCCAGGCCAATTTTCAGCTTTCAGTGCTGTCACACTTTGAATGACAATTGCGCTGTCATGCAACACTGAAATTTTTATCATTTTTTTCCACACAAATAGAGCTTTCTTTTGGTTGTATTTAAACACTGCTGGAATTTTTATTTTTTGCTAAATTATCAAAAAATACAGAACATTTTGAAAAAAAAAATGTGTTTTTCTTCGCTTCTGTTACAACATTTTGCAAATAAATATTCTATCTTCATAAATTTAGGCCAAAATGTATAACGCTACATATCTTAATGAAAATAACCCAAATTGGTGTATATTATTTAGTCTGTAGGAAAGGTATAGAGTCCACAAATTATGGTATATACACAATATGTGAAAATCAATCAATCCTGATGTACTGATGGAATATCTCATTTCTTGAGGCCCGAAAATGTCAGAACAGTACAAATATCCCCAAATTACCCCTTTTTGGAAAGTAGACAGCCCAAGGTATTTAGTGAAAGGCATGGCGAGTGATTTGAAATTATAATCTTTTTGTTACAATTTTTGGGATAATGAAGAAATGTAAAAAAAAAAATTCTTTCACAATTTTTAACATTTTTTTACATGCTGTCACCAGTGCAGTACAGGGTCATCATATAACTGGTGTGCCAGTAATCAGGGACACTGGCTGGTACAGTAAAAACAAATTGATAGTTTTTTTAAATTTTTAAAATAGCTTTTTTTTATTACATTTATTTACACAGTTTTTTTTACATACAGTTACCAGAGCATTGCAGTGTTGCCATAGTAACACTGTACTACTCTGGGGAGGTGATCAGGGTTTTTTTTTTTGTACACACTATCATAGCTTATAACAGGACATTTTACTGTTATAAGCAACCGTTTTTTTCTGAATGAAAACTATTCATTCAGTGTTTTCTATTGTGATTAGCTGTGATTGGCCACAACTAATCACATGGTAGAGATGGGCTGTGATTGGCCCTGTCTGTACCATGTGATCACTGTGACCAATCAGTAACACTATATGGCATGAATCAAAGCCACACGTTGTGTACAATTGTCATGTGATTTTCTGTAATTGGACATAGCAATCACATGGTAGCGGCAGCAGGTCAGTACACTGATCTGTCAATAAAAACTGCTGAGATGTATGACATAATTTTGGCCTAAGCCAGAAAGCAGGAAGTAACTGAAGAAAAACAGTTTAAAACAAATAAATGCAATACAGGCATACCCCACTTTTAAGTACACAATGGGACCAGAGCATGTATGTAAAACGAAAATGTACTTAAAGTGAAGCAATACCTTTTTTCATTTCTCAATGCATGTAAATACACTAGCTCCATAGGAAATCTTGGTCAGCTTGACATGGCATTGCTCCCAAGCCATGTGACAAGGACACCAAGCTTGGGAAGCATGTTAAGGGGATCCAGGACTATGACATAGTAGATTACCTAGGCAAGCTGGCCAGCCACAAACAGGATATGTTGTAGTCCTGGGTCCCCTCTCGGTGCTCCCTAAGTCTGGTATCCCTGTCACTTATGGTTTGGGAGCAGTGCCATGTCAAGCTGACCAAGATTTCATATAGACGCCAATGTTAAAAACCGGGAGTAGTGTCATGCCAAGCTGAACAAGCTGTGTCCTTACTCGCGAGTGTACTTAAAGTGAGTGTACTTAAAGCGGGGTATGCCTGTATACCTTCCTGACTATTAACTAAGGCTAACAGCATATAGAATAAAAATAGTTCATGTTGATTGAGAGAGTTTAGTTCTGCTTTAAAATGAAACATTGCTAACAAAATTCCACTCTCTTTTTGCCAGCTTCATGCTTATCATGTACCTGGTAGCAGAGCCTGAAATGATAAGGAAGGCCTCTCTAACACCTCTGACTTGGGACCCCAGGTAGTGTGAACAGAAGGTACAGGAGTACAGAATGGCACGAGTGCCTGAAGGTCTTGCCAGAAGCAGAGAGGGTATCCACACCAGATGAGAAACGTCATCAGGAGACTTCAGCGCAGCAGATGGGCTGGTGGGCAGCTGAAAGATGGCAGACTGAAGCAGGCTGATACTGACAACAGAGGGCAGGTGAGGCATGCACTGGTAGCAGACTGTAGAACAGCAGGCACAGCAGGATGTGTCAGGAAGCAGGTCAGGCAAGCCGGGTCATATACAGGCAGGACAGATCGGGTACAGAGGAGCAGGCAATGGTGTGGTCTGGATACAAGCTGGGTCAGGAGCCAATCAGTGCAATAGAAGCCAATGGGGCAGACAGAAGTGGAGATCAAGGATAAGCCAGGGTCGGTGCAGACGGAGTTCAGAGAGTGGTCAGACAAGCAGGGTCAGCAACTAGAATCAGGATACAGGATAACAGGAAGACAGGATGCAGGGAAGGCTGAAAGACAAAGCAGCACTGATTGTGAGCACTGGCTGGGTTTAAATAGCCTGTTTGGCGCCAACATCTGTCACAGGTGCACGTGAATGTGCGATGGATCGCATGCGCGTGCGGGTATGTTTTAGCCAGTCCCCAATTCTTGTGAGCATTAACGGGAACATGTTTTAGCCTGTGCACAGAAGGCCTTTCCTTCCAATGCCTGGGCATTAGATGCTAGGCATATTGCTGCAAGCTTATACTGAAGGAAGTATAGTAACTCATCAGTCTGTTGTTTTTCCTTTGCTGTCCAATTAGAAATCTGAAAATGTTACCTGGGCTGAGCTGTACTGCTTAAGTGCATTGGAGATCCAAGACCTTAATGGGTGTCAGGAAGGGCTCTATGGCTCACACCTGCTGGCTAAACAGAATGGCAAATGTTTTGGCAGGCAGAACAGTTTACATATTCACATATTTGTAGTTCAACAGTGTATTAGACTGTGGCTCCGAAAAGTAACGCCTCCAAAAAAGAAAGATTCCCACAATGTACATCTTGGTATCCACAATTTCAGACTCTAGCAGCCATTTTTTAAGGGTCTGCATTCTAGCTGTCAGTGCCCCCCTACCTTCTTCCACCATCCACTCCTTCAGACACTGGGCACTGGAGTCATTTTATTGCCTTTCAAAGCCTATCATTAGACCTGGCTTTAGTTCACCTTGTCACCCACTCTTTATAATGCTTTGCTGCTAATAATCTTACCTTTTAGGGGCACCATATCTAAGACAATGACTTGTCAGTATATAGCCTTGGTCCTCTGAATCCATCCACTGTGGGCTCCTTGCTGTCTCTCAGGAAGGCACTCTCCAGACTCATGTGGAAACAGGCTTCAGTCCTCACCAGAAGCATGTGGGATACTTGCAGGTTATGGTTCAAATGAATTACATAACATTCAGATGAGTAGACCTGAATCTGAATTAATTGCACACATGATAGAAATATAGGCAATGGGATTTCTCATTTGTTTTTGAAGATGCATGCATACTGATTCTTATTACAATACATGTTGACCACCTGACCTGGACCCAGTATGCAGTCAATGAAATAGAGTCTACTAACTATGGTGTATATATACAGTATCTGAAATGTTTCAACCCTGATCTGCTTACTGCCTATCCCATTTCATGAGGTTGATCATTTAAGGACACCCCTAAAACACCCCCAAAATTACAAATTTTTGAACATTAGACACTCCAGGGTATTTAGCAAGAAACACTGTGAGTTTTTTTAACCACTTTACCACCGGAGGATTTTCCTGCTAAAAGACCAGGGGGTTTTTTGCGATTTTTTACTGCGTGACTTTAACGGACAATTGCGCGGTCGTGCGACGCTGTACCTAAACGAATTTCACGTCCTTTTTTTCCCACAAACAGAGCTTTCTTTTGGTGGTATTTGATCACCTGTGCGATTTTTTGATCACGCGCTATAAACAAAAAAAGAGCGTCATTTTTGCAAAAACAACAATATTTTTCACTTATTTTTATATGAAATTCCCCCCAAAAAAAATGTAAAAATCAAAATTTTTTAACATTTTCGGCCAATTTGTTTTACGCTACCTATGTTTGGTAAAAAAAATCGCAAAAAGCGTATTTTGATTGGTTTGCGCAAAAGTTATCGCGTTTACTAACAAAGGGAAAGATTTTTGTCATTTTTGGTGTTTTTTTTTTTTAACGAGTAATGGCGGCGATCTGCGATTTTTCTTTTGCGGTACTGCGACATTGCGGTGGACAGATCGGACCCTTGACTGACATTTTTGACACTTTTGGGGGTACCAGTGACATTACTGCAGTAATCAGTGCTATATATATGCACTGTTACTGCAAAAATGACACTGGCAGGGAAGGGGTTAACAGTATTGGACAGGGAGGGGTTAAGTGTGTCCTAGGGGCGTGATTCTAACTGTGCAGGGACAGGTCTACTAGTGTAAAAACAAAGGTCAACAGTTCTACATAGTAGAACTGTCTGATCTTCACTTTTACACAGGGAGAACTGACAGGCGGCTTGTTTACATAAGCCGCTCTGTCTTTCTCCCGCTGTACCGGCGATCGTAGTGTGACCGGCGGACATCGGGTCCGCTAGTCACACTCCCGCACTCCTCCGTGAACGAGCCTCAGCGGGCGCGCGCCTCAGCGGGCGCGCGCCCGCCCGCTATTGGCTCTAGAAGGAGTGACAGGAGAGCGACGTAGACCTACGTCACTCTGCCTGGCCGGGGCCGACTGCCGCAGTAAATATACTGTGCGCAGTCGGCAAGTGGTTAAATCATATATTTTCCACTATATTGGAAAATGAAGAAAGGAAATAAAATGTGATTTAATTTCACAAAGTTGCAATTTTAGCAAGTTATTTCACACACATAGCATGGGCATTCCTGCAACGACACCTCGAAGCACATTATGCTACCTGGATGCATAGAGGGCCCAAAATCCAAGGAACACCTTCAGCTTTTCAAGGTGCATAAATCATGCATCTGATTTTCTATCATACTTCTTGAGGCCCTGAAGTGTCAGGACAAGAAACACAAAATTACCCCTTTTTTCAAAGTAGAACCTTCTACGTGTTTAATGATGAGTCTTGAAGCTCACATTTTTGCTACAAGTTGTTGAAAAGGAAGAAAATGAACTGGTATATTTTACACACAGCTGTTAATAAGATTTTTCTCACACACAGCATGAGCATATTTAGAATTACACCCCATAACACTCTCTGCTATTCCTCCTGAGTATGAGGATTTCAATATGTGAGACTTTATATGCAGCCTAGTTGCATAGAGGAGCTCAGAATCCCAAGAGCTCCTTCAGGCTTTCAAAGGTTATAAATTATGCATCCAATTTTCTGACTACCTTTCACATTCTTGAGACCCTGGAACACCAGAATGGTAAAAACACCAACAAAATTAGCACATTTTGGAGAGTAAACGCCATAAGGTATTTATTAGGAAGGATTAATTATTTTGCCACAAGTTTTAGGAAAATGTGGAAAGAAAATAAAATGTATTTTTTTTACACCAAACTGTCAAATGAATATGAGATTTCTCACACACAGCAGCTACTTAAAATTTCACACCAAAACACATCTCCCCCTAGGTATAGGCATATCACACGTGTGAGACTTTTTTAATGTTTGCACTGATTATCTACTGACATTGTATCTTGTGTATCACAAAAATAAACCAATTGTATAAAAAACAGTATATTGTTGCTCACCTCTGTATGAGTGGTCAGGGAATATAGCTTAGTGTAGCATCATCTATAGCAGTTCCTGTACCTTTAAGCCACGCCAGCCTTGCCTACTGGTATGTGGCTGCCTCAAGGAATGTAGACAAGCAGCTTTATTTGTTTGCTCTATACTTAGGGCAAACAAACAAATAGATAAAACAATAGATAAAACAAAAATGCTAGGTCAGCAGTGGACAAAAAAAACTCCCGTGCGACTTCCCGCACTAGTGTATGGGAGCCGTGCAACGGGCAGCGTGTCAGATTCCTGGCTTGTGTTCCACCTACAACATGTGACCTCAATGCGTGCATTCCAACTGAATGCGTTTTGACATTAGCTTGACATCTCCAGCTTCTGAAGACATCAAGCCAATGACGAAACACGTAAAGTTGTAACCCATGCGGTGAGGTCACACATTGTAGGTGGAATGCAAGCTGGGAATCTGCCACACTGCCCCTTGCACGGCTCACATACACTAATGCAGGAAGCCGCATGGGAGTTTTTTTGTCGCCCGCTGATCTAGCATTTTTGTTTTATCTATTTAATTGTTTGCCCTAATTTTAGCCCGTGCTATGGGCTTTCAATAAAGGCCTTAAGTTTTTACACTGTGTGGAGTTCGCTCTCCGTTCCTTTTTTTCCCTCCTGAATCACCCCATCTGGAGTATCTGGGTCGGCAGCGAGGGGAAATTGCAGGATTGTTTGTAGCATATACCTTGGGTAAAAGGACCATACCAAGCCTTTTTGATCCTATTGCCGTATGGCAAGGAGGATCAATAGCATTTGGTGAGTGGGAATTTTGCATATATTCCGTTCACATTGGGTGCCGTTTCCTCTTGGTGTGAGTGCTTAATATTGGGAAGAATTTTCACTTTACTGTTGGAAGAAATACGGATCCTTTATTTTTGGAACACACGCAGTATATTGTGCTACACCTATCTGGACTGTTTCTTTTCACACTGGACACTTATGCACACAGTTTTTATTATGAATTTTGTTCAATATTATTTGGCACATGTCACTTTGTTTCTTTATTTGAGGTCTATGACACCATTTAAATTGAATTAAAACTGTATTTATGTTATATTTGCAGCACTTATTGTATATTGAGAAGATTGAATATTGCTTATTCACATATTATCAACGCACTTTTTATCACTATTAAAGCAAGCGCTTTTGTCAGCATGGATTAATCCGTCCAAGCTGCTTTTCTACACTGTTTTTAGCTATTTAGCTTACTCAAGCAGCTGCTTCACATTGTCTTATTTAATTTAATTTAACCCAGTTGTGGTGATCTCATATAATTACACATAACCTTTTGGCGCAAGTTAATTCATACCATTCATCTGCCCCAAGAAATGCCATGTTCACCATACAGAAAATACAGGAGGATGAAGAAAGGAAGAACAAAGAGACTGGTGTATCTTAGAAATGTTGTCAGTGGGATGTGCTGATGGGTTAGTTCAGGTGGCAGACAGATACATGGTCAATAAACAGGCAAAGTGTTTGTTCAGGTAGCAGGCAGAAACCTGGTCAATAAACAGACCAAGGTCAGTACAGCTGGCAGGCAGGGGCAACACTGCATTGGTTTGGTGGTGATTAGGAACACTGTTACTCGCTGCACTGGCTCTGGTGACATTGTACTGATGTGGTGGCAATCAAGAACACTAATGATGGCTGCAATGGCTCTGATGACACTGGCACTGCTGTGGCAGCAATCTGGAACACTAATGATGGCTTACACTGGTCTGGTGGCACTGTAACATGTGTGTGAGAAGTCAAGAAAACTGTTGATGGCTGCACTGGTCTGGCAACACTGGCAATGGTGTGGGGGCAATCAGGAACACTATATCTGACTTACTCTGATCTAGTGACACTGGAACTGGTGTGGCTAGTGTTAGGGAACACTGTTGCTGATTTACACTGGTCTGGTGACACTGGGACCGGTTGTGGTGATGATTAGAAATGCTGTTGCTATCTGCACTGGTCTGGTGACACTGGTGCTGGAGTGGCTAGCAACCAGGAACACTGTTGCTGACTTATACTGGTCTGGTGACAATGGGACAGGTGTGGCAGCAATCAGGAACATTGCTGCTGGCATACACTGCTCTGGTGATATTGGGACTGGTGGGCAGTGATCAAAAACACTGTTGATGCCTTACACTGGTCTGGTTAAACTGGGACTGGTGTGGTGGTGATCAGGGACACTGTTGCTGGCTGCATTGACTTTGGTAACACTAGCACTAGTGTGGCAGCAATCAGGAACACTGCTGTTAGGTTATGCTGGTCTTTTGACAATGGGACTGTGGTGGCAGTGATTAGGAACACTGTTGCTGGCTTACACTGGTCTGGTGACTTTTTGACTGGCGTGGCAGCAATCAAGAACACTATTGCTGGATGCTAGAGTGGTGGCTATCTGAAACATTGTTACTGGCTTACACTGTTCTGGGAACACTGGAACTGAGGTGACTGTGATCAAGATTACCGTTGCTGGCTTTTATTGGCCTTGTGACACTGTACTGGTATGACAATGATCAGCACTGCTGTTTATGGCTTGCACTGGTGTGGTGACAATGCAAATGCTGTGGTGGCAATCAGGAAAACTGTTGCCAGTTTACACTGGTCTGGTAACACTGACTCTGGTGTGCGGATGATCAGGAACACTGTTGCTGGTTACACTGTTTTGGTGTAGCAACAATCAGGAACACTATTGCTGGCTGCACTGGTCTAGCATCACTGTGACTGGTGTGATGATGATCAGGGACACAGTGGCAGGCTGTACTGGTATGGTGACATTGTACTGGTGTGGTTAGTGAACAGGTTGAAACTGGTTGGCTGCTCTGGTGACACTGTATTAGGTTTAAAAAGAAAAAAAAGCTCCCCTGATTGTTGGCAAAATCCAACAATCGATCCGATCAGTGTGAGTGGAAAACAGAGTGCTGGCTGCACAATGCAGCCTTTGTTTACATATGTAATCATTGTGATGTGGCCAATCACATGGTATACAACCAATTTCATTAGCCTCGTACCCCACTCTGTGATCTGCTCTGTCCGAAGGACACAGAAGTCACAGGGCACAATGCTGTGCACACTAGATGGTGCAGATAAGTGTTGGGAGCAGGAGACATTTTTATTTGCCCTCCCTCTCTCAGGAGTGAGCTGTCTGGCTGTTTAAGTACAATGTACAACGGCTGGATGGCTAGTTGTTAAAAAAGAGCTATATTAAAATAGTCACAGACTACTAAGCAACCAGCAATAGGCAATAAACACCATGGTCAGGAGTAAAATATGATTGCAAATCAATGAGGAATGCAATGAGATATTTTGTGATAGCCTTTATCATCACAGTCAGTGGATGCTGACTTCTAAGATTTGTAAGAATTTGTAGCAGAATATTATGTCTTAAATTAAGATTTAAATATATGCTCCTGTCCACTGGGCAAAGTACCATGCTCAGCAGACCTTGCATCTTTTTATGTCATTGTAAATGAAGAACGGATCCTGCACACCTTCCTTTTTTCTGGCAATCATAGGAAAGAATTCATCTTTGCTGGATGAGTGAACAGTTCCCAGATGGCTTTTAAGCATTGCCTTACTAATAAAGACAATGAGCACAATTATGATGGTAAAGAACATTTGGGTCAATTCACTTTGATATGCAAGTTAATGTAATCTTAATTTTCAGAAAGTTTGCATATTTTGTTTAATTTGTTAACAAAATGATCACAAAGATATGAACTTATTGCTTTATTCCTAATTTTAACTTCCCTTTTGCACTCCTTAGTAGACACCTCATAGAAACTCACAATTATTGCCAATCAGAAGTTAGTGGTATTTTAGGAGCAGTAGAGTGAGGGATAATTCTTGTGAATTGACCCCATATTTTTCTATTTTTATAGTGTAAAAAAAAAGAACACATGACTAGCTACTAGTCAGCAGTTTTAGAATACCACCATCTTAGTTCTAATTAAAACTTTAGGCACTTCAAGTCCAGTAAATAACCGGAAATGGTACAAAGGTAAGAGATTTAAAAAAAGGTTTAGGTTGCCAAACACTGAATTTTACAAAAATAAATTTTTTAGGGAGTAAGTAATAGGTTAACAACTTACAGATTTTCCGCAACAATGAAAGTAAAATAAAGCGGTATCAAACCCAAAAAATAAATTTAGTATATTGCACCTTACCAATCCCCAATTAGGGTGGTTGCATTGGTTTTCTTTTTTGGGCCTTTTTTCTTTATTTTCACCTGGTGATCCTGCCAGTAACACACTTCCTGTCATAGGGTGTCTCCACTCTCGATGGGGGAGCAATGGAGATCTTGGACAGACCCTAGCAGACCTTTGGACAGCAGCATTGTCTGTCCTGGGAGAGGGTAGCCTTAGATACACTAGCATGGATTGACTAGATACACCACCTTCGGTGAATTATATGGACTTGACTAAAAAATTAAAGCAGAAATATAGCTAACACCTTTTCAAGCAGCTACAGTAACAGTTTTTATTTACCTTTAGCAATAAAGGTTTTATGTAAATGAATACCAGCTGACTATTGTAAATAACAGCTGACTATTGTAAGCAGGGTTAATTGGTTTGTCTCAACCTCTTAACAGCTTTTTTTGCTGGACAGCTCGATCTGTTAAAGGAAGTAGAAAAATAACAGATTTATTGGCCAGATCAACAGGTGAAATAAAAATTAAAAAAACTAATGCAGCCACCACATTTTAGAATTGGTAAGCTGCAATATAAAAATATTTTTGTTTTTGGGTTTATTAGTAAAATTTAATACAAACAATTCTAACAGGTGCCCCACATTTTGTCTGTATAAAACAGTGTTAAAATAACTGTTACTGGACAAAGACTTATTTGGACTTGTCCTGAAGGAAGTAGAATATTGCAAGTGAAAGGCAATCAACAAAGCAACACACTACAGGCAAATCATTTAAATCATACAACTTTAAAAAGCCAAGGTCATATTGAGTACAGTTTCTTATGTCATCATAAGGCAAATTGAAACTGGAAAACTCTGAAAGGAACTGCTCTGGTTTCCCAATCTACGCATTGCAAGTGTGACCTGTATAACGGATCCAGTTGTGGTGAGAAAGCTATAACATACAATATCAGCAGCATTGGCAGACAGTAGCTCGATCCAAATGACATCCTGCAGATCATAGAAAGCTTTAATCAAAACTTGTGCAGATCTTCATAGGTGGAAATCAGATAGGTCAAAAAACCTAAGTATGTCTAGCTCCAGCAATTACATTTGTTCAGAACAGAAAGTAAAGACATGTTGAAAATAGGGTGGGACTAGCTATACAGGGCATCTCCTAGTGTGAGTGAGGAAGAGATAAAAAAAGTCAAACAAACAGACAATGCATGTGTAAATTGATACTCCACAATTAAATCTTTGATTTCAAATATTAAACAATTGAGAATCAAATCCAAACATTGCAACAATAGAATATGTATGGATCACCTAAAAAAAAGTAAGGGGAAGAACATGAAAGAATAATGTACACATTGACATACTGTAAAACTTGTAAAGTCATTACTGGTGTCTTTAAGATGGCACAGAAGACAGTTTATGTGTGTATCTTCAGATGGGGAAGACAGCAACATGCTCCAGTCCTTCTTTCCTCTCTTTGAATCACATTCTTCAGAGGGGAAGGCAGCGACATGCACCAGTCCTTTTTACCTCCGTTGAAATCAAGTCATCAGTGTAGAAGACGAATCCTCTTCCTTTTGCAAAAGAGGTACCAGTTCATTAATAGGCCTGAAGTAAAGCCATGCTGATTATTTCTTAATTACATTGACTTCTATTTTCTGAACCCTTCCACCATTACTTGGCAAAGTCTTTGTAATAAGACCCATGATTGCGGTGGGCATCATTTTCTTTCAAGAAAACTTGTTGCCCACTTGTAGGTTGGGTTTGCTAGTTTTCCATAATCTTTCTTCCAGTGACTCCAAAAGACATTGAAAAGATGCTTAACCTGTTTCCATTTTCATTTATTCACATTAGTGCAGGGTGGTTCTGTGCTTAATCTGTTGCTTAAAGGATAAGTTCACTTTTTAGGAAAAATTAATAAATGCACATTTTTTTTGGTAAAAAAAATGTGCATTTACCATATTATTTTTTGTTGCAGGGGCATGGAAAGCATTGCACCAGCAATCAGCAGATCTCCTGCACGCAGTCAGTTTATGAGCTTACCCATACATTCCAGGTAAGCCGATACTCCTTGACAGGGAGACTCAATGAACTACCACAACACTCCACAGCACCGTGGTAGTTGTAGTTCATTCAGACAGCTGTGTGTCTGAATGACATGACCGTGTGGGCCACAGACACACTGCTATCAAATAGTGGCAGCTAGTACATGGAACTTCTCCCCATACTACTACCACAGGGATAGGGGGCAGTGGGTCGCAGCTGCAGCACTGATAACATGTTACATGTTCCACCCCAAAATTGAGTGGAACATGTGACATATTCCCAAAGGTGAACTTATCCTTTAAGCACAATCTGCTGAGTCTGGCAGCTCTGCTATTTGTTGATGTTATAGAGGACATGTATCCTTTCATCCCGACATTCCAAAACCCTGTAGATCTTACTGCTCCTTCCAAAAAGTGCTGTCCTTAGTGCTGAACTTGCTTATGGGGATGTCAAACCAGCAGTGCAGTGATGTGATGTCAACCTGGAACAATAGGGAGATTGTGTTCCTCAGTGAACAGACTGGACTTCCCTATGTAACTGCCAACTCAAAGTAACTCTTCTTGATCAATTATTGGGTTTATTTCTAAAGCGGGCTATCCTTAGAAAGATTGAGTCCTATTGATATGTTATCTCTTGTGAGTACACTTTATGTTGAACACATCGAATGATGACCTTTTTTATGCTTGTGAATTTTCCTTGAATTCTCCTTGATGGTGGGAGGCCCTTTACACATGTGTCATGCACAACATTTTTCATGCTCCTCAGTATTATCTCAGCATTGGCTGTAAATTGATGAGCAACAGGAATAAGTCATGCGATAGCGCATACAACAGAAGACCACTTTGAAAAGTGAGATTTCTTGTCTTCTCACTTTTGAATGATGAACCCATCACAATTCACTCTGATTTCCTTATCAGACTCAGGATTAACCAGTACAAATGTGAAATCAGTGTGAATTGTGATGGGTTCATCATTCTTGCAATACCATCAGAACCTGAGGAAGTTTCTGTTGTCTTCTCGAATAATAAAACAGTGGAACATTTGCTCAATGTCAGCCATAACAGCAACGTTCTTTTCTGAAGTGAAGGTTGTTCTTCAGATTAGGCCCGGTGAAAAGGACATCGCTGAGGGTAACATTTTCATATCAAGCACTTGAGTCAAAGACCGCCCTAATCTGATCTGCCTTGTGAGGATGGTAGATGCCAAAGTATGCTCAGTAGCAACGTTCCTCTCCTCCCTTGAGAGGGGGTGCAGGCTCAGCATGATCTCCCGCAAACACCTTCTGCATAACGTCAACAAAGTGTTTTGTTGTCTCAGGTTTTCTGTTCAGGCTGTGCTGCAAAGAAGTAAATCATGTTTCTGCATGCTGAACATTATTTGATAGTTTCTTTCTTGAGGCACAAAAAGGGAGTGGAGCTACTGAAGAATTGAACTAATTACCCATAGTTTTTAGGAACTTCTTGTTTTCCATGGTGGTTGCCAGTTCATTGTCTTTAGTTGTTAAATTGGACACTGCAGTGCCGACATTATGTTCCCAGAAATGAAGGGCCTTGTTATCGCTTTGTGTGAAAATCTGTTGCATGCCTTTACTGCAAAGTCTTTCTTTGACATGGCAATTATGTGGGCACTGCCTAAAACAAGTAATGCAACCATTTGGCAGGGCACATCTTTGAAAGACAAAACTGAGGAAGACCCCCTTACAGTACCCAGACAGACATTGCCTATAATGACCCAGCCTAGGCCCAGTAGTTGGGCATGGGGTGTGTCATGTGGCCCATTGATTTATTGCAAGCTTTATGAACCCTTTGGGTGTCTCTAGGACAAGCAAGAGAATATCAGCATTTCTGTCAAATGCTGGTGGTCGACTATGTCTCTCAAGTGAGAGTGGTGAGAGTCAGCTGCATGATTAGGGATCTCCTCTCTGTTGGTTGAAATCTGGTTGCCCACGACAAGAGTTGAATTTTCCAATTTCCATTCAGGGGAGCTACTTTTTTCATTTGTTGAGTGTTTGTGAGAAATGTACTATTCCCTAACACCCCATACAGCCTAAAGACATCACTCAAGCATATCATTTACAGGTTTGATGCTTTCCCATGTTGCTTATGACGTTACATTGAAAGCAGGATCCTCTCCCTGCCGTATGGTACTTAAATGTTTTGGTACATGTACCCCCATGGCAGCGTGTTGGAAGGCACAGCATGTTTTTAATAACAGATAATTCTGGACTGTTGAGATATGATTATACCTAATCTGCTTGTGCCATTTTTTGGTAATCCCTTGCCGATTAGCCTTGAAAATGGCCAGAATTGGGTATTAAACCCAAATTATATATTATATTGCAGCTTAGAAATTTTCAGATGTGATGGCTACATTCGTTTTCTTTTTTAGGCTTTCTTTCTTTTATTTTCACCTGGTGATCTGTCCAGTAAGTCTGTTGTTTTTCAACAGAACAAGCTGTCCTCCTAAAGTCCATTGTTGGCTAACGGCCAAAGTCGAGATCCACCCAGATGTATAAACCGGCAGCTGGCTCAGCCTTTAAACCTCTTACCACTGTCAATTGTGCTTACAATGATCAGCTTTTATTTATTTAAATAAAACCTTTATCCCAAAAGAAAAAAAAAACTGTTGTTATAACTGCTTGTGTAACTGCAGTGTGAGCTGGAGTTTGGCCTTTTTTTTAGTGTATCTAAATATGATTACCCTCCCCTTCTCCTAGAATAACAGTGCTACTGTCTGCTGTGCCCCTTGTTCCTTCATCTAGAGGAGATGTAGTAATGGCCAGATCATCAGGTGAAAACAAAGGGAAAAAAATAAAACTAAATTAGATACCACAAGTATTGATAAGCTGTAATATATTCAATTTTTAGTTTTGGGTTTAATATTGCTTTGATTATCAAGATTCACCCTCTTTAGACTTTAGGTTCCGAATTTTCAGACTTCATGCTGGGTTTTATGACTTTCTCGTGATTCAAACCCAGATACATTTTCTGTAAGATCTTTGTATTATAGCATTTTACATAAAAGTGCAACATAGAGCAAAATATTAGTCAGCTACCCATAAGATATTGTGCTTCCACATACATTTTTATTTGTTCATATGACCTACAATTAGCCACATATTTGAAAACTTTTGGAAAGAGGAGTTGCATAACAAACAGTAAGGATCCAGTGATTGTAAATCTAAAAATGTTTGCACACAGCAGCCCAAATACTCCTCTCTAGGGGTTTCAATGCTGGTGCTACTGGCTCCCCGACTAGCAAGCCGCTTACTATGGGGGCACTCGTGTGGACTCGATCGTGAGCTATGCTCTTTATGGCCATTGACATATAGAGAATGGCTCAGTCCCACCCCATGCTCTCTCCTTACTGATTTTGATTGACAGCAGCAATAGCCAATGGCCCTGCTGCTGACTATGTACAAAAAAGTGGCAAACACCCCAACCTATAACTAGCTTTTGCAGTAAGGTGCAAAGGGAAGGGCAACACGCATCACAAACAAGCAAAAGATTTCCCAACACACTTACCAGACAGCCTGCAAAACAACCAAATGACCCTGTCTAATTTATGGTAAAAACAGAGGGTTAGAGAGTTAGGACTGCAGTTTACAGAGAAGCATTGATGTATTTGCAAATGTGTGCAAACGTAACCCTCTGTTTTTAACATACTGTATGCATGTATAGCAATGCATATCCAAAACTTAGCTCCTCCCCCTTTCAAACAACTGTGGATGAACTCAATTTTAAGTTAACATTGGCCTTTGAAACTGGACTCCTTTTTTAAAAAATGAACTTAATCATCTTAAAGTCCAAGAATTTAACATTCCAGTTCTATAAGTGATTCCAAAACTTCATAAAGATTTTAAGAATCCCCCAGGAAGACCAATTGTGTTGGCAATTAATGGTCTCCTGGAGAAGGTTGGGCAATATATTGATGAACTGTAAAAACCTATGGTCCCCCACCTAGAATCATTTGTTAGAAACACCAAGAGCGTACTTGGCAAACTGGAGAAATTTGTTATGGATGACAACTGGATTCTAGTAGGTATTGATGTTGAATCACTGTAGACATCAATTCTGCATATATGGGGCATGTGGAGTACTTTTTATCCAAACATTTTTTTTAAATGGCCCACCAGAATAAATTTTTTCTGGATTTTTCAGAATTCGTACTGAATAACAATTTTTTCCAGTTTGATGAGACTGATTATCAACAGATATCAGGTGCGTCCATTGGTACTCCATGGTCACCATCCTACTCATGCCTGCATGTGAGAGGAGTTAGTTGTATACAATTTGTCCTTGTTTTACAAAGTTTGTGGCCCTTTGGGTACGCTACATTGATGATATCCTGGTGATCTGGAGGGGTTGGGAGGATGAACTACACGAGTTTATTAACAAATTAAATCTTAATGATCGTAACATCAAATTGACATATATTTTTGGCCGTGTTAAGATTCCTTTCCTGGACCTCCAGATCACCAAGGGGCATAATCACTTGGTAACCACCACATTTCGTAAACTCAAAGCGGCCAATACATTATTACGTGCAGATAGCTACCATCCTCTATCTATGATACAAGGAATCAATTTCCTTTCCTTTGGGTCAATTCCTTAAAATTCGAAGGAATTGTACCAAAAAACTGATTTTAAGAAGGGAGCACATGAAATGCACAACAAATTTAAGAAAAGGGGCTACACTAACAGAATCTTAAAGAAAGCCTCAGGTAGAGATCGTTCTACTGACAGATAAGGTATCTTGTTCCTCTCCAAAGGAGGCCCCTGAACCGACAAGGTTCATCACATAGTATTGTGCCCAATGGAATAAAGTGACAGAGATCCTGACATCACATTGGCCTGTTCTACACCAATGCCCTCTCCTATCTAGAATTGTGGGTGATTTCCCTCATATGGTCGCCCGCTGAGTCCCCAATCGCTCTGATAGGCTGACTCAATCAGAGTACACGCATTCTTGAGATGAGACGTGGCTTTCTTCAATCCATTGAACACTAGGGATGGTTCAATGTACCATTGCTAAATATGTACGCACGTTGAACGAACAAATGTCTTCACTGATGCGGATGGGACAAATGTCTATTCTATTAAAAGCCTGATTAACAGTGCTACTACCTGGGTGATCTATAGCATATAGTGCCCATGTAATAAGATGTATATAGGAAAAACAAAAAGACAGTTGCACAATGCACATCTGCATCGGTGAACATCTTAGAAACATAAAAAAAAAGAACCAGAAAGCCCATTAGCATAACATTGTCTTAAATTCCATGGATCAAGTGTAACTGGACTTAGAGTGAAAAGCATTTTCTCTCTGAAACTCAATAATAGACGCGGTGATTTTGACAGGATTATTTAGAAAAAAGCTAAATTCTGGATATACAAGCATAGGAGGACACACACAGCCGCGGCGTCTCCCACTACACCACCACAGTACCTGCTTGCTGATTGGTTGTATATCGATATATGTGAGTGCAATAGATCACCTTTCTATTTAAATAAAGTTTTAAAAAAGTTATAAGCACTATTGGAAGCTTTTTTGTCTCTACATATCAAGCTGGTATTGCGCTTGATTGACCTGACTTGAGCTACTGAAGTGATATCACCCGGATGGGTCATCTCTAAACATCCCCCGCATTTGTGCCTGATTGCATCCTATTTGAGGTGAGCACCAACTCACAAGGGGGTGCACAGCTAATATTCGATCTGTGACACTCTGGTCACTCACTCTCCCGGGGAAGCACCAGCCACCCTCAGGTGGCCTGAGCACCTACTGAGGATTTTTGGTTATTTGCACTTTTCACAAAGACTATTATTTAAACTTTTTATTTTTATTTTTCACTTGTTAATTTTTGGTCTGGTATATATTTATATATTTATTCATCATCACTGAGATTAGCACATTCAAGATTTTCCGGACACTTGTTTGCACTTTGCACCTTTTTGGCTGTCAATATTGTTTCTTATTGAGGAATTATTGTGCCATATTTTCTCATAGTATTTTATACACCTACTTGAGTACATTTTATATGATTGTATAGTATTTTATACACTAGTGATATATCTATATATTTCTTTTTTGCCATTACTTTATGCTTTACAGGTATTTATTGCGCAACACTATTATTACACTTGTTTAAACACTCTTGTACCCCATGGGTTGAATAGAGAAATTAATCTACAGGTCTTTTTAGACTAATATTGTATTGATAGTCCCCTGCGATACCAATAGGATGAGTTGTGGGTGACTTGTTCTCTGTTTTTACTCTCTGTTCCTCTGGTCAAAATCATTTGAGAGTTTATGAAATGGCCTCTTTTGGGCATTCGGTGCACAACTACACTCACTAAATATGACTGCCTGGATATTGAATGTGTTATACCTTGTTTAAATTTACATTTATAATTTTGGTTACCACCTGCATGTTCCCTTTAAATATATTCAGAAACCTTGGCAGAATGTGCATTTAAACACTCCTTAGCTAGGGGGAGCTATGTCCTGAAGAAGCTGGTCTTTCAGTGAAATGCGTTAATGTCATGATGAACTGCTCCAGACGCCATTGACCACGCTTTTCACCACTCTTACCAACCCGGGGGCGTGCTATGGGAGTAGCTGAAGTATTGGCCGGTGACCATACATCTGGAACTCGGTCACCTGCAGGCATTAAGTACAGGGAACAGTGGGATTGAATCCAAGGAACATCCAGATGGAGGTAGCGGCTTGACACTGAAGGTACACCAAGGAAAGATATTGGGATATTCTGGGGATGTGGATAATAGTGTGATTCTCTCCACTTTGCTGAGCTATTGGATTGACCCTCTATACCTGGATCATTGGGTTGACCCACGGAGTGTAGAGTCCGAATTCAGATCATCATGCTATGAACTTTAGCCTATCAATCTGAACGGTCACCCTGCTTATTCCCCCACTCCTTGTCTACCATTGCCGCACTCTGCTGAACTTATCCATTTGGTGATTATTGTCATATGATGCATATCCCCTACTGCCGCTTGCCTGCTACTTCTGCTCCTGCTGCTCTGACAGGTTGACACCGCTTACTTGCTACTTCTGCTGCAATTGCTTATGATGATTTAATGACTTTTCAATCTACGGTTAGCCTTGCTGTCTGCAGATGGTACTTCACTACTACAGAAAATGAGGTTGAAGGATTGTAAGAGGTGCATGAAAGTCAGCCAGCCCCCAGTCTGATGTACTCACCCTCCAGTCTGTCACCAACCAAATAAAACCTGTCTCTTGGTACAAAGAACAGGGGTTTAGTTGACACACATTTGCAAACACATGTGAAAGCTGCAGAGCCACTTCACGGCACCCTGTTATATCTGCAGTCCTACACTCTTAATTTAGTGTCCTCACACTGGAGGCACATGGCCGCTAATGGGTGGATGGGGGAACAGGTGAGAGGGAGACAGCCCAACCTCCCCCAACCCATCCCCATCCACAACTGGCTGTTGTCTCAAAGTCTCAAATAATTAGGTTTATAACCATGGTGCAAACTGGAAAAGACCAGCTGAAAAGCATTACACCTCCATCCCCTTGGTGGATGCAGCATATAGATAGGAAGGGATTTTATGTATGGGGCATGGCCTGTAAAGCACACTGCCTTTGAAATCCCTAATTTCCTTTTGGGACTTTATGTGAGACAAGCAGATCATGCTATTGGTCTCCATCCCTGAATACGGAAAACACTAAGGTCAAATCAAAACTGCATCCACCAAAAACGCACGAAAATCGCACGGTGGGACTTTATATGAGGCACCAAGCTGTAAGCAAGGCGTCTCCATCCCTGGTTGCTTAAACATATTGGACTAGGTGGGACTTTATATGAGACCCAAGCTGGTGTTGCCCGGCGTCTCCATCCCTATAACAAAACACAAAATGAGGTTGAAGGATTGTAAGAGGTGCATGAAAGTCAGCCAGCCCCCAGTCTGATGTACTCACCCTCCAGTCTGTCACCAACCAAATAAAACCTGTCTCTTGGTACAAAGAACAGGGGTTTAGTTGACACACATTTGCAAACGCATGTGAAAGCTGCAGAGCCACTTCACGGCACCCTACTACAGTGCCTTGCGAAAGTATTCGGCCCCCTTGAACTTTGCAAACTTTTGCCACATTTCAGGCTTCAAACATAAATATATAAAACTGTAATTTTTTGTGAAGAATCAACAACAAGTGGGACACAATCATGAAGTGGAACGAAATTTATTGGATATTTCAAACTTTGTTAACAAATAAAAAACTGACAAATTGGGCGTGCAAAATTATTCAGCCCCTTTACTTTCAGTGCAGCAAACTCTCTCCAGAAGTTCAGTGAGGATCTCTGAATGATCCAATGTTGACCTAAATGACTAATGATGATAAATAGAATCCACCTGTGTGTAATCAAGCCTGCGTATAAATGCACCTGCACTGTGATAGTCTCAAAGGTCCGTTTAAAGCGCAGAGAGCATCATGAAGAACAAGGAACACACCAGGCAGGTCCGAGATACTGTTGTGGAGAAGTTTAAAGCTGGATTTGGATACAAAAAGATTTCCCAAGCTTTAAACATCCCAAGGAGCACTGTGCAAGCGATAATATTGAAATGGAAGGAGTATCAGACCACTGCAAATCTAGGCTTTTTTGAATATTTGCTCATTTGTGTGTACTTAGCAGGTTTCAGTGTTGACGTAACCTCATCATTTTGGCACGCATCCGCTGATTCAGTTCAATGCTGCAGCATCTGTAGAATACTGATTGCCTTATACCCTATTTGGGCAACATATTTAGATTTGATTAAAGTATATATCTGCTGCAACATTCTAGGAGTCTGATCAGGTGAATAGCATGCACTTTTTTTTTGGTAGTTGCCTTGTAGCAATACCAGCATATATGTTTTGACTTATTGTGTATGTGAGCGTGTGGCCTCCAGTGCACCGTATGGTGATGTTTTTGTTTTTAAGACAACGTTGTCTTTTTAATTGGTGATGGTGGGAAGGTTTTGTACATTATATTTTGGATTTTGGTAATGTCCAATTTACAATAAAATTTGTTAAATTTTGCTACATTCCTTGTAGTCTATTTATAACTTTTATCGTAACCATTCCCCGTGGCTCATCATGGCCCCTTGTTTGCCATTTTTTGATATGTATTCTGTTTGCTGTCATAGAGTCCGACTCTCTACCATATATATTTTATAAGAGTGAGTGGGTAGGTTACTAGAGGATGTATATTAAATCCTCATTCCCTGGAATTACCAATTTTCTTTATATTGTTTCCTGATTTAATTTTCCAGCAGGACTGGGCACCTGCCCACACTGCCAAAAGTACCAATACCTGGTTTAATAATCATGGAATCACTGTGCTTGATTGTCCAGCAAACTCGCCTGACCTAAACCCCATAGAGAATCTGTGGGGTATTATCAAGAGGAAGATGAGAGACACCAGACCTAACAATGCAGATGAGCTGAAAGCCGCTATCTAAGCAACCTGGGCTTCCATAACACCTCAGCAGTGCCACAGGCTGATAGCCTTCATGCCTTCAGCCTTCATGCCATGTCGCAAAAGGAGCCCCGACCAAGTATTGAGTGCATACTATACTGTACATGGACATAATTTTCAGTATGCCAACATTTCTGTATTAAAAATGCTTTTTTTATTGGTCTTATGTAATATTCTAATTTTCTGAGATACTGAATTTTGGGTTTTCACTAGCTGTAAGCCATAATCATCAAAATTATAAGAGAGAAATGTTTAACGCATCTATATAAAATATATGAGTTTCACTTTTTGAATTGAATCACTGAAATAAATTAGGTTTTCAATGATTTTCTAATTTTATCAGATGCGCTGTGTTGTGTTGTAATAATTGGTTATATATGTGTAATACATTTAATCACATTTGTATGTTGAAAACATTTGTAGACACAATACTGTACTCCACTCCATTCATCCCTTCCATTGTTATGCCTATTTGTAAGACCAAATTTGTATTGCCTCGGTCAGCATAAAAAAAAAACTGCAAATTATAAAGAATTTAATAGTAAGTACACACAATTTCATTATGTCTGTGTTTGTTGATTGGAAGCTTGGAGGTCAACCCAGTAAACATTCAGCTTGCTTGGAACAAACTGTGCAGGAATCTAATAGAAAGCAATATTGTTGAAAATGGATACCAATTGAAAACAGAGAGCAATGTCAACTATTTCCCACTGGGAACTGGCAACAATAAAACCAGCCAAGCATTACACAGTGCAGCCTGCCAAATGTCATTAGTGTGTAGAAACATTTAAAGGAACATTCTTGTAAAGAAGCCCCTGAACTATTTTTTCTCAACCCTTGGCAGCCAAGCAGTGATGTTTTACTTTATGTTTTACTTAACAGCCAATAACTGTAAAAGAGAGAAAATGTTTACTAAAAGGAAAAAAAAAAAAAAAAAGCGTAAACAATTTAAATTAAAAAAAAAAAAAAAAAAAAGCCTAAAAACACAATATAACAGAGAATGTAATTGTTTTTTATTCCTGGTATTTTCCATAGAATGTTTATAGCTTTTAGCCTTAAAATTCCTGTAGGGCACTGTGCGGTGATACTTCTGATTTTATTTGTTTCTTTTTTTTTTTTTCTTTTGTTGGTGTCGGTGATGGGGCCAGCCAAAGATTGACTCGCCTTTTAACAGCAAATCTTATTTCTGGTTTTAAAGCTTTTATGTTTCCTGAGATTCCAAAAGGATGTTTTCTAATTAATCTAACAAAAGAAAATGTGTCTGACTCAGACAATAGATGTTTAATGAATGCAAGACTGAAATTCGGAAAGAGCCATACAACAGTGCCATCTAGTGAGCCTCTGCTACATTGCACTGCCTGGCACAGAGAATTCTTGTCCGCATTATATAAATAAATGCGAGCAGGACCATTGCATTGTATTGCAGTCCTCTGGGGCTGATAAAACTGTTTTGGAGGTATGTGCCCAAAAATTCAACAAAGGATTTAGTATCTCTGTAGCTCTGTATCACTGAAGCCAAGTTTAAAAAAAGAAAATGATACTCCCAGGATTTATGACAAAAATACACAATTTCAGTAATATGAAGTCATGGTACTAATATTAGGTAAATAGACAGACAGACGGATAGATAGATAGATAGACAGATAGACGGACAGACGGACAGACGGACAGACAGACAGACGGACAGACGGATAGACGGATAGACAGATAGATAGATCAACCTATTCACAGGGCATAGAAAGATATGCAGATATATAGATTAGGGCAGCATGGTGGCCTATCACTCTGGCTTATACTATAGTAAACTATAACTATACTGTAACTATAGTACATAGTTACAATAGTCCAGCTTGCCATACCTGTCTGATCCCCCAGGAATCTGGAAATCACTATAGTAGGCTTCCATGTCCTAGTCCATTGTAACTATAGTACATAGTTACAATGGTCCAGCTTGCCATACCTTTGTGATCCCCCAGGAAGCTGGGAATCCCTATAATAGGCTTCCAAGTCCCATTCCAAGCAGCTGCCCCGCTGCTTACTGAACACAGGAGGTCACTCACACTGGCCCCATTCAGAGAACACTTTGTATTTTCTGAAGGGATGCAAAGAGTTCTCTGATTGAACAAGGTAGAGACTGTGACATCACCACCCCTCCTCTTCACCTCATCCAATCATTAGGACAATGCATAGCATTCTCTGAATAGCACCTGTGCTGAGGCAGGCAACCTCAGCAGGGCAGCCGCTTGGCACAGGGCATGGAACCCAGTGGAGATCGATGTAGTATTGGTGTCTACTAAAGTGATTCCCAGCTTTCATGACGATTGGCCAGGTATGATATATACAAAGTTACATTGGTCTAAGCTGATCCAATGTAACTATGTAAAAATATCCATACTGGGAATTTAACTTTAGGCCTCATGCACACAGGACATTTTTACAGCTGCTACTAGGGGCATTTGTCTTTCTTTTTTTTCCCGCCTCTAAAGGCCCTCCATGTTGGTCTATGTGTCCAAGCACACATAGGCTTTTAGCAGTGTTTATTGGCTATACTTTTAACCACTTTACCACCGGAGGATTTTCCTGCTAAAAGACCAGGGGTTATTTTGCGATTTTTTACTGCGTGACTTTAACGGACAATCGCGCGGTCGTGCGACGCTGTACCTAAACGAATTTCACGTCCTTTTTTTCCCACAAACAGAGCTTTCTTTTGGTGGTATTTGATCACCTGTGCGATTTTTTGATCACGCGCTATAAACAAAAAAAGAGCGTAATTTTTGCAAAAACAACAATATTTTTCACTTTTTTTTATATGAAATTCCCCCAAAAAAAAATGTAAAAATCAAAATTTTTTAAAATTTTCGGCCAATTTGTTTTACGCTACCTATGTTTGGTAAAAAAAATCGCAAAAAGCGTATTTTGATTGGTTTGCGCAAAAGTTATCGCGTTTACTAACAAAGGGAAAGATTTTTGTCATTTTTGGTGTTTTTTTTTTTAACGAGTAATGGCGGCGATCTGCGATTTTTTTTGCGGTACTGCGACATTGCGGCGGACAGATCGGACCCTTGACTGACATTTTTGACACTTTTGGGGGTACCAGTGACATTACTGCAGTAATCAGTGCTATATATATGCACTGTTACTGCAAAAATGACACTGGCAGGGAAGGGGTTAACAGTATTGGACAGGGAGGGGTTAAGTGTGTCCTAGGGGCGTGATTCTAACTGTGTAGGGACATGGCTACTAGTGTAAAAACAAAGATCAACAGTTCTACATAGTAGAACTGTTTGATCTTCACTTTTACACAGGGAGAACTGACAGGTGGCTTGTTTACACAAGCCGCTCTGTCTTTCTCCCGCTGTAGCGGCGATCGTAGTGTGACCGGCGGACATCGGGTCCGCCAGTCACACTCCCGCACTCCTCCGTGAACGAGCCGAGGCGGGCGCGCGCCTCGGCGGGCGCGCGCCCGCCCGCTATTGGCTCTGGAAGGAGTGACAGGCGAGCGACGTAGACCTACGTCACTCTGCCTGGCCGGGGCCGACTGCCGCAGTAAATATACTGTGCGCAGTCGGCAAGCGGTTAAGAGGCTTTTAGAGGCAAGAAAAAAAAAAAACACAGCTAGTGCGTCCAGGAGCAGCAGAGTTTGGGCAGTAAAAATGCTTGACGCTACTAAAAGCTGCTGGAAACTGCTAAAAGCTGATAAATTGGCCTAAAAGCTAATGCTTGAGCAATAATTAATTTCAATGGCCAGAAAAAAATAATTATTCTGGCTAATGAAATGAATTAACGCCCAAGAGCTTTGATAACAGTAAAAGCTCCTAAAAGCTTGTAAAAGCTTTAGATACTTTTACAAGCGTCATGCATTTTTTCTACAAAAACGCTGCTTGCTTCTAGGGGAATTAAAAAAAACATCCTGTGTGCATGAGGCCTTAAAGCTGTAGTTTAATCTGCTTATATTTTGCCTTCTCTGGTTCTTTCTGTCCTCCTCCTCAACAAGCTAATGACATTTTTAAATAAAACCTTCCCTTTTCATTACATACCTTATTTTAGTCCCAGAAATGTCATAATTGGGTTTTTGTGCTTCCATATTCAATTCATGGTTGGTGAGAGGGATCAGCAGGATGCTCTATATAGCTTCCTGAAAACAGTATGCTGTGGTAATGTCCATATGTGAAGAGCCTCCATAACTGAAAAAAATAAAATTCACTGAATGAAAGGGGCAGACCAAGGACAGATAGGCTAAGGAGGAAAGGTCTAGAGACGATCGTGGATGCCCTCTATTAAAATGAGGCGGGCTCTATCTGACTTGCTAGAAGTTCTAATGCACATTCTGAGTTGCTTGGATCCTCTGATAGCTTCTGCCTTCTTCCCCAAACGAAAAAATATAACAGTAGGTTAATTTGCTTATCTATTTACATGAAATTATCTATTTATAAGGTACATCTGGTACCCATAAAGGGGTAAAAATACTGTGGTATGCCAAGGCTTTCATAGGATGATCAGTTTGTGTTTAGAGGCAAAATAAGTGCCAAGAAAACCCCTACCACATCGTTATACCATTACCAGCCTGGACTTGGACACAAAGAGATCCACTACTTAATGGTGTGTTTACGTAATTCTGACCCTTCTATTTATATGGAAGAGCAACCAATGTTTTATCAAATGTCCAATTTTGTTAATCCTGGGCCTACTGTAACCTCATTTTCCTAGAGACGTATCTAAACCTCTGCAAGTTTTTACATACTTTGTGTTCAGAGATGAGCTGTGCACTTCCCATGAAGCTGACTAATCTGTCCATCCACCTCTGACCTCTCTCATTAACAAGGTGCTTTCACCCACAGAATTGACACTCATTGCACATTTTTTGTTTCACACACCAAAACCATCCTTTGTAGGGCAGAGATTGCAATTAAAGAAAATGACCGGAGGTCAGCAGTTTCTGAGATGCTGCAGCCACCATGCCTGACATCCACAGTCATTCCTTAGTCAAAGTCACTTTCTACCACTGTTCATTATTATATTTGCAACTACTGAATCTCTTGATCTCATCTGCATGCTTTATGCATTCAGTAGAAGCCACACGATTACCTGTGTTAGCAAGCCAGTGGACCTTATAAAGTGTCCAACATGTGTATGACTGTAATAGGAACATTAGTTTGTAAGCTCTTCCAGGCACAGGCATTGATTTTAATGGTTTGTGGGTTATGGAAATAAATCATTGCTAGATATAGCTTTCAAAAAAGTAAAACTTATGAAGCAAAATTGTATTTCTTTAGCAGTTTTAAAATATCACATTGGCTTCAGGTTCAAATAGGAATGTGCTTTGAATAACATAAATTACAAAATGATTTGTGCAGCTAGGAGTAGTAATGATTTCCTTGCAATGAAATATAAGGTGACACCCATGCGCACTTCATCAGGGTTCAAACTACAGATTAGGCACTTGCAGCAATTTTCAACCACCCTTTTCTTCTATTCCCATGTTAGTAACAGGAAAAAAGAAAGTAAAACAGTGGTACCAAAAACATAATCATAAATAAACAACACAAATCCTCCAATTAAAATTAATTAGAAGACCTTGTCACCTAACTATTCACAACAGTTTTCCCATAAGATTGTAGGTGCATTCAATGTACCTGGTGTAGATGTCTAAAATCCCTGAGACTGCTGCTGTGAACCGCCATCTTGGATGTGATGTCATCAGCCCCAGAAGACTCAGAGGCATCCTTCAAGTGATGCCCTATAGCATTCTCTTTCATTACTCCCCTAGCAGCTATATAATAGGCTATGTAAGGAGGTGAGAGTGGGAAGGGCGGAGGAGCTTGGCTAGCAGAGACAATAATTCAATTTTCAGAAGATTAGAGGGCTATGATGTGCAAGGAGGGAGGGGGCTGTAATAGGGAATTGAATTGTAGTGGAGTAGTCCAATTTTTGTAGCAAGTTCGGAGGCACATTGCAATAAAAAAATAAAAAAAAATCTAAGGAAATGAAAAGCGCTGCAAGTAAACAATGAAAAAACGTTATTTTTGTGTCTTTTGCCTTCAGTGTTTTAGGTTGGTGGCAGGATCTCTTTTATGTGTCTGTAATGCCATTTTTTTTAGGTTCGAATAGAGTAGGGAATGTTTAAAAAAAAAACTGTCATTATTTATTTATTTATTTTTTTAGCCTTTTTTGTCCCCTATGGAAAGATTTTCTAATTCCAACAGCAAGAAGTAATTGGAGATCTCTTTAAAGCAGAGGGATATCCCTTCATAGAATTTTCAGTCACTTTCTGTATTACATCAACATGACAAATAGGGGGTTAATCTCCTCAGCGGAATTACGGACAACATGCAAAACAATGCATCTAACAATTCTCCACTCTATCCAAAGGTTAAAAATAAAGTTTTGGCCTTACACACTGTAAACTTCGAGTGATTGTGGCAATGACAACATGTAATATTGAAAACCATAATTTAGTAGGAGTAGCAATAATAATAATATGTTTTGCAGATTCTTTAACTGACCATCTAGAGTACATTTTTTCATCACTTTCCTTTCTCATAATTTCTTACATCTTCACAATGGTCACCTTTCATTTCTAAATATACATTTCAAGCATCTAATAATATGGCTTAGTATTTCTCAAGTGTGCTCGGTGCCTTACATTGGCAGCGGGTATTTTCAATGAGAAAAAAAAAAAAAGAAACACAGGATACTTTAAAGTTTGTGCCATGTAATTTCTAGAAAATATGTTTTGGAGTGTTCTGCACACTTCACATAAGGAAGAGTATATGAGTAGCAATCAGTAAGTGCGCTGACCATCAATACATCATGACTCTATTTGTGACTGATATGCTCCCTGCAGTGCATTAAACAGCACAGAGTGTACCAGACACGATGTTCTCCTGGCTACAAACATTGCACCGATGCAGCAAAGTTAAATAGCAATCTCGCGGAGAAAAACGGTAAATGGAAGCAAAGAAGAAGGAGCTCTCGGATAAGTGGAGAGATTTAGACAGCATGTGGTAGAAAGCTGAAGGACTTGATGCACAAGAATATAAAGATACTGTGCGTCAAGAAAACACACACAGTAATACAAACACACATTTGGCGAGTGGGTATTTTTGCAATTCAAAGACTTTTTATTTTTTTATTTTTTTTTTTATTTTTTTAACTCTGTCTATACTAAGCAGCAACACAGACACAAGCTATCAGCAGACTTCTAGCTATTGGGAAGATACAAGCCCAGAGCCTCCAACATGACCCACTCTAGTGTAAAAATCTCTCTATTCCTGAGTGGATTTGCTTAAACTAGCAGAATTTAGGCAAAAACCTTTTTACTTTTTTTTGGTTAGTTAATTAGTTGCAAGTTCCAGCCTTTGGTTTTTTTTTGTTTTTTTTTTTCTTAAAAAAAAAATAAAAAGGCAGTAATCCCCTTAGTTTACATCACCAAGACATAAACATTAGGGGAAATTCCTAATGGTAAAACAACATATAACAATAAATAAAATAAATAAATAAAAACTCATACTTTAGAACAGGAATCCTCAAACTACGACCCTCCAGCTGTTGTGAAACTACACATCCCATCAGGCATTGTAAAACTCTGACATTCCCAAACATGACTAGGCATGGTGGGAGTTGTAGTTCCTGAACAACTGGAGGGCCATTGTTTGAAGACCCCTGCTTTAGAAGGTAGGGATAGTAGCAATAGTAGCAACTAGTAGCAATAGTGGAAAATGTTTTCTCCCCAAGCTTTCCTCTGTGGTTGCATGGCAAACTATTTAAGTGAGTAAATTGTTCATATAACAATCATAGATTTTAGCCATCCAATACAAGTTGTATTGTATTTACTATGCTTTACAAGCTCCTAGGGTTGCACTCCCGCTTTTCTTTTTTTTGGGAAAAATTGTTTTTCCTTTTTTCTAGAACTGCAGAAAGCCACAAGCAAAAGTGGTGGCTACAACAAACTTCTTAAAGTGAAACTTCACTCTCCCAATCAACATTGGTTATTTTTAAACCTCATGCTGCTAGCATTAGTAAATAGCTAGAAATATATCTTAACCACTTTAACTCTGCTCACATTGCTGCTACTGCAGCAATGTGGCTCGTTATCGTCCAGCGACGTAGACCTACGTCGCTGGACTCCGCCCCTTGGACTCCGGAGGCTCGCTCCCGCTGTTTTCAGTCACAGCGGGAGTCGGGCCAGAGGAGGAGCGGCGGCGATCGCTGCTGCTCTTCCCCGATCGTCGGGGAATCTAGTTTGGAGATCCGCCCGCTTGTGTAAACAGAGCGGGCAGATCTCCTAAGTGACAGGCAGGGACAGATAGCATGGTTCAGCATAGCTGAACATGCGATCTGTCCCTGTGTCACTCAGTCACCTCCCCCCACACACGTTAGTAAGCACCAGGCATACATTAACCCCTCCCTCTCCAATAAAATTAACCCCTTCCCTGCCAGTGTCATTTTTACAGTAACAGTGCATATGTATAGCACTGATTACTGCAGTAATGTCACTGATACCCCCAAAAGTGTCAAAAATGTCAGTCAAGGGTCTGATCTGTCCGCCACAATGTCGCAATCCCACAAAAAAAATCGCAGATCGCCGCCATTACGCATTAAAAAAAAAACACCAAAAATGACAGAAATCTTTCCCTTAGTTAGTAAACGCAATAACTTTTGCGCAAACCAATCAAAATACGCTTATTGTGATTTTTTTTACCAAACATAGGTAGCAAAAAACAAATTGGCCAAAAATTTTTAAAAAATTAGATTTTTACATTTTTTGGGGGGGAATTTCATATAAAAAAATGTTAAAAATATTGTTATTTTTTCAAAATAAACGCTCTTTTTTTGTTTATAGCGCAAAAAGTAAAAATCGCACAGGTGATCAAATACCACCAAAAGAAAGCTCTGTTTGTGGGAAAAAAAGTACGTAAATTTTGTTTGGGTATGGCCTCGCACGACCGCGCAATTGTCAGTTAAAGTTGCACAGCACCGAATCGCAAAAAGTGGCCCAGACGTAAGACAGCAAAATCCTCTGGTGGTAAAGTGGTTAATTACTTGTTCCAAGCGTTTTTTTTTTTCACATTTCTTCAGTTACTTCCTGGTTTCCTTCCTAGGCAAATTATGTCAAACATCCCAGAAGTCTTCAGGAGGGGAAGAGAGGAGGAGGGGTTTTCACCTGCCTGCATACTTGAGCTAAGGGCAGGAAGTAAATGCTACATGATTCATCTGCCCTTATTCAAGATGGCCACAGCCAGGAATGTTAGGGGGTGTTTTACAAAGAGATTTCTCATCAAAATAAAGCGGAGACAAAGATGGATAGGGGTGTTTGCTTTCCATATTAAAAAATAATTAAATAGCGTTTTTTGGTTTGCGGGGCTCAGATGCAGTGAAGATTCGCTTTAAAGACGCGTTCATTTAAATATAGCATGCAAATTTTCTACTCATATATGGTTTTTCTAAAACAGCACACATCTCTCCAATAAATTGCCCACATATTTGGAAATAAAGAGAACACCATGCTTCCTTTCTACAAACAGTTAAAGCTTCAAAGGATTCTGAGGGAGCGATTCATTGACTAGGATCCAATTTTGTAGGAAACTATATGAAAAGATGAGAGTGTTTATCTTATAAATGACTGGTAGAAAAATGTGCTTATACCTGTAGACTTTGAAAGAGAGTTATATATATAAAAGCTGCACTATACACTCAAAGGGAATAATATTTGTGGGCTTTAAGGCAAATATAAAAGAGGAGAAAGATAAAAGTATTATCCTAGATTCATCTACATAGAGCCTGTGGAGATTTCCAATACTTTTCAAAGAGAATTATCAAAAAGATAATCATTGAGAGTATAGCGAGCTGGTCAGGCTAAGCTAGAGGCATTGTGTCAGGCGTTCAGTCATCAAGGGCAATCATCTCCGAGATAGAGATATTCCCAGAAGAGAGGCCTTGGAACTGGCTCTGGGAAAAGGAAAGCACAAACACGTACACAGTGAGTTGATAAGCATTTGGTTAAAACTTCCTAGGTATTGCAGACTCAGTAACATAAATGCTCCGAAAGTAGAGTGGGGTTTAAACCACAGGTTTGTGTTTCCCCTCTATACAGTTTATGCACAGATTCACAGCTGGTTTCCACCTCTTCTCAAGTTGTCTGCAGACTTCAGAAAATATTAGGACTTGCAGGTATTATCCAACTATCCATAGATAAAGAGCTCAGAGATTATAGTCAGAAAAGCAGAGAAATGGTCATGAGCCAAGTTTGTTGTAGCTACTTGAGAGGGTCACGTTGGAGGTCCTGAAAATAGCAATGATTCCAGTTTATGACATTAACAAGAAAACGTATGTCACTGAAGAGTTTATCTCTATTACATTGATGAGGAAAGGTAGAACAAGATGCAAGTAAAAACAAAAATTACTAAAATGTGTGTATAGCCAAAACATTTTTTAAATATTAGAGTAGGAAGGGGTTAGAACCCTTATCAGGTAATTATTTTGCTGTATATGTCTTACTGGGGTGATTTTTGTTTATGGACTTCCCATCGTAGAGAGTTGTCCCTGGCACTTTTTTTTTTTTTATCCACGGAGCGGATGACACTTGTGTCATCCGCTCCGTATGTCCGCATATCATCCCATCCGTTTGCGGATGATACACGGACATAATGTAAGTCTATGGGCATTGCGGATGTCAGCGGATGACAACGCTGACATCCAATTTTGCTTCCTTTTCGTTTTTTGAACGGAGGAAAAATAGGGTTCTGTTCCATTCCAAAAAACGGAACAGAACTGAAAGGAAGAAAATCGGATGTCAGCGGATGGTATTCCGCTGACATCCGCAATGCCATTAACTTACATTATGTCCGTAAATCATCCGCAAAAAATAGGATGATTTGCGGACATACGGAGCGCCCGTGTGAAAGAGCCCCAAAGGTCCTTTTCTACCATGTAAAGAATAAAATGTTGCCATTTCATACACTTTAGCATGTCTGATGTGACTGTACAACATACATATGTAAATTTTCGATGCTATATAAGTACTGCAAATAAATAGGTGTTGCTGTTGTCATTGCTATAATGTATATAACATTTTTGGTCACATAAATAGCCATAACTGTAAATATTCCATGCTGGTCAGGCGTGCTGGAAACGATGTGACAGGCAGAGGGTGTGGCTGGCAAAGGGGGTGACATTCGCGGGGATATCTTAGTGAATCATTGATGTGTGTGAAATGACTGCTGGCAGCTATGCACGGAGAAGACACAGCAAAAGGAATTTGGTTACAAAACAGAGGAATAGATGGAAGAAGTAATAAGAAGACGATTCAAAATATTGTTTAGCAAAGTCTAAAAAAAAAAAAAGAGAGAGAGGGTGAAAAAGAAAGACAAAGCAAATGCAGCATGGACAAACAATAACACATACACATTTCATACAATCACACAACACAGAATTATATATATATATACAATGGGAGGAATATTTTTTATTTCATATTTCAGATGTCTATCTAGCACCATTTATTTTCACAGAGCTTTACATGCTACTTATTCACATCAGTCCCTGCTGTCTAGGAACTTACAATCTAAAGCTGGATACACACTATCCAACTTTTGTGTTTAGATTTCCTTCAGATTTACCTTTTCTATGTAGAGCAAGGGCCTGCCAGATTGCATACAAATTGAAAGTGTTTAGGTTTGACCTCATATTATATGGTTTTGGTAAGTCTAAAGGAAAAAGTCTTCAGAAAATCTTACAGTGTGTATGGCCCATAAGTCTCCTATCTTACAAGCACACACTATGGGCAAGTAATCTACCAGCATGTCTTTGGAATGTGGGAGAAAGCCCACACATGCACAGGGAGGACATGCTAATACTAGGCAGATAGAGTCTTAGCTGGGATTTGAACCAAGAACCCAGAAGCACTAACCAATAAGCCACAGTGCTCCCTAAAATTTGTGTAGAGACCTATAAATACCTCAATACCTTACAAAGTATCCAGCACACTGAAAGGCAGCCTCAGGGTCCTTTTCACGCTGTTGTTTTGTGTCAGGTCTGATGAAAGGGCTAAAAATGCTCCGAAACATGTTACCGCCCACCCGCTTTTGACTATCAGCTGCGTGCATTCCAGCGTGGTTACCGGAAGCCCTACCACGCTGTGTGCACACCAGCACATGAAGCAGTCTCCTGGACACTGGATTACTGAGTATCGGCTCCTCCAGCTTCTAAGACATTCTGTTTTGATTTCAACTTCTTGTAAGTTGTTTTAATCCTTCTATGTTCCATATGGTCTATATTACACTTAGAGGCGCCATGTTCTTCTCCATATTTCTACAGAGCTGCTTCTTCTCTCAGGTTCTGCCCGAGTGCATGCAGATCTACATAACCCGTTGGATCAAGGGCTCTACCCCCCGGAAGCGCCCACATATATACTCTTTTACCTGTGTGTATATATATATATAGATACAGTAAACCCCCCTCCATCGTTGGGGTTATGTTCCAGACCCACCCGCAATAAGTGAAAATCCGTGAAATAGAAATACCCTATTTAAATACACCCTAGGCATGTTTTCATAACTTTCACTGTACTTTTAAAAGCATTTTAAGGTCTTTAAACACACTTTTAAAACAATAGAAACACATTTAAACACATAAAAGATACTGAAAGACAGAGCAAGAGCAATGGAAAACACAAAAATATGTAATTAACAGTGATTTAATTAATAAAACAATAGTAATAGGTCTTACAGAAAAAAAACGCAAACTACTGGGACCACGAAAACCGAACCGCGATAAAACAGGGGTTTACTGTACATATATATATATATATATATATATATATATATATATATACGGTAAAATGGGAGGAATATTTTTTTATTGTCTATCTAACACCATTTATTTTCAAAGAGCTTTACATGCTACTTATTCACATCAGTCCCTGCCATCTAGGAACTTACAATCTAAGTCTCCTATCTTACACGCACACACCATGGGCAAGTAATCTATCAGCATGTCTTTGGAATGTGGGAGAAAGCCCACACATGCACAGGGAGGACATGCTAATACCAATGCCAAGAACCCAGAAGCGCTAACCACTAAACCACAGTGCTCCCTAAAATTTGTGCAGAGACCTATATATACCCCTATACCTTAGAAAGTATCCAGTGCACTGAAAGGCAGCCTCGGGGTCCTTTTCACACTGTTATTTTGTGTCAGGTGTTTACAGTCATCATGTTAAGGCAGCCAATTCATTTTGAATGGGCGGTAAATGCACCACAACATAGCCAATAGTGAAAATGACCCTTTTATTTCTAACACAGCACAATGTGTCTAGATGCCCGTGGTGTGATTGCATTGCCCAGTACTGTTTCAGTCCATTGGAGTGTCATTCAAGATGAATGCAGTAATATGTGGTAAAACATGTTTTTTTACCATGTGTTACTGAAACACAAAATGTGAATGAGCCAAGAGCTCAAAGGATGACAGGGGGAAGAAGCTCCAATGAAAAAATCATAGGGGTTTACTAAAAGCAACCAACTGTTATAATGGACTTTAATCTGAGCTCAAGAGAGGAAGATTTTCACTGACATTCCAAACAAGATTGTGCCTTGTGCGACTCAAATGTAAACTTGTGTATAAAATTGCAGTTTATGCTGCTGTTTTAAATTGATAACTTGGTAAAAATGTGTTTGCAGTAATCATGCAACCCGAAAAAAAGGAAATAATAAGAATATTATTTAAATTGAGCTAATAACTAAAAATATGGTCTTAGGTTCTCGTCTATTTGTAGAATTTTTTTTACTTGCTCGTTAGTACCCACCATTTTACGAACAATAAAGTCAAATTGTCATCCCTTTTCCAGTTATGAAGGAGTTAAGCGAGCTGGAGCTATTTGCAATGGCAGATCAGAACACAGAAAATGGATGCGCGGAATGTTTTTGTCAACAAGCACAGTGAGTGAGCCATGTATTATTAATAAACTGCCTGCAATGCAATGCAAAAATTAACTTGAATAGTAATAAAAGTAATAAAGTTGATGCCTATTAAAAAACGAAGAGGACTGACGTTGCTTAGTTTATGCTTATTTTTCAGACAAGACGGAAAGCCAATCCGGCCTAATCAAGTTTGCATAAGCTTGGCTCAACTTGCAGTGTTGTCTCTCATCAGTGCAAGTGTCAGTCACTGGACAGTGTGTTGCCCAGAGCCCTCTGTCCTCATTTCTTCATGGCGGGATGCATGTTGTTCTTTCATGATAATTTGCTCTCGCCTGCCTTCCCAGCGTGCCTGGCCCTGACAGGTCTGCCCCGATTATGGCATACACCATATGGTCAGCCCTTGACTCCTCCCATTATTTCCTCTGCAATTCCGTCTCACTGACCCTCAATGCTACATTTCCATCACTGAAGGCATTTTCCCAGCTAGCCTTGAACTATCAGTTTTGACTAGTGTATCCATGTGGACTCAGCAATCATTAGTGTCCTACTTCCATAAACTGACCTTGATGGTAATTTGTAGCTGATGTCACAGGATTCCTGAGATAAACAGACTGCGTTACTTTTATAGCAATAAATTATATGTAATTAATATTAAAAGCGTTAGCCGTGTTTAAACATATATTAATGTAAACAGATATACAAACACACATCTCCCAAATATACAATATTTTATTAACCACTTATGGACCGGAAGGATTTGCCCCCTTAATGACCAGGCCATATTTTGCGATTCGGCACTGCGTTATTTTAACGGACAATTGTCGTGTGACGCTGTACCCAAATAAAATTGATGTCCTTTTTTTCCCACAAATAAAGCTTTCTTTTGGTGGTGTAGCGGGGTTAAACATGCCTAAAGACACTGTTTGATATGTGGGAAGGAACTAGGCTCCCTCTAGTGGTAGCTGCATGGAATTTCCTGGGCTGTGACTTCCTTTTCACAAGATGAAGAAACTACATCTCCCAGGCTGCTTTGCAAGATCCAGGAACTAGGCTCCCTCTAGTGGTAGCTGCATGGAATTTCCCAGGCTGTGACTTCCTTTTCACAAGATGAAGAAACTACATCTCCCAGGCTGCTTTGCAAGATCCAGGGTGCACGGCTGCACCGCACGGCACTATGGGGGAGGTTATTTAAAGGAAGAGAGAAGCGCGCGAAAGGGGGGGCCTTTCTGCGCTGGACTCTGAGGAACCAGCGAGCGAGAGTGAAGGACTGACACTGGATATTGGGCCAGAGCCTTTTAGCCTGGAGGGACGACGTGGAACCGTCCCATCTCAAGCACGAGGCACATTCCTGGAGGTCATACTGCTGTTTGCCGAGACCGGAAGTCATCCGCCAGAAGGACCCCGCGCGGCTGGCATATAGCCAAAGGACTGAGACCGCAGTGGAAGCGTGCGAAGGAGAAACTTCTGTTGGTGAGAGGGCACATGCCCAATAACTGACTTTATCTGCTGAAGAGACAGTTTTATCTACAGATAGCGGTAGCGCAGCAGGAGGTGATAAAACCCCGGGGTTTATCACCATACTCTCTCAGGAGACTCATAGACAAACAATACGGTCTGTAAAGGAGTCGCCAGAGGCTTATCTCTCTCGCAGAAGTTATTGCTCAGTTACGCAGACACCCTGCGGTGACAACTAACAGCTCGTTGTTTTCTCTCTCTTGATCTTTATTCCTAATCTGGATTACAAATGAGCTCTATTCAATAACCTTGCTAGCGAAGATCAACAAGAAAGAAGAGAACTCTGGGGGAGGGACTCAGATAGGCCCACCTACCTGGTACTGTGTCTAGCCTTAATGCAGGAGGAGTGTGGGGGTATTCTTTTACCTTTTTAAAGCTGTTTTAAATAACCTTTTATGGACTTGTATTGTATTGTATTGTATCTCCCCTATTCAATTTGATATATAGTAAACTAAGTTTGGTTAATTACAATCCTGTGCGTTGTTCCATTGTGTCACCCAGAAGGACTACCATTCAAGAAGGTAACAAGGTATTGTTGCATAGTGAAGTATTGTATTCCAATCTGTGTATCCATTTGATAGTCCAGTCCTATTCTGGGTCAGTTGTGCCTGAGGAGGGATCGAGCCAATTTGATTGGGTTGTTAGGCAGGGTGTAGACCCAATAATATAATCAGCAGCTCCTGCGGGGGTGGTGCTACACGTGGGGGCTCGTCCGGGATTTCTACAGTCCTGCAACACAACCCTCTCAGCCCCAGAATCCCCTCCCACGCAAAAATGGATCCTGTCGCTGCTGCTGAGTGGTGCAAGGAAGAGAATGTCATAGTGGAAAATGGCCTGGTGGTTGAAATCAAGGGAGAAGCCTGGACTGAAGAAAAGCTCCTCCCTGTTTTAAGGGCACTATCCACAGACAGGAAATTCTGGGTGATTGACATAAAAACTGACACCACTGCCCCACACACGTATGCACTGTGTGAGTGGAGGAAAGGGGTCCCTGATTATTTCAATAGAAACAGTGTAAAAACTATTGACCAAACAGAACTTTTCCTGATACATCCAGGAGTTCCTACTGCGGGTCCCTCATCCACCACTCATGGGGTATCCAGCCAAGAAAAAGGTGTCCAAGAAGGGCATCCTGAGTCATCACCTTTGTCGACTTTTAGCTCAGAACTGTGTGCTGTTCTTGGGGAGATTGTGGCAAAATGTAGCAGGGACTCCTCGAGCTATCTGATGACTGGATATAGGAAGCTCCGGACATTCTCTGGGAAACAGCCTGTGCCTTCAGCAGAAGATGGGTTCGAAGAGTGGCTAGATACCGCCACTCAGGCTTTGGAGGAATGGGAGGTACCAGAACAGCACAAGAAGCAGAGGATCACAGAGAGTTTAAGGGGACCTGCATTAGAGGCTGTACGTAATCTAAAGCTTAGCAAGAAGAACTGCACTGCACAGGATTATTTGGACATTCTGCAAGATGTGTTTGGTCGGACGGAGAACGCGGCTGAACTTCTCTACCAGTTGGACCACTGTTATCAAGAAGAGGGGGAGAAGTTGTCTGAATTCATTAAACGTCTGGATAGGATTATCCACCAGATTCTGTTAAAGAAAGGAATAGACCCCCGGAAAATAGATGGGACTCGTGCACGACAGGTTCTGAAAGGGGCTCAACCTTTAGATCCCATTGCCATACTGTTACGAACTCGTCGAGATGGCGGCATTCTAGAATACCCCGATCTGATTCGAATGGTCAGAGAGGAAGAGGTCATGTTGGACAACAAGAAGAAAAGTCGGCAGTTTGACTCAACTGCCCGGGTTGGAGTGATAAGTGTGGAAGAGGGTGACTCTCAAGTTGAACTCCTAAAGACCCAAGTGTCTCAGTTGATAGAAATGGTGTCCATCCTGACTGGTCAGGTATCCACTCTACCCAAGGGGAGTATATCGGAGAGGCCAGATGAACCTGTTAGTCTCAGCACAGATCCAGAGCCACGGCCTGTAAGATTGTTAACTTGTTTCAACTGCGGGGGAGTTGGGCATGTTAGAAGGGTATGTCCCAGCTCAGGAAATGCTGCCGCGAAACCTCGCGAGCCAGCGGGAAACTTCAGAGGACACCGGTGAAGGAGTCAACCGGGTGTCCGCCAGTCTTAAGGGACTCCAGAAGTGGTGCAGGATCAGGGAAACTGAGTCAGGGGGTCAGACCCAAATATAACACCCCCAGTTCTAGACTCCGGGTTACTGAGGGAAGGAAAGTCAATGCACACCGGATTCGGCGGGGGCCTAGATCAAGGAAGAAAAAGGAGAAGAGGGCCAGGGTACAGAGAACTGAATCAGATAACAAGGCTACATCAAGAGAATTCCCAACTAACTTGGTCGGGCCCTCCCCAGTGGTCTCGGTTCAGGTGGAAGGAATTTACACAAGAGCCCTCCTTGACACAGGGGCCCAGGTGACTCTTTTGTATAGAGACTTCTATGATAAATATCTTACCCATCTACCTTTGCAGAAGTTGGAAGATCTGGAGATATGGGGTATTGGGACCCAAAGTTTTCCCTATGACGGGTATCTGCCAATCAAGTTGACCTTTGATCCATCAGTGGCTGGTGAAGCGGAAACCTTCGACACCTTAGCGGTGGTCTGTCCTCGTCCACCCGGGGCCAACAAAAGCTCTCTCATCGTAGGAACAAACACTGACCTGGTAAGGCGCCTTCTGATACAACTGGTCCAGGGACAAGATGCTCAGGCGCCAAGGATCCATCCCATGCTACGGCAGGCCTACCAACGATTAGTGTTGGAGCAAGAGACCCCCGCAGAAGGAGTTGGACGACTCTGGAAGCTGGATAGAGCAGAAAAGGTCTTACAGCCAGGAGAGGTGGCCTGTTTTAAGGCTTCTGTTAAACTCACATGGCAACAGCCGGGTCCCTTCATTATCTTTGAATCAGGTCAAAAGGAGAGACAGAGAGGGATAGAAGTGATCCCTGAGGTGATCCCTTTGAAGGTGTTACAGGAAAACCGTGGAAGGGTTTTAGTGAGTGTCAGAAACACCTCTATTACACCAGTGAAGGTACCGGCCAGAGTGCTCCTGGGCCAAGTCAACCCGGCTACCCCAGTTGCCCCCATTGATTTCAAAGAAAAGGAACAGGGTGAAGCGGTTATAGAGGAGCTTTGCTCTGGAAACGCTGCCCTCCCGCCGGAATGGGTGAAGAGGGCCAAGGCACAACTTGCTCGATGTAGGGAAATATTCTCTAAGGACGAGTTTGACGTGGGATGTGCCAGGAGCGCCACTCATAAGATCCGCCTGAGTGAGGACAAGCCTTTCAGGGAGAGAGTCCGGCGAGTCCCCTTAGGTGACTTAGAAGATCTACGTCAACAGCTGGCAGAGCTCAAAAAGATCGGGATTATCCGAGAATCCAGGAGCCCGTATGCTTCCCCGATAGTGGTAGTCCGAAAGAAAAATGGATCTTTGAGGCTTTGTATCGACTACCGAACGCTGAACAGAAGAACCATCCCAGACCAGTATACCACTCCTCGAATCGAAGATGCCCTACAGAGTCTGTCAGGGGCGAAGTGGTTCAGTGTGATGGACTTAAAGAGTGGGTATTATCAGATCCCCATGCACCCTGAAGATCGGGAGAAAACAGCCTTCATCACCCCTGTGGGGTTCTTTGAGTTCAATCGCATGCCTCAGGGGTTGTCCGGGGCCCCTGCTACCTTCCAAAGGCTGATGGAGAGGACCGTTGGAGATATGAATTTGATAGAGGTACTGGTATACTTGGATGATGTTATCGTGTTTGGCAGAACTTTAGAAGAACATGAGGAGAGGTTGGAAAAGGTCTTGAAGAGGCTACATGAAGAAGGTCTGAAACTTTCTCCTGAGAAGTGCCAATTCTATCAGTCCTCGGTCCATTACCTGGGCCATATCGTGTCTGAAGAAGGGGTGGCCACTGACCCGGACAAGCTGGATGCTGTTGCTTCCTGGCCGAGACCCACAAATGTGACCGAACTCCGGTCATTCTTGGGCTTTTGCTCCTATTACAGGAGGTTTGTGGAGGGGTTCGCCCAGATTGCCCGACCCCTAAATGAGCTCCTGAAGAATGAAGAAGATGATGTCCCTGAGTTGGTAAAGCCGGCGAAGTCCACCATGGGCCCCCGGAAGGCTAAGGAATCCATCCAGGATCAGTGGACCCCGGAATGCGAAGGGGCCTTTGTCCAGCTGAAGGAAACCCTAACCACTGCCCCTGTGTTGGCCTATGCGGACCCCACAAAACCATATGAACTGCATGTTGATGCCAGCCGAGATGGGCTGGGGGGGGTACTTTATCAGGAGCATGAGGGTCATCTGCGACCTGTTGCCTATGTGAGCAGAAGCCTACTGCCTGCTGAAAGGAATTATCCTACTCACAAACTTGAATTCTTGGCCTTGAAGTGGGCAGTGGTTGACAAATTGAAAGACTACCTGTACGGGGCTGAATTCATTGTCAAGACAGATAATAATCCCCTCACCTATCTGTTGACTACGGCCAAGCTGGATGCAACAGGACATCGATGGTTGGCTGCCCTCTCTAGCTTCAATTTTAGCCTGAAGTATCGGCCAGGAATCGGAAATAGGGATGCAGATGCCCTATCCAGAAGGTTGCATGTTCCACAGGAACCTGCGGAAGAATGGACTCATTTGGCTCCAGAAGGGGTGCGTGCCCTATATCAGGGAACTGAATTTCGATCCCGAGGAGGGTCAAGAGCAGAAGAGATTGGGGTTTCGGCTATCGGAGTACCCAAATGCTACTGCCAGGTGACCCAGGTTGAAGGGGAGGGTTTGCCCCGGCTGTCCAAAAGGGACTTGCGGAAGGAGCAGTTGGAAGACCCTTTGGGAAAACTTCTCTTGGAAGCCCTGGAGATCCAGAGCCCTGAGTTGCTTCTAACTGACTCCCCTCAGGGGGCCCGTCTGTTACATAGAGAGTGGACCCGGTTACAGATCAGAGAAGGAGTGGTCTACCGGAGAGGTCCATCTGAAGATCTGGAGGAGAAGTGGCAACTGTTCTTACCAGCTAAATACAGAGAGGGAGTTCTGGCCGCTCTTCATGATAATCATGGCCATCTGGGGCCCGAAAGAACCTTTCAGCTTGTCAGGGACAGGTTCTACTGGCCTTGTATGAGGGCCGAAGTTGAAGGATACTGTCATTCTTGTGTCCGGTGTATACAGAGGAAGACTCTGCCACGTCAAGCAGCCCCAATGGGCCATCTACAAAGTCAGGGACCCATGGAGCTGGTGTGCATTGATTTCCTTTGCTTAGAGCCTGATCTGAGTGGCCAGGGGAATGTCCTTGTGGTAACAGACCATTTTACCAGATATGCTCAAGCATTCCCAACAAGGGATCAGAAGGCCTCAACGGTAGCCAAAGTTCTTGTAGAGAAGTTCTTTGTACATTATGGGTTACCACAACGCCTCCATTCTGATCAGGGAAGGGACTTTGAAAGCAGACTGATCAAGAGACTGTTAGATATGTTAGGCATTCAAAAGACTAGAACCACTCCCTACCATCCACAGGGGGATGCCCAGCCTGAACGATTTAACAGGACTCTTTTGGATATGTTGGGGACTTTGAGCTCAGAGAAGAAACAGCATTGGGGCAAGCACGTAGCTGCCATTGTGCATGCCTACAACAGCACTGTCAGTGATGCTACTGGATATTCCCCTTATCGGCTGATGTTTGGAAGGGAGGCTCGGTTGCCAGTGGATTTGGCCTTTGGCATTTCGCCTGATCATACCTCTTCAGCATCGCATAGAGGATATGTGAACCGACTGCGGAAGAGTCTGAAAGCGGCCTATGACAAGGCTCAGGCCACATCTGATCAACGTGGACTGCGGAATAAAAAAAATTTCGACCTAAAAGTTCGGATCCATGACCTGCAACCAGGGGACAGGGTTTTGTTGAGAAACTTGGGTGTCCCGGGAAAACACAAGTTGGCAGACCGCTGGAAGTCCCAACCTTATGTTATCTGCAAGCAACTGCCAAACCTTCCTGTGTACCAAATTCGGCCTGAAGGAAGTGTGGGTCCATTGAAGGCTTGGCATCGGAACCATTTGCTGCCTCTCTCTGAAGCGGTTCGTATGCCCCCTGTGGAAGACTTGTCAGAGGCCCCTTCGACTTCTCGCCGGTCCAGACCAGTTACCAGATCTCAGACGACGCTCCCAGATGAGGGAGAGGGAAGTTCTCCATCTGAAGATTTGGAAGATGAAGAGGAGGTACCTGACTGGTTGTGGTCATCTCAGTTGCCAGAACCCACACCTGCCTCCCTGTCTTCGTCTGACTTGGCTGATAGAGGAGCCCTTCGGGCAGAAGCCCCTGAATTCATACCCTTTCATATGCTTCCAGAAGAAGCAGCTGAGGATGAAGATCCTGAGGAGGAGGTTGCACCCTTCTCTGAAGAAGAACTGACCTCTCTTGAACCATCAGGTGCCTCTGTGTTGGAACATGAGGAGGGGGACATGGAAGAATCCTCAGAAGTGCCTGATCCTAGTACCTCTGAGAGCATGCCTCCACGGGAACAGAGGGAAAGGAGAGTCATTCACCCACCTAAGAGACTGACCTATGATCAATTGGGTGAATGTTCGGAAGAAGCTGTTTTTACTTCCAAAAGATCTCCTGACCAGCCTAGTTCCTCCACTGTAGATTTGGTGGGGGACAACCCTAGCTCACCCCCAGGCACAACTGTACAAGCCACCCAAGTTTTGGGGGGTCTGTGAGAGATCATGAGAACAAAGTATTGAAGTAGAAAACGTTTGCATTTAAGTTTGTACATAAGGATATTGGGTTTGGCCATTATATATAAGCACAGTTTTTGATGTTCACAATTTGGTTTACTTTGTGAGTTAATGTTTGCGCACATTTTGTTGCTCTGACCTCACTATGTTTTTTTCTTTCTCACCTTTTGATGTTTTTTTTTTCAACACAAACTTTAAGATGTAAGTGTTTAAGAAATTGCAAAGGCACATGTGCTTTTTAAAGGAGCACTATATAAAAGCACTAGAAATCAGCACTATATTAACACTGTAGAAATCACTTATTTGCTTATTAATTGCACTTTATCGTTTTACTGTTGCACTGCTATTAGAATACAAAATTGGATGTATTCAGATTGACTTATTTCAGCAAAATGTTAATGTTTTTGTTGTATAATGCCAACCTATGCACTAGGGTACATACTGTTGACCTCTTTGGGGACCAAAGTTTCTCAAGTGGGGGGAGTGTGTAGCGGGGTTAAACATGCCTAAAGACACTGTTTGATATGTGGGAAGGAACTAGGCTCCCTCTAGTGGTAGCTGCATGGAATTTCCTGGGCTGTGACTTCCTTTTCACAAGATGAAGAAACTACATCTCCCAGGCTGCTTTGCAAGATCCAGGAACTAGGCTCCCTCTAGTGGTAGCTGCATGGAATTTCCCAGGCTGTGACTTCCTTTTCACAAGATGAAGAAACTACATCTCCCAGGCTGCTTTGCAAGATCCAGGGTGCACGGCTGCACCGCACGGCACTATGGGGGAGGTTATTTAAAGGAAGAGAGAAGCGCGCGAAAGGGGGGCCTTTCTGCGCTGGACTCTGAGGAACCAGCGAGCGAGAGTGAAGGACTGACACTGGATATTGGGCCAGAGCCTTTTAGCCTGGAGGGACGACGTGGAACCGTCCCATCTCAAGCACGAGGCACATTCCTGGAGGTCATACTGCTGTTTGCCGAGACCGGAAGTCATCCGCCAGAAGGACCCCGCGCGGCTGGCATATAGCCAAAGGACTGAGACCGCAGTGGAAGCGTGCGAAGGAGAAACTTCTGTTGGTGAGAGGGCACATGCCCAATAACTGACTTTATCTGCTGAAGAGACAGTTTTATCTACAGATAGCGGTAGCGCAGCAGGAGGTGATAAAACCCCGGGGTTTATCACCATACTCTCTCAGGAGACTCATAGACAAACAATACGGTCTGTAAAGGAGTCGCCAGAGGCTTATCTCTCTCGCAGAAGTTATTGCTCAGTTACGCAGACACCCTGCGGTGACAACTAACAGCTCGTTGTTTTCTCTCTCTTGATCTTTATTCCTAATCTGGATTACAAATGAGCTCTATTCAATAACCTTGCTAGCGAAGATCAACAAGAAAGAAGAGAACTCTGGGGGAGGGACTCAGATAGGCCCACCTACCTGGTACTGTGTCTAGCCTTAATGCAGGAGGAGTGTGGGGGTATTCTTTTACCTTTTTAAAGCTGTTTTAAATAACCTTTTATGGACTTGTATTGTATTGTATTGTATCTCCCCTATTCAATTTGATATATAGTAAACTAAGTTTGGTTAATTACAATCCTGTGCGTTGTTCCATTGTGTCACCCAGAAGGACTACCATTCAAGAAGGTAACAAGGTATTGTTGCATAGTGAAGTATTGTATTCCAATCTGTGTATCCATTTGATAGTCCAGTCCTATTCTGGGTCAGTTGTGCCTGAGGAGGGATCGAGCCAATTTGATTGGGTTGTTAGGCAGGGTGTAGACCCAATAATATAATCAGCAGCTCCTGCGGGGGTGGTGCTACAGTGGTATTTGATCACCTGTGCGATTTTTATTTTTTGTGCTACAAACGAAAAAAGAGCGAAAATTCTGAAAAAAAAAACAATATTTTTCACATTCTGCTATATAACATTCCCAAAAAAAATTTAATTGTGTTTACAACAGTTGACCGTTCTTCTCTCTCAGTGGGGAACGATTGTGGGTGTCAGGCGGCAATCGGAGCCACCTGCCCCGTGGATCAGCTTCCCCTAGCTGCCTGCGCGTGACCGACATATACCTACATCGGTTTGCACAGGAGCGGCTGCCTGCAGCAGTATAACAGTGGTTAATATTATACAGGGCTTATTTAGTGCCTGCAGTTTACACAGTGCTTTACAATGTAGAGGGGGGACAGTACAATTAAAATACAGTTCAATACAGAAGGAATAGGACAGTGATGGCGAACCTTGGCACCCCAGATGTTTTGGAACTACATTTCCCATGATGCTCATGCACTCTGCAGTGTAGTTGGGCATCATGGTCAATGAAGTTCCAAAACACTGGGGTGCCAAGGTTTGTCATCACTGGAATAGGAGGGTATAAATATGTTCTCTCTGGATATTCTGCATTCCTCTCACAGCTAATTAGTATTTGTTGGTTAATCAGGTTTAGCAACACTCCGCTGATGTGTGTATGCTTCTTTATGACTTTTAGGCCCCTTTCACACAGGATTTCCAATCTGATCCTCCTGTCAGTTTTTCGGGCGGACCGGATCGGATGCCCCATGCAGCCCTATGGAGCGGCGGATGTCAGCGGAGACATTTCGGCTGACACCCACTGCTATCCAATCCTGTCCGTGAAATCCAGACGGATGGAAACCCTATTTTCCATCCGTCTGGAGGATCGGATAGGATCAAATGAGAATGGACAGGTGGTCCATTCTCATCCGATCTCCCCATAGAGGAGAGCGGGTATCTGACAGCTCCATCTCTGCACACAGAGCGGAGACGGAGCTGTCATCCGCCTGCTCAGCGGGGATTGGCGGATCGATCCGCCGCTGAGATTCCGTCGGGCGCACCGCCCCGGGGGAAAGGAGCCTGACAAGAAGGATAGATTGTAAGCATATGCACAGACGGATATGGATAGTCTTTGTACTGCGTACATTTTTTAGTGCTATAATATTATTATTATTATTATACAGGATTTATATAGCGCCAACAGAGTGCGCAGCGCTTTACATGAGGGCAGACAGTAGAGTTACAATGCAATTTAATACAGGAGGAATCAGAGGGCCCTGCTCATTAGAGCTTACAATCTAGAAACAAATAAAATAATAAATATTTGTAGACACAGTATATTCATAGACAAATGTTTACCTGTTCCACACTAATATGCGGTCTTTGAGCAGGTGGGCTTTAAAGTGGTTGTAAAGGTGGAAGGTTTTTTTCATCTTAATGTATTCTATGCATTAGGATAAAAAAAGCCTTCTGTGTGCAGCAGCCCCCCTCATCCCCTATAATACTTACCTGAGTCCCCTCTGGATCCAGCAAGGTTGCACGACAGCCTCGGCTTTCCGGGACCCTCTTGATTGTCTGAGACACGGCAGTGAGTGCCATGGGCTCCTGCTTCTGTCAATCAACTTCAGCGAGGCAATGAGGAGAGAGAGGGGGCGGGGCGAGGTAGGGAAAAGCCACAGTCCCATGTCTGAATGGACGCACAGAGCAGCGGCTAGGCTCGGTTGCCACCATAGCAAGCTGCTTGCTGTGGGGGTACTCGACAGGAGGGAGGCGCCAGGAGCTCCAAAGAGGGACCTGAGAAGAGGAGGATCTGGAATGCTCTGTGCAAAACCACCACACAGAGGAGGTAAGTATAACATGCTTATTATTTTTAAACAAAAAAATTGAGACTTTAATATCACTTGAATGCCAAGCGGCTGCATTTAAGCCTTCATGGGGAATTGTTTTCTGTGCTGAGAGGACGTTCCCTGCATTGTACCAGCACAGTAAATAAGATGTACATTCAACCTGATGCATACTTGCAATTGGGAGCTTCCAATCATGTGACCACTGTGACAGCCAAACACAGCAGCCTCAAGATCAGAATGCCGGCCTCTGCCTCCTGGCATTTATATTATCTTAAAGAGCCAGAGGTGTGGCAGCGGCAATGGGATGATGCTAAACTCTGGTTAAAATAAATATATTCTATTCAAGTATACACTCATCCGCCACTTTATTAGGTACACCTGTTCAATTGCATGGTAACACAAATTGCTAATCAGCCAATCACATGGCAGCAACTCAATACATTTAGGCATCTGGATGTAGTTAAGACAACTTGCTCAAAATGAGCATAAGAATGGGGAAAAAAGGAGATTTAAGTGACTTTGAACGTGGCATGGTTGTTGGTACCAGAAGGCTGGTCTGAGTATTTTAAAACTGCTGATCTACTTGGATTTTCATGCACAGCCATCTCTAGGGTTTACAGAGAATAGTCTGAAAAAGAGAAAATATCCAGTGAGCGGCAGTTGTGTGGACGAAAATGCCTTGTTGATGTCAGAGGTCAGAGGAGAATGGTCAAACTGGTTCAAGATGGTAGAAAGGTAACAGGAACTCAAATAACCACTCGTTACAATCAAGGTATGCAGAATTCCATTCCTGAACACACAACACATTGAACCTTGAAGGAGATGGACTACAGCAGCGGAAGAGCACACCACTGCTGTCAGCTAAGAAGAGGAAACAGAGGCTACTAGTCACACAGACTCACCAAAATTGGACAATAGAAGATGTTGCCTGTTCTGATGAGCCTCGATTTCAGCTGTGACATTCAGATGGTAGGGTCAGAATTTGGCATAAACAGCATGAAAGTATGGATCCATCCTGCCTTGTATCAACAGTTTAGGGTGGTGGTTGTGGTTTAATTGTGTGGGGGATATTTTCTTGTCACACTTTGGGCCCCTTTGGGCCAATTGAGTATTGTTTAAATGGCACAGCCTACCTGAGTATTGTTGCTGACCATGTCCATCCCTTTATGACTACAGTGTACCCATCTTCTGATGGCTCCTTCCAAGAGGATCATGGACCATGTCACAAAGCTCAGATCATCTCACCACTGATTTCCTAAACATGACAATGAGGTCACTGTACTCCAATGACCTCTACAGTCACCAGATCTCATCCAATAGAGAACCTTTGGGATGTGGTGGAACGGCAGATTTGCATCATGGATGTGCAGCCCACAAATCTGCAGCAACTGCGTGATGCTATCATGTCATTATGGACCAAAATCTCTGAGGAATTTTTCCAACACCTTGTTGAATTTGTGCCACGAAGAATTAAAGCAGTTCTGAAGCCAAATGGGGGTCCAACTGGGTACTAGCGCATGGTGTACCTAAAAAAGTGGCAGATGAGTGTATATAATAGAGATAGAAAATTCAGCGCTATGATCAAATGGATGGGTAAGCAGCTGTACACCAGGATAGGTCAAACCTAACAAAGCCTATAGCATATAATAAAAAAAGAGATAAGGTGCAGCGCTAAGACATAAATAGTGCATAAAATCATTAAAATCATTAAAACATTAAAATGTATTAAAATGCACATAAATAAATGAAGTTCATAAAGTTCTTAAAAACTGGTTTCCAATGTGAGAAAGGGAAATTGATAAACCACCACTGCAATCGTGATTCCTCCACCACAGATAATACAGCCTCTCACCTCCTGTATTCGACCACTAGGGGTCACAACACTTTGCAGCAGTAATGGAGACAGCCAGAAGATCTAGATATCCAAGATTCCAAAGGATCTCAAAGACTCACATATGGCAATCCGGAAAAACAGATGGAAAAACGATGTAATGCTTTCCGTTTAATAAGGACATTTATTGAAATAATAGTAAAACCATAACACAAGAATGGCACTGTCACAGTGCCATATAGCAGACAAGTGTGCAAACATGTGTTCCAAACATCGGAGCGCCGCGGTTGACGTCAGACTCCTCCCCCCGTACGCGTTATGTCAATGGGCGTGACTTCCTCAGCGGAGTGAGGAGGGAGAACGCACCCGCTCATTATAAAGACGTATCCTAGCAACAAGACGCCGGTAGTCATGAATCAGGAAGTGAAGGGGAATGAGAATACTCCGCCCCCTCAACCGAGTACCAACCCAGCTTCCTGCAGACACCGGAACTTAGAATTAAACAATAACAGAGCTAACTAGCGGTGCACAGAGGGAATAAATACACGGATTAACCCCTGCAGCACTGCATCAGCTCCATATCAGTGGCAGACTGAATTGCAAATAACCGGATGGTTAAAAAATGCCCAAATAATTCGCTGCCTGTGCACCGCTAGTTAGCTCTGTTATTGTTATTGTTTAATTCTAAGTTCCGGTGTCTGCAGAAGTGGAAGGAAAATGATAAATGGTTTTCAAACTTTTTTCCATATAAATATGTAAAAAGTGTTTCCTGCATTTGTATTCACCACCCTGAGTCAATACTTTGTAGAACCACATTTCGCTGCAATTACAGCTGCAAGTATTTTTGGGGATGTCTCTACCAGCTTTGCACATCTAGAGAGTGAAACTTTTCCCAAATCTTCTTTGCAAAATAGCTCAAGCTCTGTCAGACTAGATGGAGATCGTCTGTGAACAGCAATTTTCAAGTTTTCTCGATTGGATTTAGGTCTGGACTTTGGCTGGGCCATTCTAACACATGAATATGCTTTGAACTATACCATTCATTGTACTGTAGCTCTGGCTGTATGTTTAGGGTCGTAGCCCTGTTGGAAGGTGAACCCCCCCCCCCAGTCTCAAGTCCTTTGCAGACTCTATTAGATTTTCTTCTAAGATTGCCCTGTATTTGGCTCCATTCATCTTCCCATCAACTCTGACCATCGTCCCTGTCCCTGCTGAAGAAGCATCTCCACAGCATGATGCTGCAACCACCATGTTTCACGGTGGGGATGGTGTGTTCAGGGTGATGTTCATTGTTAGTTTTCAGCCACACATAGTGATTTGCTTTTATGCCAAAAAGTCCAGTTGTGGTCTCATCTGACCAAAGCACCTTCCTTCATGTTTGCGGTGTCCCCCACGTGGCTTCTCGCAAACTGCAAATGGGACTTCTTATGGCTTTCTTTTAACAATGGCTTTCATCTCGCCACTCTTCCATAAAAGCCAGATTTGTGGAGTTCATGACTAATAGTTGTCCTGTGGACAGATTCTCTCACCTAAGTTGTGGATCGCTGCAGCTCCTCCAGAGTTACCATGGGCCTCTTGGCTGCTTCTCTGATTAATGCTCTCCTTGCCCCACCTATCAGTTTAGGTGGACAATCATGTCTTGGTAGGTTTGCAGTTGTGCCATACTCTTTCCATTTTCAGTTGATGGATTTAACAGTGCTCTGTGAGATGTTCAAAGCATGGGATATTTTTTTATAACCTAACTGCTTTCAACTTCTCTACCTCTTTCCCTGCCTTGTCTGGTGTGTTCCTTGGCCTTCATGATGCTGTTTTTTAACTAAGGTTCCCCAACAAACCTCTAAGGGGTTCACAGAACAGCTAAATTTATACTTAGAATTAATTACACACTGGTGGACTCTGAAGGCAATGGGTTCCACTAGATTTTAGTTAGGGGTATCAGAGTAAAGGGGGCTGAATAGAAATGGACACCCAATTTTTCTCATATTTTTTTGTAAAAAATGTTGAAAACTATTTATCGTTTTCATTTCACTTCACAGTTATGTGCCATTTTGTGTTGGTCTGTCACACAAAAGAAAATCACCAATAAAGTACATTTACTGTTTTGGTTGTACCATGACACAATGTGGAAAATTTCAAGAGGTTTGAATACTTTTTCAAGGCACTGTAGTGCGGCTCAGCCCTGCCCCTCCCCCCCCCCCCAACTCCCTCATCACCAGATTTAATTGACAGTAGCAAGTGCCAATGGCTCAAACAGCTCTCACTGAGTCCAGTGAGGAGGTAGAGTAGAGCAGCACCAATGCTCTTGTGCGCTGCACTGGACCAAAATTGGACTCAAGTAAGCATTTTGCAGAGGCTTGGGGGGAAGCTGCACCTAAAAGGTTTTTACTGTACTACTTTAACTGGCAATTGCACGGTAATGCAGCACCGTACACAAATTAAATTTATATTGATTTTCACTCAAATAGAGATTTCTTTTGATGATATTTGATAACCACCGGGTTTTTTTATTTTTTGCTATAAAAATGAAAAAAGACTGAAATTTCTAAAAAAAAAAAGTGATGTTTTCTACTTTCTGTTAAAAAAACATATCCAATCAAATCAAAATTTTTCATAAATTTACACCAAAATGTATTCTACTACATGTCTTTGGTAAAAAAAAAATCCTAATAAAAGTATATTAATTGGTTTGTGTGAAAGTTATAGCTTCTACAAACTGAAACTATGATATATACAGTATATTTAAAAAACGGATCAATCCTGATGTACTGACAACTATCTAATTTCTTTAAATGCCAGGACAGTACAAATCAAATACCCCCAAATTCTCTTTGGAAAGTAGACAGTCTGAGGTATTTAGTAAGAGGCATGGAAAATATTTTGACATTGTAATTCTTTGTCACTTTTTTGGGAAATGAAGAAATTAAATAACATTTGTTTGTTTTTTCCCACAACCTAATACTGTCACCAGTGCAGTACAGCATCATTATATGACTGGTCCAGTGGTGATCAGGGATACTGACTGGTGACAGTATGTTAAACAAAACTGTAAATCATTTTTTTTTTTATTCAAATTTTTTTTACTTTTTAACATGTTTTTTTCTTTTTTACCACTTTGTTTTTCTTTTTTTACTATTTACTTTTACTTACTTTCATCAGTGTCACCATAGTGACAGTGTACTGCTCTGGGGGGGGGGGGGGGGGTGAGGGCTGATGCAATGTTTTGAACTGTCATGAATGGGTTACATTCATAACAGCTGTGATTACTATTATGTGCTGTGATTGGCTCACAGCTTTTACATAGTATAGGGTGCTGTGATTGGCCCAGGTACCATGTAATACCTGTGGGCCAATCACAGAATAACTATCAGAATCACAGCTGTTATGAATAACTTTGTTGACATTGTGATCATGTGATCGCAATCTGCTATGCACCCCTCAGCTGTAAACCCTCCTGTTTCATGACAGCTGCTGGTCTGATTCCAGCATCCTGGTTTTGGCTGTCATGCATTCTCCCTGTCTGTCTTTGGGATTAAATCCTGATTTAAGCCAGCCAAGCCTACAGTTTCAGGTTTGTGATAGCATTTGTAACACGTGATCCAAGCTTAATGTGATTTCTGTATCCGCTTTCATACCTCTGCTATTTGCATGAGTGTCCTGTGACAAGTGATACCAACTCCAACAGATACAAATGGGATAGGGAAGGGGACCCTCAGCACACCCCCAGCCTATGATTGACAGCCTCAGCTGTGCATGTTGCCCTATGATCTGTGTGGAGGGGTGTGTGTTCATTCCATCCACTCAAGTCTCAGATTACACTCAGCTCCCCTCTGTATGCTGCGCAGTTTGTGACATCAGACCCCTGCTCTCTGCCTTCTAACAATCAAGAATACTTTGTAAAATGTGTGCTTTAGAAGGCTGCACAAGAAAGAAGGCTGCAGATAAACAGATACAACTTATGTAGGAGGATTTGTTTAATCTTTGTGCATCACTTGAGGCCAGTCACTTTACTTGGAATGTGTAAGGGTTTACAACCACTTTAAAGTGGTAGTAAAGGCTTTTTTATTTAATGTATACTTACAGGAAAGCCTACAATAAGGCCTACCTGTAGGTACAGTAAAAATCACCTAAATATGCACTGTTTAGGAGATGTTTACTTTAGCAGCTTCGGTGATGTCGTCGGCGCATGTGCACTGCACTCTCAATGGACAGCTTGCCTTCCATAGAGAGAGCCGTGTCGTGGCTGTGATGTCATGACCTCATCGAGGCTCGGCCAGTGAAATGGTGGCTGCCCGTGAACCCAGAAGGAAGACGGGTGAAGATGGAAGCCATGTCTGTGGTGATGCCTCCCTGCTGGAGGGCTTTGCGATGCATACTAGCACATTATGACATTAATTGGCAGGGAGAAGATTTTTTTGTTGTTTTTTTGTGGTTTAATACTGCTTTATTTCAGTTTGCATTTGTGAGAAAGGAATTTTTGGAGCAGTTTTCTAAAGAAAGAGTGCAGCACAAGTAGTTTCCTTTCAAACATCATGTTTCTGAAACCTTAACTGGAGGCATATTAAGGGAGTCACTCTGGCCTAACCAAGTTTTCATAACTTGGAGCACACGAGGGGGAAGATTACAGTAATAACTCAGAAGAAGGAGAGACAAATGTAGACTTTAGTATCTTGGCTTGTCTCTTTATATTATATTCTGCCACTAGATTTGGCTTGCTCATTTTCCACACCTTGCAGAATTGTGTTTTCTGGCCTAACAAAGTTTTCATAAGCTTGCTTCAATTTGCACTGTTGTCTCTCATCAGTGCAAGTGTTAGTTATTTTACAGTGTGTTGCCCAGAGCCTTCTTTCCCCTACAAGTTATTTATATGACTCATTTACATGTGTGTATAATCTTCAGCTAAAGCTATGGAGCTTTGCATCCAATATGCTTTTTGCAACAGGAGCTAATGAGAAACTAGAAAACATTTGAAAGGAGTCTATAGCACCACCTGTTGGTTGAAATGACTATGCAGAACATTACGGTGCAATGTTTCATGACTCAAAAAAAGAAAATTTGTTTTATTTTCTGGATATAAAATATCTACAAAATATATAAAAACCCCATATACAGTCCATTTTATGACCCCACTATATACCATGAAGCCAAAGTGTAGTCCTACCTGTCCAGACAAGCAAACGAGAGGGGGGGGGGAGATTACAGTAATAACTCAGAAGAAGGAGAGACAAATGTAGACTTTAGTATCTTGGCTTGTCTCTTTATATTATATTCTGCCACTAGATTTGGCTTGCTCATTTTCCACACCTTGCAGAATTTTGTTTTCTGACCTAACCAAGTTTTCATAAGCTTGCTTCAATTTGCAGTGTTGTCTCTCATCAGTGCAAGTGTTAGTTATTGTACAGTGTGTTGCCCAGAGCCTTCTTTCCCCTACAAGTTATTTATATGACTCATTTACATGTGTGTATAATCTTCAGCTAAAGCTATGGAGCTTTGCATCCAATAGGCTTTTTGCAACAGGAGCTAATGAGAAACTAGAAAACATTTGAAATTAGTCTATAGCACCACCTGTTGGTTGAAATGACTATGCAGAACATTACGGTACAATGTTTCATGACTCGAAAAAAGAAAATTTGTTTTATTTTCTGGAAATAAAATATCTACAAAATATATAAAAACCCCATATGCAGTCCATTTCATGAACCCACTATATACCATGAAACCAAAGTGTAGTCCTACCTGTCCAGACAAGCAAACGAGAGGGGGGGGGGGAGAGAGAGATTACAGTAATAACTCAGAAGAAGGAGAAACAAATGTAGACTTTAGTATCTTGGCTTGTCTCTTTATATTATATTCTGCCACTAGATTTGGCTTGCTCATTTTCCACACCTTGCGGAATTTTGTACTTGTCAGTTTTACTTTATGTCTCGGAAAGGTGTGTACCTAGTGTCACTGAATTCTATTGAAGTTCATTTCTTTCAGTTGTTCAAAAGCTATTTGTTTTCTGTTCACTCAGGCTCCTGCCAGGTCCCAGGAGCAAAACGTATCAGGAGAGACTCAACAACCTTGACCTATGTAGTTCAGACAAGAGAGGAGATGTGTTAGAGATTTAAAGAAACGTAAATACTGGAGTTTATTTAGAAAAAAGTGAAAAGTCATCCTTTAAATTTGCACGGAAAACGAAAAATGTCATAAGAAGTTCTCTGTTTCTATGTCAATACAGGATGGAAAGATGCTTCCCAGTCAGCCAGTCAATCAAAAAAAATTGACTATAGAAAAATATAGAGCAGCACTTAATTAACCAAAAATCCCAACCCACTTATAATCACACCGTATAAAATAAAGTTCTGTGACTGTAATGATGGCCAATTCACTGTGTGGTTTTCCATTACAGTTGAGAAAATCTACCTGCAGATCATAGTAAATCACTTGTAATAATTATTTTTTTGTTTTACCTCTAGCAATAATGGAATATGATTTCTCCTTATAGGAAATGAATGGTCATAGTATACACTTTAATTTCAAAGCATCAGAATTGTAATAACAATACAAACAATGGTTTTTTGACGATTCAACATAAGCTTCTTTTATGTTGTGAGTGCCGCCTGTCTGCTGGCCATATCGTTCCATTACTTCTTAGATTTCCTGCATGTTTTGCAGCTTTTTCTGTTTAGTTTCAGTTCCTAAGGATTACATTACCATTGTACCTTTCTGCCTTCAAGAAGTGACTCCTGTGCTGACTCTGCCTACTAAAACTCCTTTTCTCAGCACCTCTGTAGTTCAGAAGGCATGCTCAGTGAGATGGGATATTGATCTGGTCAGTTAAGTAGCAGAGATGGTTGTCAATCAGTTTCAGCTGCTTTGGTGTTAATTAAATTAACAACAGGTGCACTAGATGGGCAACAATGAGACAACCTCCAAAACAGTAATGGTTTTACAGGTGGAGGAAAATTAAATTTTTTTTCCCTACTGATCTTTTCTGACTGTTTTTCACTAGTTTTGAATTTGGCTAGGATCAGTGTCGCTACTGGTAGCCTGAGGGGATACCTGGACGCTATAGAGGCTTCACAGGCAGTCCAACTCCTCCAAGAGGGCACATCAGTACGTGCCATTGCCAGAGGGTTTGCTGTGTCACCCAGCACAGTCTCTGGAGCATGGAGGAGATTCCAGGAGAAAGGCAGTTACTCTAGGAGAGCTGGACAGGACCGTAGAAGATCCTTAACCCATCAGCAGGACCGGTATCTGCTCTTTTGTGCAAGGAGGAACAGGATGAGCACTGCCAGAGCCCTAGAAAAATTACCTCTAACAGGCCACTGGTGTGAATGTCTCTGACTAAACAATCAGAAACAGACTTCATGAGACCTAAGGACCCAACATCCTCTATTGGGCTCTGTGCTCACTCCCCAGCACAGTGAAGCTCGATTAGCATTTGCCATTGAACACCAGAATTGGCAGGTCCACCGCTGGCGCCCTGTTTTTTTCAAAGATGAGAGCAGGTTCACCCTGAGCACGTGACAGACGTGAAAGGGTCTGTAAAAGCTGTGGAGAACGTTATGCTGGCCTGTAATATTGTTCAGCATGACTAGGTTGGTGATGGTCTGGGGAGGCACATCCATGGAGGAATTTACAGACCTCTACGGGCTAGACAATAGAAACCTGACTGCCATTAGGTATCAGAATGAAATCCTTGGACCCATTGTCAGACCCTATGTTGGTGCAGTGGGTCCTGGGTTCCTCCTGGTGCACGACAATGTCCGGCCTCGTGTGGCTAGAGTATGCAGCCAGTTCCTGGAGGATGAAAGAATTGATGCCATTGAATGGCCCCCATGCTCGTCTGACCTTAATCCAATAGAATACCTCTGGGATATTATGTTTCGGTTCATCCGACGTGGCTAGGTTGCACCTCAGTTGTCAGGCATGCATACAAGCACGTGGGGGCCCTTCAAACTACTGAGTACCATTTCGACTTGCTGCAATAACATTTTAGCAAAATGGACTAGCCTGCTGCATCAATTTTTCACTTTGATTTTCAGGGGGGTCTTTGAATTCAGCCCTCTGTAGGTTGATAATTTTCATTTCCATCAAATGATATGGCATCCTTTTGTTCCTAACACCTTACCCAGTCCATAACAGTATAGATTTTCAGCATGATATTTTTCCCCATTGAGATCCGATGTGTTTTCAAAGTGCTCCTTTAATTTTTTTGAGCAGTGTATATTGTTTTGTAGAGTTGGGCCAAACACCCCCCTGTTCAGTTTGCACCAAGACTTCCAAACATCTAAAAAGTTTGTACCCGAGCCACGCACTCTATTAAAGTCTATGAGAATCTAACTTAAAAAGTCAAAAGTCCCCATTTTAAAGGCTTATTTGCAAGGTATTGGCCATAAAAAGTGTATGGGGACCTGGGCTCTGACCCCCACCCCCAAGCACCTTGTCCCCATTTTTATGGGGACAAGGGCCTCTTCCCGACAACCCTGGGCTGCAGTTGTGGGAGTCTGTGGGCAGGGGACTTATCGGACTCTAGAAGCCCCCTTTAACAAGGGAGCCCCTGATCCTGCCCCCCCCCCCCATGTGAATAAGTATGTTACTCCTACCCATTCACCAAAAAATTGTCAAGAAATAAAAACATACACACTTTTTGACAAATCTTTTATTAAAAATATAAAAATATAAAAAACAATATCCCCTGATGTAGACCCATCATTAATCACGACCACCGCCAGATCCAAAAAAAGAAAAAAAAAAGCACTCTGCCCGTTACAAATGCTAACCACTGACTACCTTCTGCTCAATTTGACAATTCTTATATAGGTAAGGGGCGGGGCTACCTGGCGACATCACTTTGTGGCACTGGCTGACAGCACTGACCCATGTGAGGTCACCGACTGTTGCCCCAAAACCCGTTTGACAGTTCTTATGTAGGTAAGGGCGACATCA